>NC_136814.1:100590750-100984891 GCF_951394365.1 Tetrao urogallus | reverse complement strand
TTGATTGTGGCTTTCCTTCCTAATATGGAACAAAAAAAATATATCCCTTACTTCAAGTTAAATCAGGTACTTCTTGTTCTTTGCATTATGCTTGTTTTGAAGAGATTATTCTACTCTCCTGTATTTTGAAGACTTAAAAATGAAATCTTTCTTTTTGATGCTCCCCAACTACATGAGCTAGATTCATCATATCTGGCATGACTTGATTAACTGAATTGATGTCACGTCATTTACTTGATCAGTTTGAATTAAATTACCTATTTCAAACTAGACTGACAAAAACATTCCCAGAGCTTGCAGACAAATTGTATTTTGGATGGAAATATCACTGTAAAAAAATATCAGAATTAATCCATTTTTACAACTACTTTGTGACCTTGGAAAAAAGTAAAGCTTAACTGAGAAAAGTCCAACATTTGTCTTTTCTCCCTCTTCTTATTTCATTTAGCCAGAAAATGATCTCAGTGTTCAACAAAAGCTTGTTTTATACCAAATAATATTTAATTATTACATCGATTAGATAAAGAGTAACAATTAAGCAGTCTGAAGTGCAATCACTATTATAGTTTACAGATAAGGCAAAAGAATTTCAAAAGATCTTAAGTGAACTAGAAAAACATGGGCTAATCTTATGAACAAATGAAAATGCATAATCCTTCTTAGGCTACGGTCTGCTGGTAATATATTCATAATTAAAGTACTGCATGATTTATGAAAGTCAAAAAGGAAATTACTCAGAAACATCTACACTGAATGCTTATAACCAGCTCCTGGTGTCCCAAAGGACCAGACTTTAACCGTCATCAAGGCTCAACTAAGAAGATCTTTGACTTGTTTTGCAAAATGTTTGCTTAACTTCTTCAACCTCATCCATTAAAAGTGCTAAGATCACTCTGACAACTGGCACACAACGTTATGCAAGACCTGTAATTACAGTACGAATCCTTATATTTTGTAACAGATGAGAAGCCTCTTTCCATTTTCTTATTTGTTGAGGGAAATGTTCAGAAGAGTTAGTTGCTATTAACATTTGAAACAGCACAACAATAAATATAATTTTCTTAATAAAAATTTTAGACTTCAAGTCTGTGTTCTACTCATTAAAATATCAATTCAGTTTATGAATATTAGTCTAATATTCTTGAGTATTAGGTAATGGAAAAAACCCACTATTTCATAAAGAAACAAGGTTCCAGAATTGTTTTTATTTTGAAATCATTTTCAACATAGATCACCTTCAGCACATTTTTAAAATGCCAATGTTGTTAAAATTTGCCAAAATAAAATAGGCCATCTTGATGTAATGTGTAGGATGTTTAGTAAAGAAATTCATAAGTGAGAATGTGAAACCTTAAGTGTGGTTTTCCTGTTCTTCAGTCTGAGAACTCAGAAGAAATCTTGATGGGATAAAATGTAGTAATATAAGATAAAAGTCTGTATCCAAAGATAAGAAAAAAAGAACTTCCAACTGTGAATACAAGTTGCTTTCAACTTGATGATATTGATTTAATTATAAAATTTCTGATAGAAATGCTGACAATTAATTACTTTGTTGGTGCTGAAGAACAAGATGTCATTCAAGGCTTACGCTGAAGCATAGCCCCTTCATTTTTTGGTCTCACTGCAGAAGAGCTCCTCTGTGTGCAGGTGGAGATGCAGGTAGCAGGGGTGACTCACAGCTCTGGTTGCATCAGTTTCAGCCTGAGAGCTGGAACTGATTTATGACCAAAAATATAACAATAACCTTGGAGAAAAAAAATACAAAGAAAAAAATAGGAATCAATGATATTTCCCAAGTTTCAGAAAAGGACAGAGAAAGAAAGTCATTCTCTGCTATATTTTTTCATATTTATTGTTAAGTGCAAATTCACATTTTAAAGGCTACTGTAACTGATGGATGTGATTCATCTGGGAACTGAAGCTTCATTAGTACAGTGAAAATGCAGGATCCACAAATTACAGCACTTATGGGTTTTTTGATCTTCCCAATGCTATTGGGAAAATGGAGTGCTAACAAGTAACAAATGCATTCGAAAATCAACAAAAAGTTTTGTTTGGTCATAAAAGCCTACAATGAACGTGATTCTAGTTCATCTTTCCTTTTAAAGGCTGTTCATGCCAGATTGATTGCTCTGCTCTGTGATCTGCAGAGGATTTTCACCAACAACCTGGAGACAGGGAGCAGGCAGGGGGCCACAGAACTCAACTGCAGCTGAGAAGGGGCTTCCCATTCTGGTCATCTCCCACTGCCAAGGAAGCCAAGAGAAGATGAGGGCATACTTCTGCAAATGCAAATAAAGAGACCTGCAGGTACAACTTCATCAGGTGCAATCTCATAGTTTGTTGTAAGCCAATTCCATGCTGCGGTCAAAAGATGATCACGGTATTGAGTGAACAGACCCAAGAGAACTTGTAAAAAGTACTGATACTGGAGTACTGGAATACCTCAGAGCTGAACATAGGAAAACTCTGATGAATTTCAAGGAGATTCTGATATTTCTCACTTTAATAGGTCAAGATCTTGCATGGAATAGGGGACATGTATCTAAAGAAGGTTTTATTTGGCCAGCAGACGTTATTTTGTCATATATCCCAGCTTACCAATATACTTAGCCCCATTCACCAAATTCAACCACGTTTGTTGTCAGCATAGACAATTCATACATACTATGGTACTAAAAGATCAGGGAAATGCACTACTAGATTAAGAAAAGACTGCATGTTAACTGTCTAATTGTCAGAGAAGCTGCTGTCCTGCTCGGGGACGCTGCTAACACCAGAGAATCTACTCTGAAAAATCCCCCATTAAAACAAGGCTTATTAAGTTATATAACAAGGCAGATATATGTGCATCCAGTTCTGGGACCCCTAACACAAAAAGAACATGGACTTGTTGGAGCAGGTTTGGAGGAGGGCCACGAAGATGATCAGAGTGCTGGAGCACCACTCCTACAAGGACAGGCTGAGAGATCCAGGGCTCTTCAGGCTGGGGAACAGGAAGCTCTGAGCAGACCTTCCAGTACTCGAAGGGGCCTACAGGAAAGCTGGGGAAGGACTTTTTATAAGGGCAGGTAGTGACAGAACGAGGGGAAATAGCTTTAAACTGGAAGAGGGCAGATTTAGACTAGATATCAGGAAGAAATTCTTTACTGTGAGGGTAGTGAGACACTGAACAGGTTGCCCAGTGAGGTTGTGAATGCTGTCTCTCTTATTCGAGGCCGGGATGGATGGGGCTGTGAGCAACCTGGTCTAGAGGGAGGTGTCCCTGCCTATAGCAGGGGGTTGGAACTGCGTGATCTTAGAGGTCCCTTCCAACCCAAACCATTCTACAATTCAATGATACTGTGATTCTGTGATTCTGATTGTCATAAGAAGTATTTGCAGTTTGTTTTCATTTAGTGGCTGCTTGCTCGGGATCTTCTGAGGTAGCTGAATGCTTAAACTGTTTATTTCTTATGGTGAAATACTTTTTCTGAGTAGAAGATGTTGAGGAAATGTCCCAGATTTTACAGGAAATAATTTTCTGGACAGCTATAGAATTGTCACATCCCGTTGGTTGGAATTATTTTGTCACCAGTACACGTATACTTTGTCCTCAACAATTTGGATGTTTTGGGCAAATGAGAAACACCTTATTTTAAGGGAAACAAAAGAGAAAGCCCATTTCGCTCTGTGAATCATTCACTCTCTTCTAAGTGCTTATTTCCATCCATCCTGACATACTGTGTTAGTCTAATAACCAATTGATGCACAAAGGAAAAACTTCTAACAGCCTGAAATTAACTTAGTTAGTTTTCTTCTTTGCAGAGAATATACCAGACTGTGCATTATCTACAAATGGGAACATGGTATTTCTGTATTTCTGGGAAATGACATTGACGACACAGTTCCTCTGCTTTTGTAACTTTGAAAATTTCTTGGAAAATTAGGAAAAATAAATGATGGTATTGTTTCTCTTTTTTAGGCTCAGGATATTTCTTCTACATTACATTTTGCTGTATTATGCAATTTGTAAAAAGTACAGCTTGCTGAAAACAATATTCTTTCTCATTTTGTATCAAGCACATACAAGCTGATGTTTCACAGTCAAAAGGCAGCAAATGGTGATGGAGTGTCAAAGTTTTCCTACTTCTTTTTTTGTCACAATTCAATTTTAAGTATTCTTAGTATACTTCTACTGGTGTCTAGAAAATAATCATGCAGGCTCCAATTCTTCTACTGTACTAAGAGGTGCTTGTCAGAAGCATCTGGGTATTCGTAGGAAGAAAACAGACCCTTTGCAAACAGGTCAGTTTTCCTCTCAACTGGAAGAATCACTGGGATTCAAGAAGCTTTCACCTTCCCATGATGCTGCACTATAGCTGCCTGCAAGGCCCAGGCAATGCATACAAGTTTGTCACAAAGAAGCAACGTATAAGGCCATGGATAATAACTCGATGTGCTTCTATTGCTGCCATAATTCTGAGATCTGGTGATTTCTGAACAATAAATGAAGATGCATTCAACTCTGCATCCAGATCGCTGACAAAAATGTTGAACAGGACTGGCCCTGGAATTGAGTCCCTTGGAACACTGCTAGTGACCACTGATGTTAATGTATTATTTAGCTTTTTAAAATTCAGAACAAAGTTACTCACATCTTTTTGTTGTTGTTGTTTGTTTCCTTTTACATTGCTATTTACTTTCCTATCAATGGGTCAATAACTCCATTTTGTTTGGTTTCTTGGATTTCATAGTGTCAGAGTCACATAACCATTTGAGTTGGAAGAGCCCCTCAAAGGCCATCTAGTCCAACTCCCCTGCAGTGAATAAGGACACCTACAGCTCCATCAGTGTTCAGAGCCCTGTCCAGCCTGATCTTGAGTGTCTCCAGGGATGGGGCACCCACTACTTCTTTGGGCACTGCCTCACCGGATATTTCTTCTTCATGGGGTCAGTTTTCTCGAGTTTCCAATATAGACAATATATATCAATATAAATCTGTATTAATAGTTTTCTTACTAAACCTGTTACAGATCTAGCTATTGTTACTGATGCTTTCATTGCTAAGCATTTTGGTTCTTCTAAACAGCTTCCCATTTTGTTCAGTTATGGGATTATGCTGTTTGGGGTTAGAAGTAAACAGCTTTTGGTTTCCATTCATATTTTCCTGATATATATTTTTTTTCCTCCCAGCTGATTTAGTTCATAATCGCTTTCAGCTTCATGAAATTGATCCTCTTAAAGCACAAAGGGTCTATGCACATGTGCACACATGCAGTCATGAAGACATGCATGTGTATGTGAGCACTTTGGTGTGCGTGCGGCTGTGTTTGCATATGGTCACTGTACAGCCTCACACAGATGGTTGGGATTTTATTATGTTTATACAAGGCTGCTATAATCAAGTCACAAACACTTGAACTGAACCACAAGTACTGGGAAATTCCGGCACTAACTTCATGCCCAGCGCAGAGCTGCCTTGTGCTGTCTGCAATGCTTTCTGAATTGGGCAACTGCTCATTTCTGATACCCTGCAGGGTTCAGGACATTCAGCACTGAGGGCAAGTGTGCAGTCAGCATTTCCCAGCCTTCTGAAATCCTCCATAGGAAACCCCCCATCTTCTGGCATGCATTGGAGATGGGTGCTGCTAATTCAGTTTGGTGAGAGTGACCAATAAAACTGCTCCCACTTGCTCCGGTGTCACATCAATCTATAGGAAGCCAAAAAGATGTCTGCAACCAGCAAGCCAGAAAGAAAACTGTATTGTATTTCACAATTAATGACATTAACTCCTTTTCTTCCATCCAATTATACTCTGAATACTTTGCTGGTTCCCTAAATTCTTAATCATAGAATCACAGAATCATTTGAGATGCAAAGAGCCTTAAAGGTCATCTAGTCCAACTCCTCTGCAATGAACAACATCCATCTGCAATGAATAGGGATGTTGATGTTGCTGTGTGGAACAGCTGAAAACTTTCTAAATGACTATTCACTTCATCTGTAGATCTTTTAACCTTAATTAATTACATAGGTAATATGTAAATAGTATAAGATAACATTAGAAATAAATTAAGATCACAGTATAGATAGCATAGCAGAATACAAATGCAAATTACAGATATTGAAATATACTAAGATCAGAAAATATTTAAGATTCAGAAGTTGAAATAATCAATAATAAGTTGAACAATCAAACACAACCACAAGCTATATGCTCTATGATCTCAGGTAGAATAATTTTGTATTAGGAATTAGAAATAAATACATCTGCCTTATGATTATTTGATTCAGCAAATCAAATAATCAGTAATTCAGCATTTGATTTTTCTGTATACAGCAAATTTTTATCTTTGGCGAACTAGTAAAAGAAGATCTGAATTCATTGTTACTGTTTAATCTTGCTTCTGCATCTTTTACCTAAGGGACCCTCAGCAGTTACCCAGGATCTGCTTTGAAACCTGGGGAGAGTTTGCACTGACTGAATAAAAGGATTCAGGCATTTAAGGCCTCCATCTGCCTCTGCAGAAGGGAGCAAAGTTTTCACACATCTTGAGACTTCCCTTCCAGGTCCACTTGTATCTGGTATATTTTGAGGTACCTCAAATGCTCCTGGGCATCCACATTCAAGGAACGAGAATCCCACTCACTAACTCCAGCTTTGGGTTGGATAGGCAGGGTTTCTTTTTGAAAGAGGATGGCCACTTCCTATGAATTTTCATCTTACTCTCTTTTTCATTTGCATTCCCTCTCATCTGTGGCTAAACCAGAATTGTTGGACTTAAGAAAATATTAAACTCAGGAATCCCAGACTCTGGAGGGAAGAGAGGGAGTCTGGAGAAAGGACAGCTTCCCCTTGGTAAAGTAGGATCTGGTCAGAGATCCTCTCAGCAAACTCAAGGCACACAAATTCATGGGATTTGTCAATGAGATGCACCCATGTGTGCAGATGGAGCTGGCAAAAGTGACTGCTAAACCTCTCTCGATCATCTTTGAAAGATCTTGGAGAATGGAAGAGGAGGTGCCTGAAGACTGGAAGAAAGCTAGTGTTACATGAGTCACACTAAAAGGGCAAAAAGGAGGGAACAGGAACTGACAGGCCTGATAGACACTTCCATCCCTGGAAAGGTGATGGAACAACTTGTTCTGAATGTCATCTCCAGAAAATTGAAAGAAAAAGTTATCAGGAATAGTCAACATGGATTCACTATGGGGAAATTGAGATTGACCAACCTGGTAGTTTTCTATAATGTCATCCCTGGCTGGGTATATGGGGGAAGAAGTGGATGTTGCAGACTTTGACTTCAGGAAGGAATTTGACACTGTTTCCCACAAAACCCTTGTAATTAAGCTGATTAAGTGAGGGACAGATGAGTGAACCATGAGGTGGATTGAGAACCGTTTGGCTGGTAGAGCTCAGAGGGTTGTCATCAGTATGGGAGAGTCTGGTTGAAGGCCTGTAACTAGTGGTCTTCCTCAGGAGTTGCTACAGGGTCTGGTCTTGTTCAACATCTTCATCAATGACCTGAATGGAGAGAGTCCACCCTCAGCAAGTTTGCTGATGATACAAAGCTGGGAAGAGTGACTGACATGGGGACCCTATCAATGCTAATCAATATCTAAAGGGAAGGAATCAAGTGAATTGGCTTGAGTTCTTTTCAGTGGTACCCAGCAACTTAACAAGGGGCAATGGGCACAAACTGGAACACAGGAAGTTCCATACAAACACAAGGAAGAAGTTTTTTACTGTGCAGGTTACAGCTCTGGAACAGGCTGCCAAGAGAGGCTATGAAGTCTCCTTCTCTGAAATATTCAAGTCTCACCTGGACGTTTTCCTGGGCAACCTATTGTAGGGAACCTGCTTTAGCAGGAGGTTGGATTAGAGGATCTCCAGAGGTCCCGTCCAACCCTTACAATTCTGTGATTCTTTGAAAACAGAGATCTTTTCATTTTTTCCAAAAATGAACTGAAGACCACAATTGCTCATCAGAGGAACCACATACATGCCAGATGTGCTTTTAGCCCACTGTGATTTTGAACTAAAATGTCTGTTTAAAGACTATATTTTTATAGATGTTATTGTGCTCAGAGGTAAATGTACATTCCCAGCATAATCTTCTCCACGAGGGGCCAGGTAAAAATTCATAGATACATTTAAATGGGTTGAATTGGGATCACTCAGTGGTCATCAGAGAAAGATGAAGAAATATCCAGGGAGACTTCTTTCCCCACTTTTCAGGATGGAATTAAACAACTTTTTGATGTATCTATTTCCCTATAGGGAGCATGTAGCGGTGGATGTCAGACATATACCACTTGGTCAGATGAAGTAGAAAGAATTCCACTCTAAACATTAAAGCAAGGAATCTCCTTCTCTATAAATCACAACAAAGGAAAATTATGTCTAGCCTCTGTCTTTGTTAAGAGCTTGACATACAGCAGCACTTAGAAAACTGATTATACTGACAGGCTAATCAAGCAAAGTTTGTTAACTAAATTTATGGTACACCATATCATATCTCAAACATTACAAATATGAAAAAGAGTGTGCCTTAATCTTCTATGTAAACATAATTTTCCCTCGGGCTCTTCTGATGCCCTAATGTTTATAAAACCAAGTAATAAATCAGGATGTATTTATCATAACAAACAGTAGTTCACACAGTGGTTAAAATCACTGTTTTCATTAACTATGTCAAAGATCAAAATATTACATAGAGCATTCAGATGCAATGACAACAGGCGCAGTGTATGATCTGAAATGAACATGTGTCTGATGACATCACGCACTGATGTCTTGAATCATAACTACACTTCTGGGGAGCTGTCAGTACACAAGCAGAGTTTGTCACCATCAGTAGCGATTGTGAGCTGGAACACCTTTAACAGAATTACAGATGGCTGAAGTTAGCAGGGACTCTTGGGTCCATCTGCTCCAACCCCTGCTCTGGCAGGGACACCCCAAGCAGGGGTGCCCAGCACCACATTCAGATGGCTTTCCTTGAAAGTAGAACTGTCTGAATGCTCTCAGTCCCTGAAGCTGAGCTATGTCAGAACACAAAGCATTAAACCAGCAAAAGAAGTTAAATGGTAAAAAAGTTCAAAATCAGTCTTACCTGAAACCCGTCATATCCTAATGCTGCAAGTTTTTTCTCCCATCCAGATCTCTAACTTCAGCAGCTCTCTAACTTCAGCATCTCCCTGAATCAAGAGGTTATGTGCCCACACTCAACCATCTCTACCTGTTAGCCCCTGCCTTTCTCTGCCTCATTTCATTCTGCCTCATGGATGCCTTAGTTGTTATAAGAAATAACATGCTGTGTACCAGCTACTATCTGTCTCTCCAAAGTGCTTCTATCTGTAAGTTGATCAAGTACTGAGAGCTACTATGCTCTACATTGACACTGCTGCAAGGACTGATTAGAAATTCAAAAAGGCAATAAAAGCACAATGATTTTGATGAAATTCTAAGATCATGCATTTCTGCTTGTTTTGACTATGCTCTGTTTTCATCTATAAGGATATTTAAATAGCTACAGAAGTTGATATACTTTTCACTGCTGTACGGTTGCATTAATCATGTTTTTGCCATCCAGCCACCCTGTGCTCTTGTGCAATGCATTTCACACTCTGGATTTGTTCCCAAACTTTTCTTTCTTTCTTATTTTTTTCTGCTTATAGAGCGATCTGGCTTTTGATTTGTTTGAGAAATGCCTGGTACATTTTGGCCTTGATATTGAATGGGTCTCCTATGAACTGCTGGAATACTGTCACTGTCATCCTCAGCCATGCTGGGTGGTTTCTGATCCAGTGTCACACAATATGTCTGAAGGTCAACATGAACTCTGAAAGGAGTCAGACACAGTGCTGACATATATGAACAATAGTTGCTCTGAAATCTCTGGGAGTTTTGTGTACATCTGAGGGCAGAGTTCGGGCCATAAAGTTTAAGTACAAGCATCTGGGCACAATTTTCTCCAGTGAGCAGGATTCCAAGTTACTGTAACATCTGCTGTGGGAACTATAAGTACTTTATATTAATGTTTTACACTGTGTTAGCTATAATCGCCTTCTTTTATAGGAAAAATTTAGTCATCTCCACCTGGTGATTCCAGTGATGTGGGCACCTGTCTGCTAGGAACAGGGCTGAGACCATAAATGCATTTCACACAAGGAACTGAAGGGCTATGAGACAGTAATGTCTTTAGGTTATAATTTTCAAGTAACCCATGCACACTGTTTGTTTTTTTTTTTTTCAGGCTATTTCTTGTTGGGTTTTTGTTTGTTGGATTTTTTTTGTGTGTGTGTTTGTGTTTGCTGTTTTTTCCAGCACAAGATCATTTGGTTAGCTCTATCACTTCATATTTTGGCAAACTGTTTGGCTAGGAGATAGCAAATGCACTCACACATGGAAAAGGAAAGAATCCTTGAGCAGTGCTGTTTGTACTTAACCTGCACAGAAAGCAGAGCAATATTGCAGAACCTGTTATTGTTCTTTGGATCAATCTCCTACTTATATATGTAAGTATATAGCCAGTATAGATGTTTTCCAACATCAGTAGTTTTTAATCTGTTTTTTTGTGCTTGCTGTCAGTTTTATTTATGTATATGGCCCTGATTAAGGAGCTCTTGACAACCTTTCATACTTAAAGCTAATATTTCTCCTATACCCAACTAAGAAAATAGCAAAATGAAGCTAAGTCAAAGAGCCCGTGCTCAGATATATGCTGCCATTTATAGTCTGCTGTTGGTATTTCACATAGTTAAAAAGAAATTGGAATTATGCACTGTTACCTTTTAATTGCAGTTGTGAAATATCATTATAATAAAATATTAGTTTTATTTGAATTATAGATGGATATATATATGTTAACTGGATACATTTCAGCTGGACACATTTTACGAAAAAATAAATCCTGTGAGAATCTTCTTATTGGAGGAGGAATATTTCACCACTACTGCTTCGATGCTCCCTTTGTTTGAAAACTACCACAAAGGCATAATATTCAGTTGGATTTTTTATTTAGTTCTTATTGTCTAGCCTGTGGAAAACGAGTGAAAGAGAAGCAAAGTTAGTTTATCTTTTCCTGTAATTTTTCTGTGGTACGCTGTTAACAACCAGCACATCACTCCCTATTAAAATAATATGTTTATGAAATCTGATGAGGATTCACTCTATTCAGTACAAAAGTAAATCAAGCACTGGACCAGTCAATGGAATATGCTACATTGATACAGTACCAGTGTCAAAAGAAAGGTAAAAAATATGGACATATATGTATTATGCATATTAACTGAGTCTGTAAGACAGAATGTCTAAATCCCAGTATCTTATTGAAAAGCCATGCAGGAATCTTTATGCCATCAGTAAAGAAGAAAACACTGAGCAACTTTCATCTCCCCTGAATGAACCCCAGTAGAGACCTCCTGGAGATAGGATGAGCCTCCTGTAGAAGAGTGGTGTGCAAGGCCATGTGCCTGCAGAATCCAAGGACAAATTCCTCCCTTTGCTTTCAGTCGTAACTCTCAGGTCGCAGTATTTAAATGGCTTGCAGTTTTGCCTTCTTGGATCAACATCAATGCACTATCAGAGGGTTTTAATCATTTGCTATTTGTTTGAAAAGTGGCAAAGCCCAGTGTCAGAAGTGCTTTTAAAATTTGCCTCTGAATTAGGGGTTAGCAGGCAGGATACCAACATAGTTGAAAAAGGGTGGCTTGCTAAAGTGAACCCAGAGCCAATAGGGGGTATAATTTTCCTCTGCTTGTGATTTTCTTCCTGCTGATTCCAGCTCCAGGCACTGAGGTGAACTGATGAATGCATGTTTTTGCTGGATAAGCAGGTAGGGAAGTCACAGACAAAAAATTCCACATAACCTTTATTTTTACCATACTCAAGTTGTTGCTAAGGAATAGGTTTTCTTCCATGCAAACTAAAATGAAATTGAATGGATTCAAATTCTCCAGCTTAAACTGCATGTTATTAACACTGGCTAAGAAAAGCCCTAATTTTCTGGCACCTTCAAGCAATATGCCTTCAAAAGGAAAATTTAATAACTTGCATCTTACCACAAGAATGGACCGTAAGTGGTATTGCCAATCAACAGCTTTAAGCCCTTTGGTTGTTTGGATGTGAATGGCCTACAAGAATCTTTCTGGATTCACCAGCGTTGTGGGAACCTTCCACTTACACTTGGCTTGGGAAGTGTGAATTCTTATTTTGCAAAGAGCCTGGGGATGTTGCCAAAGCTAATATTCTGGGGTCCATATGTGTTAAGTGACCGGCAATTCTGGAATACAGCATCAGGGAGTCAAATGGGGGAAGCCTCGCTGAGACACTTCAGCCAAGTAAAGGAATTTGAGTTTTTTCAAGAATAAAGTTAAAGCAGAGGAATGGCCAAGAACAGAATATTTGAATTTTGAAAAAATTTAAGACAAGAGAACTTCTGTCCAGACTACGTGCATCACAAACTGTACTGGGGGGTTGTTTTCACAACAATTATCTGTTCTGTGCTAAATGATCTGCACTTGTGTTAACGACTGTATAATATGAAAAGTCACTGCCCTCAGGACTGTGACCTCTGTGGCCATGAGAAGGCACATTTGCTAATAAACTTTTTCTACATCCACAGGAATGACTATGTGCCACATTGTGCTAAAATCCCACCAAACGTTTATACCTGGTGGATGCTCATTCATTGGATTCATTGGATATCAAGGATATAAATCATCACTGTATGCTTTCCAATATTTTGCCAGAATCTGGGTAACACTAAAAAAAAAAAAAAAAAAAAAAAAAAAGGAATTCTCTTAGTTTTTTCTTTCACAGTTGTCCACAAAAGCTCTAGAATCATGTAGCATACAAACAGCAGCTCTGAAGAATATCTTCAAAACAAAATTTAAATGATTCCACCTCATTTACATAGCAGTTAATTTAATCACACGTGGATTATTTTCAAGGGAGTTTGATGATAGTACCCACTGTAGAGATCATTGCTTTCTGGCTTCCAGGAAAGGTAAACTGTCCTGAGAAAAACAATAACAAATATTAATACTATGCCTGAGATTATTCCATAATGCTGATAAAAGCAGAGCGGAGCAAAGAAAGAATACAGTGAGAGGCAATCAGGTAAGAAGAACCACTACTTATAAGAATATTGTACAAACACATTTGAGATGAAGAGCTGTTTGGATTTGAAACAAATGTTTGTGAATCTTTTTTTGTTGTATCAACAAATCCTGTTTATCCACGTGTTTCCAGGTTATGATCAAAAAAGCTCACATGCACTTCAAATAATAAATCCAGTAACTGTTGAATAATATTAATGAATATACACTGGGCATGATTTGCAATTCTGGCCATGTTAAGTAGACAGAAACAAAGGAAATCAGAATTTCAAGAACACTTCTGTGTAAGTACTGCTTCTAAACATAAATCAGCTGTTTCCTGGCACTACAATTTGACACTGTACAAAAATAGGATATACACATTCCATTTGTTAAAATAGTATTAAATGTAAATACAAAAGGAGATTTTTTTTCAGCATTTTTTTTTCATTATCTGAAAACTATAATCAGAAAAAAAATTGATTTGATTTCATTCACAGTTAATGACCTTCCATTCACCTTTGTAAAAAGTAATCGCAAAAGTGATCACAAAAATTTGGGAGTATATAGACCATGTTAAAATACTGCCGTGTGAACTATCTATTAGATAATATGATAAATGTCAGTGCAACAGTCTTATGCTGAGTATTTTGTTCCTTATACTCTCACAGTTGAATGACTTTGGCTGCTTTTAATGTATGATGCTACCTAATGCCAGTAAATATATACCTACAATAAAGTCAACCAAGTCCTAGCAAATGATGTTCTGACTAGTCTCAGTTGTACCCAGGTTCTCAAATAAAAGGCAAATTAGCTTTTAATAAAATTACACCAAGAATATGCCAGTTATTCACCTTTCTCTTTGAGACCTTTATTGTGTTTGGATACTTAACCTATACTGTTTTATCAGAATAATGTCTGCTCTTCAACAACCCATGCTAAAAATGGCTCCTATTATCCTCACTTGCTATTCTCTGATAATGAAGCCTGACTTGATTACTGAAGCTGGCTGCTTGCTTTCCCTGCATAAGACTAAGTTTTACAAAACGATTATACATGATCATGCACAGGCTGACCAGCTCTTTGAAATGAATGTTTCCCCTAATGTACGGGAAAAATCGACTTGTCTTTAATTGTCATTAGAGAACAAGTAGAAAGGTGTTCCTATGTTCCATGGAATGGAACACCTCTCCTATGAGAACAGGCTGAGAGAGCTGGGGCTGTTCAGCCTGGAGAAGAGAAGGCTGAGAGGTGACCTAAAAGAAGCATTTCAATATACAGGAAAGAAGGGGACAGACTCTTTAGCAGGGGCTGTGGTGATAGAACAAGGGGAAATGATGTCAAGCTTAAAGAGGGGAGATTTAGGTTAGATGTAAGGAAAAAGTCTTCTACAGTCAGGGTGGTGAGGCACTGGGACAGGTTGCCCAGATATGTGGTGGATGCTCTGTCCCTGGAGACGTTCAAGGTGAGGCTGGATCAGGCCCCAGGCAACCACATCTAGCTGTGCATGTCCCTGTTCATTGCAGGGGAGTTGGACTAGATGGTACCCAGAGCTCCTTTCCAATTGTAAGGATTCTATGATTCAATACATTTTGGTCCTTGTCTCCCAGCCTCTTTCAATCATCACCTGTTTCCCTATTGCTTGTTTCCTAGCTTCTCCTGCTCTCACAACCCTCTCACTTATATTTTTTTAGTCCTCTTTTTAGCTGATATGATTTCTTTCTATTTAAAATCATTGAATTCTAAATAGGGACTGGGCATCCACCACACCACTGGGTAACCTGTCCGAGTGCCTCACCACCCTCACAGCAAAATACTTTTTCCTTATATCTAACCTAAATCTCCCCTCTATAAGCTTTTCCCTTCCTCATGAAATTAGATCCTGGAGCTTTGCTGTATTTTCTCTTGCATCTTTGAAAATTCCTCCCTCACTATTACCTGACATTTCTGGTCTCATCCTGCCTCTGACCTCTGCACACCGTTTCTGTTTTCCCATCTTGCTCTTGATTACTTAGCAACACCTTCATTTAAGCTGGCTCACATCCTAGCTTCCTTTTACAAGCATCTGAGAAAAAGCTGGAGAGCTAATGGGAGATAACTAGACATTTTCAGCATAACAGTTGCAAATAATATGGTTTGGGGACTTCTGGGTAGGTCTTGTATAGTAGTTGGCTCATGTGCAATACTTGAATTCTCTTCAGTGCTAAGTACTGTCTGAGTTTGAATATATTGGTGTGAAAAGCATTAATGCATTAAACTTATTTTTCAATCTGCTCTAACACATTGCCTGTCTGTTCTTAGTCTGGTTTCCTCAATAAAAGAGAACTATAAGACACTGGATCTGATGAACATTACAATTAATTAACTAACTAATCTGTCCTGTTTAACAATGTAGGTATAGCTCATACAACGCACAAAATGAGCTTAAACCTCATTTCCTAGGAAAACTCTCACACTGTGTCAAAGATAACAGCTCATCAAAGTATTAGTACAAAAATTCTGGAGTAGTTGGACAAATGATGAAAGAAACTTCATTGCAAACGTAAGATTAAATTAATAAATGCAAGATTGCGAGAATTGCCCTAGAAAAACTTTGTTATTAATTTCTGGCAATAGGATTTCATCCATCTTTAAGTGTTACATGTTTGCACAGCATGATAACTTCAAACATCTTTGGTGCTATGAACAGCGATGACAATGTGTCTAAGAGGGCTTGAGGGACTGTCTGGGTCACATCTCCTCTAAAACTAACAAACGGAATCTCTGGGTTTCTGTTGATCAGTTGTGGATTGAATGATTTGTTTGTTCCAATGGATTTTTTAATTATTATTATTTTACTGTTTTTTGAGGACCATGACTCACTCCTGCCTGTGGCTGAATGATGTCTGTAAAGAAAGAGGTTTTGGAACATTCCTGGCAGTGAAATTGTAAGTAAGCTATATTTTCTCTGTGTGATCCCTCCATTGCTAGACTCTCTGACAGTGAAACTTCTTTCTCCCTTAGTTCTAGTGCTCAACTTTGTCCTACAGGAAAACAGAAAATGTAGAATTATTTAAAAAAAAAAAAAATTACCTCTTGGAAGAACTACAGAGTGGTGTGTTTACTATTGCCCTTGTAAGAATCAATGCCTTAAAATTTGACAACAGGCAGATGGTTGAAATGAATACGTTGGTTGCAGCAGGAAAGCTAGCCATGGATAACTTGCTGTGTGAAATATGTGTATAGCAAAAGTGGCAGATCAATATTACTCTATCTTCTCACCATTGAAAGTGGAGTAGCCACATCCAGTCTACCTAATATGAATGCTCTCTTGACTTATGCAAATACCATAACAGGGCTCTGTGAATTAAAGAGATCTACTAAAAGATTTATTTTGTCCATAGTCTTTAACAATTTAACCATTCAGATAGTCAAAATCAAACTTCCAGGAGTGGTCCTTTGTAGAAGAAGGAACCAGACAACAATTCCTTGTATACCCTTAGTTTTGCTCCAACCAAACAAAAAAAATCCTCATCTGAAATGAAGACAGAAGTCCAGTGAAAATTGTGAGTGGTGTTAAACATCAACTCAGGATGTCCTTTTTGATTTGTTTTCAGTTAGACATTGGAGTTTTTCACTAACTTTGATATTAACTTTCTGCTGGTGTTTTGCCATTCCTTAGCATATCTCAGAGCCACCAGCACAGTCTTGGTTAGCATATGACAGTTTAATACACAAAGATACATATCAGACATGCCTAATGTTCATTGTCTAAAACTCAGACATATGGTCCCAATCAGTTCCTTATATATTTTGGATAACAAAGGTAAAGGTCCTGCGTAAAGGCAACAGCATGCATACGGCTCAGCGTAGTATAAAAACAAGTACAAACAAAATCGTGTTGCTCTCCTTAGTTAACTCATTCTTCAGTAATTAAGAATGCTTCTACAGTGGAAACAGTGGGTGGGTTTTCAGAGAAGTTGATGTAAACTCGCTAACAAGAGGAATGGCCAGCAAGCAGATGGTCTTCTGATTTCTCATTTTAGAGCTACTGTATCAGGTGTTGAGAAAGCCTTCCATCTTTCTGATGCAAAAATGGGAGGAAAAAACAACCCTTTATGAAACCACAGAAAAGAGTAATGGCTGCTTATTCTGTCATCTACCAGTAGGAAGCATTCAAAAAATGCAATTCCTTTCATGGCACTGATTAATATTTGAAATAAATGTGTCCCAGTCAAAGGAGATGTGGCTATTCACAGCGGCTATAATTTAGTGCAGATTATTCAGGAGAAAGGCCTGGGAAATGAACACCACTTTTTGTAAGGGCCAGGATGTCGGCATGAAAATCATTTGTATTTACATTCTAGCATTTTCATAACATCAGACCAAGCTGGTGTTTCAGAGTAAGTGTTCTAATTTCGCTGGATTGCAGCCTTTTGTTTTGCTCGGAGGCCTCCCTGCCACTCACAACAATGCAAGTGCATGTAGAGAGTAACACACACAGAGCTACGGAAATAAAAAAGCACATTGCATCCAATTGTTAGAGAACATCTAGGATTATCTGTCATGCAATAGCTGTGAAATATGTAAATGAAAAAAAAATCAGTTAATTACTTTATTCCTTCTTTATTTATGTTTACTTGAGAAAAAGGAAAACAAAGATATTGAGAAAAGAGGGAACATGTTCAGAACTATCATTCAGATTTCTCCTTTACTGATTTTTTTTCAAGTCTAAAAGCCAGCTGAGATTCTAAATCTCTCCTCTGTCCTCTTTCTGCAAAACACTGTTTTATGGTCGTAACCCTCCCCTTTCTGAGATCCCACATACACTCATGAGGTCAGCTGGCTGGAGAGAAGACACAGTTCCTTCATTTTATTGACTCCATAAATAGTCAAATAAGAATAATTGTGCTCAAGTCTCAGGGAACATCTAGTTCACACCAGTTTGGCTCAGTGGATTACCATTGTAAATCACATCCTCTACTATTCTTCATCACATTTTTATGGTTAATTTTGAAACTTGAGAGTCTATCTACACTAGAAATTAATACCTGAATAGGAAGAATGCATCTAACATTCTAAATGACTCATGCCTCAATTTCATTAGGATATTATACTGATACTATACTGATTATAAAACAACAAACAAACAAAAAATCTTACTATATACTATACTTATACAGATTTTTAGGTTTCATGACCTTCTGCTCATCAGATTTTCAGATATAAACTCTGAGTTTGAAAGACTCTGGTTTTGCATATCCAATTTGAAAAATTCATTTTCTATTTTGTGGACAAGCAGATTTATTTGCTGCTTTTGTTACTTCAGTTGAAGTACAGCTGACCAATTGAAAGCAATTTTTAAAAATTATTGTTAATTAAGGAATTTAAATTAAATGAATCTAAATTAAATTCATCTGAGGTATCTCAAAACTCTTTTCCAAATGATCACCATATTCCTCAGTATTTACTTTACTTCTCTTGACATAGAAAACCCACAAACCAAAATTAAAAATAGCAAAGGAAAAAAAGTCCAAACCAGTAACAAAATTTATGTCCTTCTGCATATAGAAACTACAAGTGCTAATAGTCTCTGAGGGGAAAGAGAATCTAAGTTTGCATTAGATTTATCTCTTGGCTATGTTCATAGACTAATTTGGGCTGGAAAGAACCTTTGGAGATCTCTAATGCAAAACACTGCTCAAAATAGGGTCAATTCAGATATGGCTGCTTAGGGCATTTTCTAGTCAAGCTGTGAATATCTCCATTGATGATGATTCTACAGACTCTCTGGACAAACTGTACCAGGGTTTGACCATGCTGGAAAGCTATTTGTAGATGGAATTTCATGTTTTTTTTTGCCTTATGCTGAGCATGTCTAAGGAGATTTGTCTTCTGGCCTTGAATGCCTCCAGGGATGGGGCATCCACAGCCTCCCTGGGCAACCTGTTCCAGTGCGTCACCACCCTCTGTGTGAAAACTTCCTCCTAATATTTCACCTAAACCTCCTGTCTCAGTTTAAGACCATTCCCCCTTGTCCTATCACTGTCCACCCTCGTAAACAGCCATTCCCCTCCTGTTTATACGCTCCCTTCAAGTACTGGAAGGCCACAATGAGATCTCCCCAGAGCCTTCTCTTTTCTAAGCTAAACAGTCCCAGTTCCCTCAACCTTTCCTCACAGGAGAGGTGCTCCAGCCCTCTGATCATCTCAGTGCCCTCCTCTGGACCCACTCCAAGAGCTCCACGTCCTTCCTGTACCGGGAGCCCCAGACCTGGACGCAGTGCTGCAGATGGGGCCTCACAAGAGCTGAGCAGAGGTGGACGATCACCTCCCTCTCCTGCTGGCCACCCCTTTTTTCATGCAGCCCAGAACACAGCTGGCCTTCCCGGCTGCAAGTGCTCGCTGCTGGCTCATGTCCAGCATCTTGTCCACCAGGACCCCCAAGTCCTTCTCTGCAAGGCTGCTCTTCAGGAGATCCTCTCCAGTCTGTATAAATACCTGGGATTGCCCTGACCCAAATGCAGCACTCTGCACATTGCCTTATTGAACCCTATTTGGTTTTCATGGGCCCACTTCTCCAGCCTGTCCAGATCTCTCTGGATGACTTCCCTTCCTTCCAATATATTGACTGCACTGCTCAGATTGTTGTCATCCACAAACTTGCTGAGGTTGTACTTGATGCCATCATCTATGTCAGTGATAAAGATGTTGAACAGCACCAGTCCCAAGACCGACACCTGAGGGGCACCACTTGTGACCAGCCTCCATCCTGACACAGAATAAATCAATAAAGAAACCGGACAGAATATTCCAAAGATCTACAAATCAGTATTTTATTGGACAAAGCAGAAAAATGTGTTTCAGAGAGGCAGAGAGTGTATTAGTAACAGGCCTTATCTTCCATCAGAGAACAACTAGTTGGAGTGTCTCTGAACGAAAGAAAGACATCTATGTGGCGGCCAAAATCCAAAACATTTTCAGCTTCAGGGGGAAAAATGAGAGCATCTTTAACTCCAGTCTGTAACTAACCAGCAATCTGTGAAGTTGCATCATCTACCTCCTGCGCAATGCACAACTTACCAAAGGAACAGCTGTACTGGGTCATATCAAAGGTCCATCTAGTCAAAAATCTTTTCTCTGATAGTGACCAGTAGCAAAACGTTATTAAAGAGGAATGGATGAAAATGAAAAGCAGAGATCTGAACAGCCATGAACTTTGAAATCCAAAAATTATTCAAAGACCTTCTGCCCCTAAAACGAGTCCAGTCAATCCCTTTCTGGCACTTCAAATCCCCTCTCCTGTTGGAAGGCTCTACATTCAGAGTATGTCAGTATGAGCAAGTGGAAAGAGGCAGGAAGAAAAGAGATGGATTCCACAGCTTGAACTCCATGTTTTGTAACAAACACTGCTTTTAAAACATCCTGACATTGGCTCAGTAGAGTTGAATCTTGTTTCAATAATCTGTTAAAGACATGTATACATTTGCATACTCTTCATTTTCTGACCAGCTGAATAAATGTTGATAACATTGTAAATACTCCTGTTTTTAAAATAGCTCCATACCTCAAGGATGTGCATTTATAGGATTACTGGACTTCTTCATGACATAATATAAAATCTTCAGCCAAAGGATGGACGTTATGTGAAGGCCAAATTTTAACTGGAAACACCCTTGTTTTCTAGCAGCAGAATGCCACACATCGTGTGTGGGAAGACTCTCATCCAAGTCAGCCTTGCAGGGATTACTGAAATCAGAATGCTGTTCATAAAGAACTGCACCTGAAAATACTTGGATCACTTGTACAGTTGTGGATTAGTTTTGTTAAAAATACACATAAGCATTTATCCTCTGGATAACTGGTGCTGATAGGAAGCTGGAGGTACACAGATTCTTCCAAACCAGAGTTGCTGTTTACATCATAACCACTATTGCAGAGTTTCACTTTCAAAATTCACACCTATAAAGTGAATCAACATGTGCTCAATTTGCTCACCCCTACCAAAAATGAGTCTCAATATTAAAACCAAGTACAAATTGTCCTCTCAGAATAAATCAACTAAGCACAAATTTAGCACTTAGGCAAGCAAAAATAAAACTTAAACCCAAGTGTGCAGAGGTGAAAAGATAATTCTTCACACTTCACCCATCACTTTGGGTACTTCTGTTCCTTTTATTGTTACAATAAGAAAAGATTTCTCTTGACAACACCCAGAAGAATTACATGCGCGTAAATTAAATCACTGTTTGGCCAGTTATCTTCCTTTGCAGTTTGAAAGATAACATGGGCCTTATAATCTTGCCTCGAAAGGGAAAGAAAAAGAATTCTTCTATTTCAGACTCAGTTATGATCACAATGTCTTGCACCTGCAGCAATAAAAGAACCTAAACTCATTTTTGCCTGAGAAAACAGCTCCTACTGCAGCAAAAGAGAAAAGATCTGTTCACACAACCAAGGAGGAGGCAGACAAGATCAGGGACAGGGTTGACTTTTCCTACTCCAAAGCATTGGACAGAGGATCAAAGAGACCTTTTAACAGTGCCATTTTTCATAGGAAGAGATAACACTGCTTCCTTCTGAGCAGAAATTAGCTTCTAGTGGGACCTAATGGTCCCATACACATACGTTGGTGCATGTCTGTGTGCACGTCTGTATTTGCTTATGGTCCAGAGGATGCCTTAGCAATGAATTTCACTTCTTCACTCATCAAAAGACACCTCCCAATAGCTTTCCCTTCATTATTTCCATTCTCCTACAGCTTTCAGGCCTAGCAGATGGGCAACCAGGCGACGGAAAGCATTTCAACAAAATGTTTACTATTGCAAAAAACCTAGCAGGAAGCTGTGCATTTTTATGCCGTGCCCAAGAACTCAAATCAATGAAAGTTTCAGTTCCTCTATAAACATTTCAGCCAGCTCTGAGCAATGCACAGCTGACACTTCCTTTACTCCAGGAAGCAATGACCAGCAACAAAGGTTCTAGTCCAAACTGCATGGTTAGTGGAGCAACAACAGAGTGCTGTGCCATCCAGCTGGTTTCTAAAGGTTCTAAGCACACCTGCCAGGGCAGTTTGAACTGATGCTGATGGTGTTGCACAAGCAGAAATCTCACGAGTCACCAAGGGCTCTGGAGCCACCAGGCAAAAGAAAGGGACTTCTGCTCTAGAGGTCCGATGGTTCTGTTCAAGCTTCTAAAAGTTTACATTTTCTCATATTCTCTAATTTTCAGTAGAAGTTTCAGCCCTGTCCTTAACCACTCCATAAAAACGGTGGGAGATCGACTCAGCTTTACATACGTGAAGCGAACAGGACTTGCTTTCCAAACTGGCAGTGTATCCTTTGCTTGCTGAAGCCAAGCACGCTGCCAGCAAGTCCCAGGTGTGCACCACATGAGCAGGTGAAGAAAATAAAATACGTTTATGTGCATTGCGATGACAGCTCTGAGTCCATATAAAGCATAATACATGACAAGAAGTGTGACTATAGATAGCAACATTCCTTGTATGCGCAAACAGGCAGAAATCCAAAGGCACTATGCCTTCATCTTCCTGGAAAATTCTTTGGACTGTTGCTCTTTTGCATGGATTTTTATTTTATTTTTTTTAAAGTCGATTTGTTTTCTCTGTTAAACTTTTCTTTTTATGCTTTTTTTCTTTTTCAGAATAAGCAACAAGTAACTGCTTTACGGGATGGCAGGATTTCATACTGCTTTTACACAACTGCATCAATTTAAGTGAGATCAGAACGAAGAGCAGACAGGTTTTTTCAAAACCACTAATTAAGCAAACCAAAGTTTTAATTGGAACTGTCCCTGTGATGAAATCCTCAATGCTTACAAAGCTACAACAAGTTACAACAAGAAAGATCAAATGCACAGCCTTCTTTGAGAGCATGTCTGACAGTCCACCAGCCAGTAGGAAGTGTTCCAAGCTAACAGCCCATTGATAAAACTTACTTAAACCAAAACCAAAGCCAAATAAACTTTATTATACATGAGGAACTTTCCTGTCCTGTCCTGCTCCCATAATAGGAAAAAAGACTTTTTCTTTAGAAAACAGTTCTAATTCTATTCGTGTTCCATGTTGACCAAAGCTCTCAGGATAACAGGAATTTGTACCATAAGGGCACTGCACTGTGGCTGTATTTATCTGCTAGTGCACATTCTTGCAAATTAAAAAGAGTGATTTAAGAAAAAAATATGGTAGGAAAGGTAGTAAACCTTTCCTTTCCAGATTCTCTTTGATGCTGACTTGACGCTATGAACAGAGAGAAATAAAGAGATAAATATGCTTTGCATGTGGCATGAGAAGATGTGGTCTCATATATTAAACTTGAAGATACAATGATACAGTAAACCACTTCAGTTTGGTACATGCTGAAACATTCATTTATGTAAGAAGATCTCAGATATGTCATCCAGCTCATTCTGATTCTAAAATAAGTTCTTGGTGCTAAAGATAATGCTTGTTGTTAGATACAGCAGTTCTTCTTCTTTCATCTGAAGGATACTGTGTGAGCATATTGGATCATAGTCATATACCTGCTTGATTCAGTGCCTCTTGGCACGGGTGTGTGTGCACGTGTGTGAAAGAAAGCAAGAGAGAGCAAGAACATGTGCATGTGCATGCTTTTCTCCTATGAAACCAAGACATAAACTTTAACTGCAAGACAGGGATTGTACCAGGTTTAAGTCGAACAGTGGGGAGCAACCTGGCCTCTTCAGACTTCATTATAATCTTCACTTTTTTTTTAAGAAAGAAAAAAGGAAGATCTTTTAAATTGCGATCTACAAAGCAAATAAAGTATATCTAGAAGTGTATCTGGTTTAGAAACATGAAACAGTTCTAAGTTCAGATTGGGAGGTAGAGAGCTGGTGGCTTGCAAACAAAGGAGTTACCAGCTACATACTGTTTCCTGAACACGCATTGGCTGCTCTGCTCAGTGGATTGTTACCAGCTTCAGCATTTTTTAAATATTTCCCATTAGCCTTTATTTGATATTTTATGCTTCCCCTCATAAAATCTTTAAACAGATTAATTGTGCCTGTGATGTTTGTTTGTAAGTACAGCTGCTCTTCCTTCCAGTTTGTTTTACAATTGTGATGTCTCAAAGATATCCTCATAAAACTGACGGGTGGATCTGCAAACAACCAGAGCTTTATCAGAGAGGAAATCCAGATTAAAGTTATTGGAGAAAACATTTGAGTAACGCTCTGTGTTACAAAAAAGAAAAAACAAAAAAAAAAAAACACCACAAAAAACCCTCACAAAAGAAAAATTTAAATTGACCATAACTTCAGCTACATGTTTATTATATATTCATAAGTACTGTTAATCCAATAGTTTATTTTGTTCACAATATGCATATATGCTGTTCTGGTAAAGTAAGATGTCTCAGAACAAATAATAAATCCAATTTCAAGAGTCTATGTGTAATGCAAATTGGTTTAGGGGCTGTCATGCTGCACCTCCAACAAGTGCTATATTTCAAGATTCTTTTGGTTATTAGTTGGAAAGGATGGGTGAGGTTCCAGACCAAAGCAATTGCTAACTATAAAACCAGATCAAATAAAGGCTTCAGTTTGAAAGAGCACCTTTAAAGTCCATTTGCGAGATACACTGTTCAGCTGTTAAATGTCTTGTAAGTTTTCCAAGAACCTTGGTGAGCTTTCTTCATAAAATCTATATTATTTTCATTGAAGATTAATGATAGGCTTATTAAAAAATCAAAAACTTGGAGAGGCTTTCTGTGATTATGAGCAAGGGTCATCACACTACATTACTTTGGAATGTTTTTATAAGCTCTGTCAGTAGAACCACACTTAAAAAAAAATCGATAGACTAACTTTTTCATGTCTGTTTTTCATTTTCAAAGGATATAATCTATTTTTTCTCTTTCATTTACAAATATGTGCACAAAAGCAAAATATCCTTCAGTGGTACAGCTACGCAGTACCACTGGGTCTAACTTCATTATCTTCTGTAACTGAGCAACCACAGTCAAATCAACATAGCTACACAGGTGTAAGATGGGGAGGATTTTGCCTGTGGATTAGCAGAGGGCTGTACATTGCAAATGAAGTACCTGAAAAAGACCCTGGTCTTGCATTTGGAACTAGATGATCTTTAAGGTCCCTTCCAACCCAATCCATTCTATGATTCTATAATTTGGTGGCAAAGACCTGGGCTACTGCATCGCATTGGTCTGGCACAATGCAGGATAAAGGATGCAGAGTCCCATGAGGCTGCCAGGGTGGATTTGTGTCTCAGAATGGAAAATTTTCAGAAAAACAAAGAAAAAATCCCTTGGGAATACCACAGGTAGTAAAAAAGGCAACGGGAAGAAACCAGCATGAATCAGTCAGAACACAGAGCTTTAGTGCTGGCTGCTGTTGTTTGCTTTCTTTCTCCACAGATTAAAAAGTACTGTTGACTACTGTCATGTGGTAGAGCCAATCAATAAGACAAACAAATGGAGACGTCCAGGACAGGGGTCTTGTGAGTAACCTGACCTCTCTTTGTTCCTTACCTCCATGATGCAGGAGAGGATTACTCTGCCTTTTATAGGGCAGCCGTCTAAAACTGCTGTCTCTGGTTAAAGAGATTCATGATTCTGAAAGTGTTATGGGTAGAAGCATAAGCCAAGTTTTCCATAATGACCTATGTCCAGTCAGAAATATTCTAAAAGAAGCTGAAAGCAAAGAAAGTCAGCCTTCTCCAAGTCATCAAAAATCAGCACTCAAAATGTAATTAGCAGTCTAAAAGCCTCAGTCACAGTGGTCTGGATTCATGCCACACTGAGGCAGCACATTCATGAATATGATTGTTCTTGCCTTCATCCATCAGTCAGCACAGAGGCAGTTATCTCCAGAAAGCAATTCAGCTCTCACAGAGCAATCCAGTGCTGAAGATGGCTGAATTACTGCTGGTGGTGCCTATGTCTCCACTAATTAGAAAGGGAACATACTGTATCCATAAGCATAACTCAGGCACCTCAGTTAGGTTACCTCAATTCAGGCCTCTGTTTAAATATCTTTATTTAAACACAAGTCACTTAAGATATCACCTGTACTGGTACGCATATTTTTAAACATCTTCTTAAAATGCACAGTCATCAGTCTTTTGTAGAGGACACAACATCCATGTGAGAGAAAGAATGTAACTTAAAACAACTTTTACCCAGAAGAACATTAGGACCAAAATGGCAGAAGCACATTGGATCATTGTGGAAAGCTCCTATAAGCAGTTCTGCCAGGATACTCCTTTGTATTGATAAATGGTTGAGTTTGAAATCAAGGAATGATGATCAGAGGTCTGCAGCAGCTCCCCTACAAAGACAGGCTAAGAGAGCTGGGATTGTTCAGCCTGGAGAAGAGAAGGCTGTGAGGAGATCTCACTGAGCCTTCCAATATTTAAAAGGGGACTATAAAAAGGAGGGGAATCAAATTTTTACAAATTGTTGGTTTTTATGAAGCATGACTCAAACAATTGACAAAACTTCTTCAAACTCTAAGTAAATTAGAAATAAAGAAATAAAGAGGCAGATATTTCCACTTCAGGGGTATATAAGGAAGATAAGACCTCTTAGCTAAGGTCCCACAGCTTTCCTTGCACTACAAAGCAAGCACCTGGGGACGTGCCTGGCTCCAGGACTTGACTGCCTGTACTGTCACATCGTCAGGTGATTGCTGGAAGGTTCTTGACCTAAGCTAATACAACCCACAGCTGTTCTCAACGCCCCTTGGGCAAAGCGTGGATCAGGGTCAATAGCCTGTGAGTAGTTTTGTGATGATGTCCTGTTTTGGACAGCAGGAGAGTTGAAGAAGGTGGATGTGAACTAGCTCAAGACATCTGGTCTCAATGACAAGAAATGGGCGCCTTGTTTTGTTTCTCAGAGGCATAGCCACAAAGAATCAGTGATAGGCAATGGACTGGAATGACTCCAAACCTCTCTGTATATCTGAAAGATGCAACTGTTTTCCTTTTTCATCCTAAAATCTACATCAAAACCTCAACATCCTGTTGCTTCCCCAGCTTGAAACAAGAAAATAAACCCAAGAAAAACTCTTACATTATGGCTGGTCTTCTCATTATCTCTTAACACTTATGCCACACAGTTCTCCAGTACATCAGGATACACAGTACATCAGGATAACCTATAATGATATCCCTGTTGCCTAATTCTACAGGACTGAGATTGAGTGATGTTCAATCTGGAGAAGTTTTTCCTGTCTCCACCACTGCTGAGTTAGGAGCAAACTCCTCACAGGTTCCCGGAGGAAAAATGAAGGCAATTCTACAGTTCTGTGCAAGAGTTGCTCAGGTCCCAGACCTCTGCAGTCACCTTCATGGTCTTCCCTTTGATAGCAGTAATTTCTGCAAAAGTGACAATAGTCTCTGGTCATCGTGCCAATTTAATCCGTTTGGAGGTGGACTATGAAATCTAGAAGGCAGCAACCTATTATTAACCCTAGTCATATTGTCCAGCAATCATTCTGAGTTACTACCAACCTAAGCCAGATTTGAACTGCTGACCAAAAAGTGAAAGGCTTTGTATCCTATTACCAACATCCTAAATCATCCAGTCTCCACTACAACTATATTTTTTGGATTATTATGTAGGAACAATAATAGAATACCCCATAAACAGGTTCTTTAGATATTCAAACATGTCAGGTTGTACTTTCTACATTTTCAGATAATCGTGGGGTAAATATTTGTTAAATGAAGTATTTTACATCTGTCTTGGACCAAAGCGATCTTTCTGTCAGTAATACCACTGAACACTTGTAAAAGTATGCCGGCCATTACAGAGTTATGCACTCTTGGCAAATACAGTCTTTGAACTCATGTTACTGTGCTGCCAATAAAAAATATGTTCTTTTTTATCAACTGGATGTCTTTCAATTATACAATCACTGTCTGACAGAAAAGCAGTTGAAATAGATTCTAAAATATCCTTTTTTTAAATTTCACACCAGCTGGCAAAAGGTTGACATTTGTTTGCTGAACTCTCAAAAAGACATTTGGTGTAGTTCAGCAATACAGAGAAAACACTGTATAAAGATCAAAAGGAAAAAAAGCATGTACACTTTCCTGTGAAAGACAACACATGGTACTTGCAGAAGGAAATGCTTCATTTCTTTCCCATACATCAGAGCTAGTCCTTCACCTCATCATTACGTTCATCTGCAGTCAAAATGAATGGTGCTGGAGCTGGAGGCCTGGGCCAACCAATGTTTTCATAACCCATTTTAATCCTACTAGAACACTAAAAGCAAACATTGAAAAAGCAACTGTGCTTAT
The DNA here is from genome assembly GCF_951394365.1 of Tetrao urogallus. Taxonomy (NCBI): domain Eukaryota; kingdom Metazoa; phylum Chordata; class Aves; order Galliformes; family Phasianidae; genus Tetrao; species Tetrao urogallus. Next base: position 100,956,519 of record NC_136814.1, on the reverse strand, counting down.
TACCCCAGTAAATTAGAATACAATAGATGAATTAATCTCAGATGCCATGTACACGGACTAATTCAGATCATACTTGATAATCTCTCCTATCACTGTAATTACTGAAACTCAATGAAGTTACTTTTTTATGAGATAACACTCAACACACCTCCACAACCCCTATTAAGAATTGTTCATGACAGTGCATATGCACTTTCTGATCCACCATGCTGCCATGCTTTACTCATCCCAACACAGATCCCCAGGTACTCAATATCGGACACTTCCTGACAAAATGTACTTCCAATATAAAAGATATGCCATCTCCCTTCTCCTTAAATATGTGCAACTCCATAATATTTTACAACCAGTGCTATTTTTTTTCAGTGTTTGCACTTAGTTTCTGCAAGTTACTTTTTTCTATGAAAAAAGGGCACACAATTTTCATCCATGGGATCACCCTCTCCATCTGCACTTCTTATTTATGCTAGTAATTTCCTTACTTACATGGAATTTACTTAAACACTCTTTTTTAAAACTAAGGTGGTTTTAATGAGGGAGTTTGCTTCCTCTTCACGAGTCATTCCTCTTTGTACTGCCCAGAAGCACCATGGAACTTGCATTTTCTGCCACATCTATTGTCCCTTTTACCTGCACTCTATCACTTGAAAAATTCCCCTTTCCATTTGCAAGATCCCACCTCATTTTTTCTCCCCAGCCTGTACCACTGTCAATACATTTTCACCAGCCACCTGCTGTGAACACCTCAATGTTGCTCAGGCTCTTTTCTCCTTGAATCCTCCTCTATACTTCTACTATATGTTATCTTTCCAATGGTTCCATTAACAGAAGATGTGAAGGTCCATCTGCAAACTGAGCCCATTTGTATAGAAAGATTTTTTAGGCAAATCAGATATTCTTTCCTTGTTTTCAGACTTGCTCTCAAATAGTACACGTGCACTGACAACTCTCCAACATGGTGGCCATGTTTCACTTTACTGCTGAGCTTCCGTAAGTCGTTATTTTTCAGTGTATACAGATAGCTAGAGAGGCTGTGGTGGAAAATGCTAATGGGAAATACTAATTACAGAATACCAACCAGCTCTCACATTTTAATCCTTGTGAAGAGGAAAGAAGAGAAAGCTTCAATGATGGGCTGATATTTCTACTCATTTACCTTTCACAGATAGAATTCCTTTGGGTGCTGTAGTCTTCTGTCTCCTCAGGAGATGATGACATTACAAAGGTAGTAAACATCAGGAGAAAGAGTAAAGAAAGTCTCCAGAAACCCAAGACAACACTCTCTCTTCCTGCCTCTGCTGTGTTGAATGGTAAAACTATACTTTTTTCATCCCACTGTCCATTGCTTATGGTGAAAATCCCTAGAGAAAGGAATGGCAACTTGATCCACCTAGAGGTGTGGGAGAGGAAGGTGATACAACTGAAGTAGATGTAAGTCTGAATGAAAATGGGTAAACGAAGTAGGATGTGGGATTGCAAAGGGACAAGAGGAAGCTGGGCCATGAAGTCATCCATGAAGAACAATACCCCATTACCTCTGAATCTGCTGTTTTACTATAATATATAGAAAGAGAATATAAAAAACTAAATTTGTATTTTAAATATTCATTGTAAATTGTCTTACTGACAAGAGAGAGAAACAGACTCTTTTAGAAAATGATTCATTTAATGTAGAGGTCTGTTTTGGTAATCGGTGTCTCTGTTCCTCTCCACTGCTGACTATACTAGACATTTTGATGATTTGCTCAGACTTGTCTGCATTATAGATACCTACATTTGGCTATGTGAATGTTGTCCTAATATCTACATTTTTTGACAGGAGGCTTGTGGAATTTAAAAAGCCAGGAGCACATCACTCGATCCTCCTCAAATAACATGCTGCAAGTCTACCAATAAATCTACAGCTATAAAGGGTCCAGCTCCAAACTTTTCCTCATTTATTTAACTTCTCCATAACTGAAAAACTTGTCCATCCTTGTAATTTACTTGTCTCATGAATCACTGGAGATCCTACCTGTCTTATTTTTATAGCTTTTGCTGCAAAGCTGTCTCCTTCCTGCACAGCTCAGTGGTCCGAATGAATGCAGTGGTCACTGTAATTATTAGACCAAACAGCAAATTATTAATTAAGCATGTTTATTCTACAGTAACTCAGCACAAAAGCTCAAATACACTGTGGATAGTAGGAAAACTATCAAAGATGTTCTGATCCATTATATCTACTACAGACCCATCATATCTTACTCCTTAGATATTCAATTCTTTGTTGATAGAAAAAGAAAATACAAATCCTAATCTTGCCAGGTGCTGAATAGTGTTGAGCATCCAATGAGATTTACAGCTAAGAAAACAGTATATGTTATGCATCCATCAGGACTATGTTCGAAAGAAATGTGCCATCTCTGTATCTGTATAAAACATTAGGATATCAGCTTCCAGACAACAGAATCCCTTCAAGAAAATGCACACTAGAGAATCTAATTCAAGTTCCTAATTTCCATTATTTTGAATAGTGAATTGACCTGAAGAAATTCAGTGCTAACGAGATACAGTCTGTGGAATGGAGTTTCTTTTCATTATTATTTTATTTATTCTATTTATCTTTTGAAAAAGTTTTATTATACTCTAGCTTGCAATGTCAAGTCTCAAATAAAGGCAAAATGTGCTATTTTTTCTTTTTGAATGAAAAACATTAAAAATATTATGAGCACATATTCAGGTGGATTTATTCATGTATTTTACCATGTGAAAACAAACAAGAGCAAAAGTCAAATAAATGGACATTTTTTAACGTTGATATGTTTCTGGCTGTTTGCCAACTTTAATAATCTAAACTCTGTTTAAATTGAAATATTGTGTCAGCTTTTAATACAAACCCTACATGAGTTGCAAATTCACTGTATGTGTTAAGTCTAAAAAAATCATCATCTATCATTGCACTATTTCAGCAGCGGCAGTTCAGTGTTTTTAAAAGGTTCCTATGAACACAGATCTTAGTTTAAATGTAATATTATGTTATATTACTCGCACTTGAACTGACCTTCATAAATATCAAATCCTTACAATTATAAGTCCTGACATTTAATACTTTCCTGCAGACTAAGCGGGACCATGTTACATTATAAGGTCACTTGTCATCTGCAGCTTTGAGAGAAACTTATCATTTTAATGAAGACACTGAATCAGGCACATACAGTAATGAAATTGTGGACAAAAGTACTTCAGATTCGCACAAGGGTGTGTCTTCTCACTGTACCACTGTAGCATGGAAAGACTTTTAAACCGTCTTGCTAGTTCATTGCTCAACTGCATTAACCAGCAGCATATGCTTTGCATTGTTGCCATAGGAAATGACTTGTTAAGTGGGCCTAGTGAACACTGAAGGGTTAACTCTTTCTGGTCTCCTGAGATGAAACAGATAGGCTTTCACAAAGATCTGCTCTTCCCCAGCCAATAAGAAAGCTGGTTTTGCTCACTTAAGCATTCAGCAAAGCAATTGGGCCAAATACCTGATTGATCAAAAAACACGAGCCTGAATTATGTCACTTAACTTGAAGCACTTTACTGAGCCAACAACGCCATACAACGCCATATTCTCGCTCTAGAGTCAGTGGCAAGTTAGATGCATCTCTGAGCATCAATTCAACCAGCAAAGAGTGGGACACCTCAAATAAATGACAATTTTAGCAAAACCAAGGGCAAAACATTGCTTCAATGCAACCATGCTTCAATTTACTTTGATCAGAAACCTGCTGTAATGTCTATTATAGTAAGGTTCAGATATTAATAGAAAACAGTGCAAGAAAAAGAGATTTTCATTCTCATGTGCTCCACTGCAAAATCAAATTCCTGCAGATTCCTACAAGCTGATCCTCTGAACTGATCCTGTATTTGTATTTGCTTTTATATTTGTGGAAGCAAATAAGGAAACACCCACAACAAGCATCAATAATGTTATAGGTGTTATAGTAGAACCACAGATACCAACTAGAAATGTCATTCCAAGAATACCAATGACTATAGAGTCCTGTTCCAAAACAGAGATCATAAACTCTGTGAAACTTTGTACTCCCTACCTGCTTTTTTACAGAATGACTTTCAAATAATATTAATCTTCTCAGCAAAATAATAAAAAAGCAATTACAATAAAAAATATAATAATTAAATATATAAAAAAGCATCCCCAGAACACAGCTGCTAAATATATATTTTGTATGAGCAAAAAGACCTGAAGGAAAGGAAAAAGAGATTGCTATTTTTCAAATCATTTTCTCTGCTTTCCAGACTTTCATCTATCACCAATAACAAGAGTGGAATGGATGACAAAACAGAACATAAAGATGTCAGAGATGCGTCCACCACATGAAAGTGATATCATTCTTTTCATATTAACATGGCCTTTACTAATAGGACTTCCAGATGTGCTTGAACTGGTAATATAAAAGCTTGAATCAGTCCAGAAATGGAGTCATATCAATGTGCAGACACGATAATTCTTTCATATGATGATCAAAGTGGTGATCATTTGCATTTGAATAACACGGTGCATCCAGTACAACAGTTTTGGAAACAGCTTTGACCCATGTATATCCTATTGATTTTATGCACCTCAGTGACATCCTTAGCAAGGACATCAGTGATTCTAGAATTCAAGAATCACTAAAGACAATGGAGGAAAAGTAGCACATCTTGCTACTTCTATACATGGAGTAAGGCATGAGCATAGGCACAATAGTTTCACCGTGCAAATTGTCAAACTGGTAGTCCACAGAGTATTCTGACCCAAATCAACTTGTACTCACCCAAACAATTCCCAGGAGCAATTTGAAAATTACCACAGGCCAATGATCTTTTGCCATGGGTGCTTTGGCCAAGGACATCCTATTTTTGGAAAATAAGAGAATTTATTAGTATGGATATTATCAAATACTGCCAGCTGGCCTAAAGGGCCAAAGAGACAGCCTTGGAATTGTTCACCAGTAAACACAGTTCTAGAGGGCAGATCGTAGAATCATAGATCAATAGAATCATAGAACAGCTTAGGTTGGAGGGGACCTTGAAGATAATCTAGTTCCAGCCCTCTACCAGGAGCAGGGTTGCCACCCCCCAGGTCACGCTGCCTAGCATCCTATCCAATCTGGCTTTGATTGCCTCCAGAGATGGAGCAACCACAGTCTCTTTGGGCAGCCTGTGCCAGTGTTTTACCACTAGAGAGAAAAATATTTCTTCCTAACATCTAACGTAAATCTCCCCTCTTTTAGTTTAAAGCCATTCCCCCCTGCCCCATCACTATCAGACCATGTAAAAATTCTGTCCCCGTCTCACTCGTAAGCTCCCTTCAAGTGCTGAAAGAATGCAATAAGCTCTCCCCAAAACCTTCTCCAAGCTAAACCAGCCCAACTCCCTCAACCTCTCTTCATGGGGGAGGGCTCCAGCACTCTGATCATCTTCATGATCCTCAGGATCCACTCCAACTGCTCCACATCCTTCCTATAATGGGGGTCCCCAGGCCTGAACAAAATGTAATCAATCCATTGTTTCATGGTAATGTGATTTTTATTTCATTGTCATCTGCAGTTATAAGGCTGAGAAACTATTTATGCACAGCAGAATTCCAGATTCAGAAAATATCCAGATTTGAAACTCCTGCTTCTGTTTGCTGTGGTTTTAGGAGTTTCCCTTTCTTTAAGGAGAAACATGGCTGTTTCAGGGAAATGTAGAAGAGAGTAAGGCGTGAAATGCAGGTGGCATCACTCTTAGGTAGTCAGCTTCATTAATGAATTACTCATAGCTGTAGTGCACTGTTACATCTCTTACCAAGGTCTGGAAAAGGGCTGTTTGCTTTGAGAACTGATCAAGAACTAAGTTATAGCAGTGTTGTATTTTTTGATTGCAGATGTAAAAGTTGCCGCACCAAAATCGAGGGCTTGTGGATGCTCCTGTTCACTGTGGGGGATTTAGACTAGATGACCTTTAAAGATCCTTTCCAACACTACCAATTCTACAATTCCATGATTTTATGACTGTTACAATCAAATTCAAGGTGCTTGCTCCTCGCACTGAAAGCAGCTATTGAGGTGATGAGCACAAATAAATTTAAGGTGTTGTCCTGCGTACCTTGACATAGTAATACTGCAGTGATGCAGTAGGTATTGATGTAACCTGTGTTTGCAGGCTTTGCCAGGATCAAATAAGCAATTTCAAGCCCAATATATTTAAAAAAATCCTTCTTTTTGTTTTTCACATCCCTTGCTAAGTTCTATTCCATCTGCATCTTGGCTTTCCTGATCCCATCCCTGCACATCCAGACAGCATCCTTGATCAGTGAAGTCTATATTGATCACTATTTCAATTTAAGGGTTTTGGATAGATAATATCCAAAGTGCATCCCAGTCTTGCCAGGACTAGGGAGATGATCATCCTCTTGTACTCAGCCCTGGTGACACTGCACCTCAAGTATTGTGTTCACTTTTGAGTCCCTCACTAAAATAAAGACAATAGAGGCCTGGAGTGTGTTCAAAGAAGGGCAACGAAGCTGTGAAAGATCTGGAGCACAAGACTTACGAGGAGCAGCTGAAGGAACTGGGATTGTTCACTTTGGAGGATAGGAGGCTCACTCTGTACACCTACGTGAAAGGAGGTTGTAGCAAGGAGTGGGATTGGCCTCTTATCCCAGATAACAGCAATAGGTCGAGAAGGAATGGCCTCAAGTTGTGCCCAGGAAGGTTCAAGTTAGATATTAGGAAATATTTCTTCTCTGAAATAGTGATGACACATTGGAAGAGGATGTCTAGGGAGGTCGTGGAGCCACTGTCCCTGGAGGTCTTCAAGAAACATGGAGATGCTGCACTGAGGGACATGATTTGTGGGCATGGAGGAATGAAATGATGGTCACACTTGATGATCTTAGAGATCTTTTCCAATCTTAATGAATTTATAATTCTATGTTACAAAACTAGGAAGAGTTGCTGATACCCCAGAGTGCTGTACTGCCATTCAGAAGAATCTTGACAGAGAGAAGGGCAGAGAAAATTATTGTGAAATTCAACAAAGGTGAGTGCTGAGTTCTGCACTTGGAAGGAATAACCCCATGAAAATGTGAGCTTTGTGCTAAGGAGGTAATTCAGTGTTTATATAATTAAAGTCAGCCACACTTTACCATCAATAATTCCAAGTATCTATTCATTGTGGTAGACATGAAATCTGAATTATGCTCTAACAAGATGTTGTTTTCTCTACACTAAAATATGACTCATTCTGTTGTTTCAGTGAAAAAACAGAGATAGGTTGAAGAAGAACAAAGAACTCCAGGAAGATGTGATAGATTTATTTAAAAAAAAAACCACAACAAACAATACTGAACAGAGAAACCAGAAAACGATGAAGAGGAAGCAGAGTAGTTATGATAAAACATATAACATTAATGCAATTAATATGAACTTCAGCAGTAATACTGGTCATTCTATTATTTTTTTTCCTTTTTTTTTAACCATTAGACAAGAGTAACAATGAATACTTAAAGATTCAGATTCCTTCAGCTTTTACATGGCAAATACTCTAAGTCTGCTACTGATAATAATAATTGCACATCATCATGCTCTGAAGATGAACAAAATTTCTTCTTTGGCTGCAATCAGATACATGTATTACTAGTCATAGCCTACTGACAGCCTTACTTAAAATAAGAATGATCAATTGAAAAGGATTTCCAGTGTTTTCCTCCTTCAGAATGTCTCAAAACGATCATCATCAACAAGACACTTTGACTGGCAGTCATAACCTTGAGTTACCCAAAAAATCATCAGCAGGATAACAAAATCCTGCGTGTGTTCAAGCATAACTTTTTCTGGATCAGTGTGTGAAAATGTACAAAACAAGTTTTAGGAGTGCTTAACTTTGTGTAACCTATCCTGTTTTCTTCTTTTCTTTTCTTCCTCTTTTCTTCCTCTTTTCTTCTTCTCTTCTCTTCTCTTCTCTTCTCTTCTCTTCTCTTCTCTTCTCTTCTCTTCTCTTCTCTTCTCTTCTCTTCTCTTCTCTTCTCTTCTCTTCTCTTCTCTTCTCTTCTCTTCTCTTCTCTTCTCTTCTCTTCTCTTCTTCTCTTCTTTTCTTCTTTTTCCCTGCTAAGTGGCTATTCTGTGAAATGGTGTGATATTCTGCATTTCCATTCACAGCAGAGACCTCAATGGAGTGCTCTGACCTGTGACGCTTATCCTCACCACACATCCTTGCTTAGGAGCGTGATCCCTCTGGACAGCCTGCTGTGCCCTACATCAGGATTTACAGTAGCACAGAATAAATATTATCCATTTTGGTATATGTCTAGAGATCTCAAACAAGCAAAGATGGAGATGTTTCCTTCTCAGCTCCAAATATGAGAATAAACTAAAAGGAACTTTATATATATACTCTGTTGTAGATCATGGTCTACACTGGTGGCAGTGTTTTCTGTTTCTAATCGCCGTGGCCTTTATGATACTGTACTTAATGAATTATGCTCCTCAGGAGGAGGTCAGTGAAAGAATTAAGCTAAAAACCCCTAACAGTGTCGTTGGCCAGGAGCCAGCTCTTTCCAGGCTGTGTTTCTGCATGAGGTCTGCCACAGCTGGAGCGAAACGACTTGCAGGTGGCTCAGTGGGCAACAGATCACACAGTACTGCTCTGTCCGCCCCTCGACAGCAAGGAGGGAGTCACCTATGCCTGCTGTTGGTGGCTGAAAATGAGCAGGAAATGTCTGACAATCTTGATTAAGAACTCCCAAGCATTGAACTTTCCATAAGGAAAAGGCACACTCAGATCTCTCTGCTTTGACGGTTTAACTTCCAATTTAAACTGCTTGGGGTACAGGAGAAACTCCTAGCATTTATCCTTATGCTGTTAGACTGTGGTTGCCTTAATTAATGCAATAGGCATGGCTCAATCAGCACAACAAAGCCCAGGTAATGAAGTAGGTATGCCTTCGTTTTCCCCAAGGTTAGATCACGGAGAATTTATAGGCTTTATTTAAAAAGTAGTTGAAATATACTAAGTAATTTTCTGGAGTATCTTCAAACTATTAATTTCTAAATTGCATGAACAGATGCATAAGCACAGTGGAAAAGAGCATCAAATGACTTGGGGGAATGGAGGAGCTCAAAGACTGGGCCAAGTAAGTTAGGTTCTACTGAGAGCCCGCTTAGACAACCCCTTTCATCTCCCTGGGAATCGCAGCACTTGTCTGCTCAGCTTCATTTTCTTGCAGATAAATCATATGTGCATTTAAAAATGTATAAATCATAAATATCTGCAGAAACTGAGGAACTAAAGGCTCTTCTGCACCTCAGTGGACAAAAACTACTGTTCATTTGCTGCACGGCTCATTTGAGGCCATTAAGCAAAATAGGCCCAAATCCTGGAGTTGCAGCACCCAAGGACAAAGGGCTGGAGAAACATTTCTGTAAGTGGGCTGTGAGTCTTTCATCGGTGGGAAAAGAGAAAGATATATTCATGCTTTATTTTCCTGAGAGGGACAGCAACCACAAAACAACAAAATGATGGAGGTCAGACAGGACCTCGAGGTCCATCTGGTCCAACTCATGCTCAAGCAGGGACACCTACAGCAGGATGCCCAGGCCCATGCCCAGATGGCAATGATGTGCTGACCTGCAGACATTCTTACCAGTTACCCATTTGCTTGTTCTCCAGTCTTGAAGTGTCTTTCTTGCTCCTGGCAAAGCCTGCAAGCACAAGTTATGTCAACACTGGCTGCATCACTGCAGTATTACTACGTCAAGGCATGAGGCAGGATAATGCCTCAAATTTACTTGTGCTCAGTCACCTCAACAGCTCCTTTCAGTGTAAGGAGCAAGCACATTGAATTTGATTACAACAGTCATAAAATCATGGAATTATAGAATCAGTAGAGTTGGAAGGGATCTTTAAAGGTCTAGTTTGAATCACATGCAATGAACAGGAGCATCCACTACTGTTGATCAAAGTATACTGGCAAAATGTTTTCCTGAGCATATCCAACTCTGTGGTCCAGTTACAGTGACAGAGGTCAGCACCAATATCATGGCCCAGAAAAAGAAAAACCTTGACTTCTACCGTATTTTTCTAATTCTTAGAGTAACTCCTACACCTCCTTCCAAAGTGGAAAATGAATGGTTTGGTCTGTGGCTTTTTGGTTTTTACCATGTCTCCTTACTAATTACTTTTATCAAATCAGAAATGAGAAACAATAGTGTGCGAGAAAGTTGACCACAAGATGGTAAAAGAAAAAATAATAAATAAATGCACACAAGAAATGAATACAGATCATATGTAACGGTATGAGTTGACATTTCTTCACTGAATCGCTACAGCTCCCAAAGAAATACACAGATAACAAAATCTGTATGCAAAGACCTAGCTAAAAAACTACAGAAAATCTTGTCCTTGGCAAAACCTTACTGAGCACTCTCCTCTGCTAAGTCCCACAGCTTCTTCAATGTAGTCTCCTCTCTGTTTCCTCCAAACAAAGCCATGTAAATTCACAGGGACCCAACCCAAAGTCCCACACATCCAGGAATTTATGGTGTAGACATGCTCACACAGTCTGGAAAGCAAGTCACATAGAGCCAGAAGAAGCTAACAGCAATAGGTGTATTCTCACTTATCACATTGATCTCACACTGTGGTATGTAGTACAGAGCTCAGGGTTTAATGACTAGGAAGAATCAATGGCACAGTGTGTACAGCGAGCCCTCAGCTCTTCCCATCTGGTCTCTAATCCTCATTCCTGCACCCTTGATCATTAACTCTTAATTTATTGCAGTAGAAACAAAAATATATTTATAATGAGTAACATACAAGCTCATGTTCCTAGTAGCTCTCATTCCTTATAAATTCCCACTACACCTAGGAAACTGTGGTTTGATTTTCTGTTTTGCTAATTGGTGAGTGCAGCCAAAGAAATTGCTAGCAGGTTTTCATCTCTTGAATTTATTTACCACCATGGAAGGGGAAAGGGGCCATTCCTCTGGGAAGGGGAGAGAAACTGGAAGGATTACATTATTTTGACCTTACAATTGAGCTGACATCTAGTGCAGCACTAAATCAATGCTTTGGCTCAGGAGACTGGATTAGTGCGGGTGGGTTGCAGGCAGTCTGCAGGACTGCAGCTGTCCTGGAGCTACCAGTGGATGTCAGTAGAGGCTCCGCTTGCAAAAGATCCAAATAGAAAGAGACAAAAGAAAGAAAACCCTCTAGGTTCTTTCACTGTAGACATTGCAAAATATACAAAGTGCTCCAAAATGGTTAGTCTCTCCCAGCTAATGATTTAGGACTACTTGCAAGCAGTAGTATCTTAAAGGACAGAGTAAAGTTGATCAGGCTGCTTGTAATTCTTTACGTTTTAACCTTTCAATAGCAATATTTTTTTCAGTTAATTTAAAAACAGTGAACAAAGTCAGGAGGCCCACTGTTAGAATAGTAGTGGCACTGGATGACAGATTGAAAAGAAGCAAAACATACACAATCTGCTCTCTCTCCTCCAGCAGAGCAGCCACTGCTCCAGGAACACTTAAATGCAGCAGTAAAAAGCAAAGCTCTCTAATCATTGTTTTGCAGGGTTTGGGCTGCAACCTTTTAGTAAAGTAAACAATCTAAACATGCTAAGAGCAAGATTTGAGCTAAACTCTTAACAATTTTATCTAGAACAAACAAACAAACAGCACAGAAGTGGAAATGACTTCCTTCACTGAATTATAGTTGTGGGACCCTTGGGAGCATTTCTGGTGGTGAGTTTGCTGCTATGAGTGACTGATTCCCCACGCAGGGAAAAATTTCAATGCCATCACTTATGCTGAAAAACACTAAAGTTAAGGGGAATGAGGTGCCACTGCACAAGGGAATGAGCATGTCCATTCCCTTGAAAATATCACTGTAAGACTTTTCCTGGAAGAAAAAATATGGACTTCTCAGACTTTTCAATTCTGAAGTAATGCAAAATAAGTTCTTTTATCAGGTAGGATCCTGGACCTATAAAATTGCTTGTGAATGAAAGCTTTCCAAGTCCCCAGCTGGGACAAAGCACTTTCCTGTGATTTAAGCATTGATAATTCCTCTAAGTTATTCCAGCTTGGGTGGATGCTGTTTGGTTTAACATTTTCTGCTATTCTAGTCTGCCTGGACTGTAAATATAAGTTATTATAAGTCATGTGGTCACTAGAGATGGTCAAGTGTTTCAAAAAATATTTTTTTTAATCGGAGTAATGCCAATCCTATAAACTGACATGTTTCATGGGAACATAGAAATTTAAGAGACTTTCAACAGGAAAAGGTTTTTTTTGTCCAGAATGGAAATTTTGGTCAAAACCACAAAGAGAGAGAGAGAGAGAGAAAGAGAAAGAAAGACGTACCTCATACCACGGTGATCATCTTTTCTCTTAAATCAATTCTTTGAGGCATCTGTTTTTCAGCCTAGTTTCCTACACAAATGAAAGTTAAATGATTACGGAAGTGTTTATCTTGCAGCTCTCCTTTAAAAACATTCAAGCCCATCAGCCAAATTCAGTGTTTGCAGTGGACATTGTGCTGTTGGGTAGTTTTGGAAAAACAAGGGACTAAGCAGAGCAAAACAATCCAGCCCACCGTAGGAAAGTGCCCACCATGAGAAAGACTTGGTGTTTCCTTCCTAGCTTAGGAGAGAGTCCAGCAGACATGAGGCAGAGAGTGGGAGATACTCCAGTGATATTGAGGTGAAGGTGATCACAGAAATGAAAGAAGAACTGGAAAAATTATAGTGGATGGATAGATCCATAGGAAACCAGAATGCTCTACTAGTTTTTACAATTTGCATTATTTCTGACCTGGCTGTCAGTGTTTTACTGACAATACTGTTTTCAGAACTGAGTAGCATGAAAGAGAAGACACGAAACTACACAAAGTAGATACACTACCGCCCTCTTTTCTAAGTCCAAAAACAATTTTCTGTGTCATTCAGCACTGCATCTTGAAAGGAATGTCCATCTGCCTCAAATACTTTTTAATTTAACTTTCCCCCTGTCTTTTAGCTTGATATTTTAGCATTGGTATTCAGGACAATATCTCAGGTACCCTGAAAACATTAGTTTCTGCTTTTTCCATTCGTTTGAGTCCTTCCAGTAAGAGAGGGATCCTACACCTAGCACAAGTAAGGAAGCTTCCATGGAAGAATCGCAGAATCACAGAATCCCCAAGACTGGAAAAGACCCACAGGATCACCCAGGACAACCATACACACATCACCAACAGTTCTCACTAAACCATGTCCCTCACATAAGATTAATTAAGAATACTGGAGAAAGTCATTAGAACAAAGCAGGTATATTGCTAAGACTCAAACTGTTCTGGTACCAGTTTAGCAGCAGAAGAGGGAGTTCATCTTGGGTTAACTCTCCAAGCATGTACAGGCTCAGAACAGATTTTGCACACCAGGCTGAGCTTCACACAGCCACAGGATACATTCTCATCAGGGCCTGAGGAAGCTTATTTAAAAGTGTGATTGACGTGTTGGCATCATCAGAGAAACAAATAATATAGACCCAGAGCCCACACCCTGGTTCATCTGAAAATATTTTATGATTGGAACAGGCTTTTTCTTGTTGCCCTCAGTATTAGAGTAAGTGCATTGTCTCTCTGAACTAAACTACATTTATCAAAGGGATGTATGAACCCAAAATAACAAGAAGAAAAAACTTGCGTTGTTCATAATGAGTTATTTTATTAGGGTGTTTCCCCTCTTTAGCTTCTCTGTTCTGGTAACTTAACACATGGAATAATAGTAGTTAGCAACTTTGGCTTTGACTGTTGTTATTTTATGCCTTATGAGAAGTTAATTGCATCTTCGACAGAGTAAAAAAATATATAAATCCCTGAGATATGGAACAGAGTTCTTTATATTGCTGCTTTTGCTGCTTTCTATTCATTCAGAACCAATCCATGCTAGACCAAGCAGAACAGAAAATGAGACCAAAAAAAAATAAAAAAAGTGGACACAGCAGGTGTAACAGAGCTCAGAGTACAAAAGGGTGCTATCATTTTATAACATGAGCTAGCCCTCCATAGCGACCTGCAAAGAATGTGGCCTTTGAAATAGCTCCACTAGAATTAGTAGCCTTTCAGGAAATATTACTATTGTTCTGAATTCCACTTGAAAATTTAATTTGCCCCCTGTTATTTTCAGGCAAATTCCAGCAGAGCTTTATTCCATAAAATCTGCGTAGGTGCATAAGGAATATTGCCTCGACTCAGGAAATTCATATTCCTTTGTACACAGAAAGATCTACTTTGTATGTGTTTATTTCTCTGCTCATGAAGAGCTTTTGCAAATAAAATTCACTTTTATGTGTGAGTGTTACACACTGAAATCATATGCATTCTCTAAATCCATTACACAACATGCCTAACTAGGAAGTATTTAAATGTTAGCTTGTAAGTACTGAAACACAAAACTTCAAAGTTAGAACATGGAAATACCAAACTGCAGTATAGAAAAACACAACATGATGCAGCTTTCACACAGGAAAGCAAATTCCTTCTGAGGAAAAGTCAGACTTCAATTTTGACCACTCTTGCTTGGAGGAGTGTAAATCATACAATCACAGAATCATAGAATCGCAGAAAATAGTTTCATTGGGAAGAACCTCAAAAATCCTCAATGCCACAGGATCCAGAACTCCTTGTCAGCACATGATGTCCTTCCTCCCTCTCGTGGGGCATCACCTGTTCAATGTGGAATCACCCTGGGAACCTCCTAACTCCGTAAAGGCACAGCCTGTGTTCCAAAGACAGATATTACAACTGATTTAAATGAGAAGGGTGCACGTGTAAATGCACATTGCCAATCTGCAGTGACTTCCACTGCAGAAGCCCTATTACTTTATTCAGGACTTCCCCATGTTTATAGGGAGAAACAATAAAACCAGACTTGTGATCCACCAACAAGCATCTGTTAAAACTAGTTTATAAAGCTAACCTTATTTAGTAACACAAAAAATATGAAATGTAGGATACAATTTGGGAAAATGCCCTTTTTCTGCACTGAGATGCCAATGTTTAGATGGACACGTCAATAGGAATTAAGTCTGTCTGTTGGGATCATCTATGCCATTCTGAAACTTAATACTTTAGAAACATAGAACTGATTTTGCCTTGGATTCGGAGAATCTCAATGGTTCTATCTCTCCCTCTGTCTAAACATAAAGGTTTAAAGATTATGTACTGTACATTGTTTTTAGAGAAAACAGAGCATCATACAGTCAATAAGTTTGGAAAAGACCTCCAAGAACATCCAGTCCAACCACCCACCTACCACCAATACTACACACTAACCGTGCCCCTAAGTGCCACATGTCCATGTCTCTTGAACACTTCCAGGTGCAGTGACTCCATCACCTCCCTGGGGAGCCTGTGCCAACACCTCACCACTCTTTCTGAGAATAACTTTTTCCTAATATCCAGACTGAGCAACATTCAGCGAATATCTCTCTTCAAAGTTATCGTGTAATAAGATGACTACACTTTTATTTTTGTGTCACGTTGACTTATTTTTTGTGCTACCTGAAGTGATCTTCCAAAGGAATTGCAAACGTCTGCCCCTCCCAGCTGCACTACCTTCCAAGTTATGATTGGCTAACCAGCAGTTACACTGCATGATTTCATACTGCTACATCTGATGAGGTGTAACCAAACACAACAGAGCACATTATACGCCACAAGCTCATCTCAAAGCTGAAACACACATTTCTGAAAATAAGTAAAGAAATAAAATAAAATAAAAAACAGCAAAGTTGTGACCAACTAGTTCATTTGGAAAGGAATGTGTGCCACTTCTTTCCCTTGCCATACAGTGGGTTAGGGGGATCTGTCAGCAGAGAAAGGAAAATGTGTAACCAAACGTGTAAGCAAAAAAGTCCACAAGTGCTGCTTAAATGGCCCTCACTTTGTTTTGTTTTTCCTTTCTTTTTTACCTCTGGTAGACAAATCAACAGATTATGGTATTTTTCCTTTTCTGTAGCAAATGCAGGTCCAGAGAGACTGAACATTTATGACTTCTAATCAATTCCAACTAGTTGTTCATTAACAAGAAAAAAAAGAACAGGAAAACAATCCAGAAGTTGAAAGATTTCTGGTTTCCCAATTGATGTGACTGTTAGCTTTGAAATGCATTTCAAATGCATTTTTTCCAATGTCAAAAATTAAAATGTCTAAGAAATCCAAATAATTAATTTCAAGTGCAACATAACATTTTTGACTTGAAATACTTTCCATTTTGTTCTGTTCAAAGAAAAAGCAGAATAATTTAAACTGCTTTGACTCAGAATTAATTCTGTATTTTCTGATCTGCCACACTTAAACAAAATCCATTATTTTCACCATAGTGTACTAAAACATGCAATACTCTTTCTAGCTGTTTTGTTGGGTATCTCTCAGGAAAAGTGGATAGAAATTCAAACTGAGTCTGTAAAGGAAAAAAAAAAAAAAACAAGATGGAAGTTGACCAGTAATCTGTGATAGATATGTACCTGTACTTCAGGAAGCACAGCTTGGAAAACAGGTTTTTCACTAAAGAACTTGTTAGGATTTTTGATAACAATGATATGTACAGAACAAAGCACTTACAAACTTTTCCTGGTTTGATCAGAATTAAAACAAAATGACAATCATCATATATACATATCTGTATTTTGATTACACTTCAGTTTTACCTTTTGCTGTAATGTTTTGCTGTAGCTCAAGCAAAAGGTATATTTCCAGCCACCTGGGAAGCCATGCTCAGCCCTACTCTGTTTCTCTTCGTCACTACAGTAATACTGCTGTAACTCCAATAAAGCTTGTAACTATCAAGAAAGATCAAAAAAACAAAAACAAACCAAAAAAACAGAAGGCAATTCCAGTTATTAAGAATTTCTTCACTGGATAAAGAAGATAATTTACAATTTAGCAATGGTTAAATCTTCTACCCTTAAAATTGCTTTGTGGAAGCCTAGCAAGACAACTTTTAATAGAAACTAAGTTGTGACAGTTGTGTACTTCTGATCAAATTTCATTCTGAGATACATGGCAGAACAGGTGTGGTGTTCACACATAAGCCACAGCTATAACAATTTTGATGGCACATGTGCCAACTAAGTTTGCAGGTCTACTTTGTGATCCACGCTAACCTTAGAACATGTCTTCCTTGTGCACTAGACTGCAAGACAAATTTCCTAGACTTTGTGTGACCCAGAACCAGCAGTAATGCAGCAACACTGAGACACAGCACAGTACAACAAGATGAGTCCAGCTTCTCAGCAGTAGAGACAGGTGTGACTCTTAAGTGACTCCCCTGGTTTTAAAACTGACCTCCTCCTTAGGCTGGCTGTCAGGGGAAGTTCTTTACAGAGGGACTGGTGCTGGAACAGGCTGCCCAGAGATGTGGATGCCCAGTCCCTGGAGGTGTTCAAGGCCAGATGGGATGGGGCCCTGAGCATCCTGGTCTGGTATTAAATGAGGAGGTTGGTGGCCCTGCCTACAGCAGGTGGTTGGAGCTTCATGATCCTTGAGGTCCCTTCCAACCCGGGCCATTTTCTGATTCTGTGATTCTGTGATTCTTTGTGATTCTGCTCCTACTCGTGGTGCCAGGCTTAGGAAGTGTATTATCAAATGAGGTAGTTCTTAGCATAGCTGTCTCTAGACATTGCCTTTATACGTGTTCTGCATGAGACACACCAGTTCTTGCATCTGATCTCCCTCTTCCTCTATGCTTTGCTCCTGATTTCATCTCTGCTGGTGTACAACCAAGTACTAGCCTTCAGAAATGTCCCTTGACATTGATTAATGTACTAGTACGGGCACAGCCATGGAATTCAACTTGCTGTGCCACTACTGCACTTATGCAGCTGTCTAATCCATCAGATAAATGTGAGGTCAATTTGTATATCTGCAGTGGTCATTTGCTCAGGATATCTGAGCACAAGGCAGCCTCAGTAGAGCTAAGGCAGCTTCTCCAAGAAGCCTGCCAATTGTCTGGAATTCCTAGACTAACAGCCAAAAAAGCAGCAGGACTGTAGATGATGTATAAAGATCTGCTGCCAAACATGGTGGAGTTGGCACCTGTGACTTTGGCACATTACTGCAGTTCACACTGTGAAGATCAGTGATTATTGCTTCAATAAGCAGTTCTTAAGTGAAGTACCTGGTATCTGTTGTTGCAAGAGCTGAAGTGCCGAAGGAACAAAAGATGGGGAAGTTATAAAAAGAACTAGTAATTGGGGCTTGCTATTCAACTTACATTAGGTTTTAATATTATTTGGAAAGAATCTTCAAGTTATTTCCCAAAAAAACTGCACAGAGATTTCTCAGTAGGTTGCATGTTAGGTTAAATTTTACAAGTTGCCTAGAATGCCCAGATTTCTGAGTCTCATTTTACAAGACTCAAAACTGCAGATCTGAAAAACTTGATGCTAACCTGTCCAAAACAGCCCAATACTCTTAACCAAGGAAAGAGCCCACCATGGGGATGGTTCTTAACTCACTGATGCCACCAGTACACCAAAATGTTTCTTATTTAAAATCTTCCATTAAGGCCCTTGTCTCTTTTAACTTCAGAAGCGAACACACATTTATGTAAACACATTTATGTAAACACATTAGAGGTAGGTCAATTCTGTCAACAGCACACATGGTTCTTCTAAGTTATGTGAAAAGAAGAAAGCTTGAGAAGGCAATGTGATGTTCAGAAACAAGACATTTGTTTCACAATTAGAACATTAGCTGTTCAGCCCAAGACTCAGAAATAAATTGTCCATGAGCAATCCAAGAATCTTTGTCCTTGAATCTGTATGCTGTTCTTTTACAAAAATGTAAATTAGTGAGCTATTTTACATAAGATTTGTAGGTCACAATTGGTCACATATTCTTCAGCTAATATAAATTCAGTTAATATAACCAGAATATTAAGTTTGGAGAATTGGGCAAGTCAGTGTTTTAAAAATCCAGCTCTTAAGACCAGAAATTGGATCTCTTAAGATTATCCCAAATAATGTCTCCTTCTGAAACAAAGAAGATTACATTCACTTAACATAAAATTTCAGACTGATGTGACTTGTGGCATATTTAACTGTTACTCCCTACTCCTATGCAAAAGTCTCTAGAGAACACTGCTATTACTAAATGGTGAGCAGTTTACAGAGGTAGGTTTGTCACAGGCTTACCAGCAGATGGAGTTGGAAACAGGGTCTCGATATGCATGATCATTAACTCTCATCAGGTTCTTTTCTGGAATAGAAGCTCTTAGCAGGTGTACAAGTGCTAACTAAATTTATAATAGAGCATGCAAAGTATAAGTGGAGAGAGATTTTTATTCCAGTGTAAGTGAGAAAACCTGTGTAAATCTGGTATCTATGCTGAAAAGGCTAGCACAATTTGGAAAATACAAGAGAAAGGACAAATAGCAGCTTTTTCCATTCATAAGCAGCTGACCGTTGCATGAACGTGATGTGTAAGTCTTTAAACTCCTTTTAGAGAAAGTAAGATTATAACAAAAAAAGTACAGTGCCAAGGAATACATTGTCACAGTTCCTCTACATACAGTTAATTATTACAGTGAAATTCTCTGACTTATCTATATTAATAAATTCAATGGCAATGATGTGACTTGGAGAGTTTGGAACTGAAAACTTTAAGAATTCATTTAATGAAATCAAGAAGTTAAGAAAATTTGGGAAAAAAAATCCTTACATTTCCCTTTCTGTCTTAGTTCATGGTGGTTCAGCTGTAGGCATAGATGCTTCTCACCTAAAAACAAATAACGGAACAAAGAGGCTAATTGCTTCCACTTTCGTGAAACATATGAAACAAGAGTCACTTCTGACTATTATATTTTGGTATGAAGACATTCCATGAGTCTTTACATTGGAAGAAGCTGTTCTGATTGCAGACCACAAACCTCTTGTTAAAATTCTTGGAGCAGAAACTGATTATCTGGCTGATACATTGCAGAAGTGGACATTAAGGCAAACTTCTTATCATTATGATATCATGGCTAAGATATCTGAAAAACAAAGTAAAGCTGCACTTTTCCTGTTGACTATTAGAGATGAAAAGCTTGACTAAAAGAATCCTTTCCACATACCCCTCTCTCCTCCCTCCCCTTCTGGGGAAGTGGGACCACGTACCTTTAAATGAGTCTCTGAAGAAATGGAAAAAGTCCATCAGCACAATTTTCTGCTGCCCTGCAGCTTGTGCAGGCTTTAAAACCTGGGCAAAGTAGGTGAGAAGTGTTGCCATCTGGACTGGCAGCTTTTTACAGTCACTTTTTACAGGTGCAAATGGTTACAAGGTGCTGGGCAGTGAAGGAGCAAGAGCGTTCGCTTTGCAAAGATTGGAGAATTTGTGGACATGTCAGTCAAGCCATTCTTCTCACTGTCAGCCCCCAGATGAACTCAGACAAGTCATTGCTGCACCATCTCTCTCCAGATATGGTGAACACATAGCTGCCAGTATCGCACCTGGGTACCAATTTTGATGTCAAGGTGATTGGAACTGCTGCTATGAAGATACGGAATCCTTTCTTTTGAACATTAAGAGGCTTAACAGCATCTGTATGGAAACCTGTGTGGCCACCTACAACCTCTTGAACATCCTGTTCCCAGATGCTTTAACTGGCCGCAGGGAAGGCATTTAAGATCATGCCATTAGTGGGCAGAAGAGCGCGCTCTAGTTAAGTGGAGTGTGGCAAAATCTATGGAAAGACAAATCAGCTTGTCATTTACCAGGAAGTTACCTAGGTGTCTTCAAGATTAGGATGGAGTCAAGTCTTTAACAAGCCTGTGAAATCATTTGAAAACAACACGCCTCTTTCTTTTCATTTCCAGCCTACTTCAGACATGCTCAGTCATGGTCCCTTGTAGCACAAGAGTTCATCTCTACTCAGGGCACTCAGGCTCTTCCTCAAGCCTACAGTATTCAAGAACCCAGGCTCCTTCAAGCATAGCAGAACAGTAACATTCTTTTGTCAGGCCGAATCTTCTATGGTATCTAGCCTTTCCTGCAGATTCTTCCTCATTTAGATGCCTTGCAGCTCCACATATTCCTATCTTACTTTAAAAAATGGCAATTCTATTTCTTTTCTTGTTTATGTGAGTATTAGTATGGTGAAACCCAGTGAAGCTGATGAACCAAAAGCATACCTTAAAAATAGGAAAAATCAAGCTCTTCATTTGCGCATTACAATTCACATAGGTGACAAATGATTCTGGGGACCCTGTTTTGAAAGTAGCTCACTTGAAACAGCTTTTCAAACTGAAGCACTTAATGCTGTCTAAAGATCGGACTTCTGTAAGGCATCCATAACTGAAGTTCCAGCACTGCAAGTCCCTCTGAAAAATCTTGGCCATTTTTTCAAAGGATGTGTCAGTGTCTCCAACAGATGCAAAAGCAATGGCCACTCAAATAGTTTGGTGTTTACAGGTTCATCAATCAAAAAGAAACACTTTGATCACCTGACATTATTCAAACAACGTTCTTGATATCTGATACCAGACCGAGATCATACAGATCTAATAAACTTTTGGCTCCTGCAAATTTCTTTTAAAAAATATAAAAGAGGATCAGTTATAGAGAAGTTGATTAATATGCACTCTACTCAAACAGTCTCGAACATCTGTGTATTAAATTCATTTATTAAATTATACCAATCTGTATTTTAATGAGTAAAAGATACTTATTCTGCCATCCATCAAAATAAACTCAGGAAATACTTAACATTATAATCATTTTTCTTGTTTGAACATGAGTTATGAAATATGAATCCCACACTAAGAATGCTGTACTTGCCATTATGATCAAATATGTTTTTACAGGTGCACCAAATATTCTGTTTTCATTTCATTTTCAAACTGTTGAAAATATAAACCATGTTTTATATTTCTTTGGTAGGTAATATTGCCTTTTTCCCCCCACATGGCACCCATTATTAGTGAGTTATTACCGTGCCTTTTTTCAGACACACGCTACATATCCTAAAGTTGCTTAGTAATGAAAATACAGATTTATGTAACATCTAGTATCAAATAACATTTAGGATACACTTTGGTATTGAAAGGTTTGAGGCACTAATAACTTTCAAGTGCATGTTAATATTGCTAGATAAGGTGTATACAATCTGTCGGGTCAAGTTCATACTTTTACCATTCCACTTTTTTGCCTGAGGAGAGTTAACTTTTAGGTACAACAGGACTTAATACATGCATGCATTGAATTCTTGTTTTTTATTGCTCTGGTAACTGTGATTTTTATTTCCATTTGACTATTTTTCTTTAAACTTAAAAAAAAAAAAAAAAGAAAAAGGAGAAAAATCTGGCAGATGGAGAGCAAACCCAGCTGGGATGGCAGGTGAACTACACTGCAGACTTCTTCCCAGTATCAGTTTGACACCATATCAAACACTAAGTACAACCATTAAAGCAATTCCTTCCTTCTATTTGTGCAGAGTGAATAGCTGTTAAAGACAGAGTTTAGTGCTGGGAACCATATTCTCAAAGAAAACAATATCTGGGAAAGTGCAGTGAAAAAAAGCAAGATATGACTGCAAGGCACAGAGATTCTCAGGTGGTGTTCAATCCCTCGGCCTCTGGTGACTTCAGCAGAGCTGCAAGTCCAATACAGAGGTTTGGCACAGGATTGTAATAAACAGTACAACTACTCATATTAGCAAGTGAGACTACAATACTACTTTCAATGAAGAAATGGAAACTTCTCCACCGATTCCAGTGGAGTAGGTTCAAACCATAACAGAACATATCAACAGTAGAGCCAGAACACTGTAAAACAGCAGTCTCATTTTAGACAGCAAATGCAACCACACACTAATCCATTTTTTGTAAAACACATCAAGAGGGTAGGAAAATGTTTGTCATTACTGGCAAAGGGGAAAAAGCCTTCAACAAAGCCATCACTTCATTCAGGTGTGATCACAATATAGGTTACCACCACACCAAAATTACAGAGGCAATGCCAGTCCTTTTTCATGGGGACACGGTACAACTGATATGAGGAAAAAGGAAAATGGTATAGAGGAAATTTTGTAAACCAAAGTTATGTGGTAAGTGAAAGAGAGAAGTGCCATAGCTGATTATGTCCAAACATGGCACTAGGAAAGCAAAAACTTACCATTTCTAACTTAAAGATACGATGCAGACAACTAATTTTCTTACAAGATTCCACATTAATGCCATTGTACTTAAGATTTTGCTCACTTCTAATTAGTCCATATGACACATGACTGTATTTAATTTCTTGTTGCAAAATAAAACAAGCAACATGAAACATATTTGTCTTATGACAACAATTTGTATACATGTAGAAAGTGAAGAATGAGAATGAATTCTCAAAATATAGGGGTTGACCAATAACGAATATATCGTATTGTTTAATGTTTGCCTTGAACTTACAGTTCTTAGAAGGACATTTTGAAAAGTCTTGAAAAGATTTTTAGTGATAATAAGAAGGTATCACGACCAGTCTGAGTTATTCCAAATATTATGTGCGTTGAATAATTTTCCACCTTATTTTTAAGCATGATTAACCTAGTATTGCATTCTGAATACTGAATTCCAATAAAAACACGTACCAGCCTTCAAAGACCAGTAGAAAAAATGGCATCTGGCAGAGGAATATAGCCACCACCCAGTCTAACAGAAGCAGGTGGAAATCTAGGAAGTTCCTATCTATTGCACATCTCCTTAAAATAAAAAGTAGACAAACTCTTCCAGCTGGCAAAATCTACATCCTTTATTGACTTTTCTGTACTATAAAGAATAAAATATGTGCATATACACCTGTATAAAAAAATAGAAGAAGCTGTTTATTTAACTGGCATTTTTCCTGGCAGTCCTGTACTTAACTTTATCACTTGAAAAGCACTCTTCAGACCTGTACTCTTCAGATAGGTTGGAAATATTTTAATTGTCACATTTATTGACTAGTTGTCAATGCAGACATGAATAAATGCAGATAAATTATTCACAGAATCTTCTTGCCTTTGTACTATGTTTAATCAATACATCAAAAGGAAATATTTCAAATGAGCTGGTGGATTTGTGATGAGTTGATTCCTGAATCTCAATGTTTCTAAAGTATTTCAGGAGGAATCCCTACCAACATAGAAATCTACACTTGCAAAATATTAGCAGAAATTTAACACTCAAAATTCTTACAAACACCAAAACAACAGATTCATACAGAAAAAGAAATCAGCATTCAATAGCAACCCAAAAGCTGAGTAAAGACTACACAGACTTCAAACAGTAATTAACTAAATGTTGAACCAAATTTTGTCACAAATACTGAGGAAGCTTTAAGTTAATTATAGAAGGAATTGAATTCTTTTGTTTGAACGCCCTTCACTGGTCATCTCTCAGTGTTCAGTTTCAGCTTTGACGGTTTTTTATTAGGTTTGCAACATATATGGAAACTTGGCAATTATCTTACAAGAAAGCAGGAACCTCACTCTCTTCTAGAAGCTTGTGAGACCTGGCATAATTTGGTAATTTCTCAGTCTCCACACTGGAACCAGCAGGCATATACCAACAGACTATTTCAGACTAAACTGGTAACAACGTGAGTGAGCCAGTCCTGAACTATTTCTTACCCAGTCCAAATCTGCAAGCTAAATTCTCTGCCCTTTATAGAGATTGCTCAACCTTTTGCTATCATAATGACACTCAAGAAGAGAAAATTTAGAATTCTGAGCTGTGCTGCTCATATGAAAAACTGGCAGAAAGAATTTTCTTTCTTTTACTCAGCAGGATGCCAGATGGCTGCAAAAGATTTTTCATTGGAAGAATTTGTTAATTTCATTAATTTTTAATACAGTCAAATAGGAGAAGGAAATAGCAGCATGTTTATCAGTGTTCCACAGAAGTAGCAACATTTACAAACAGAGGAATGTCATCAGTGTATAACTTTTGGTGAGCACACAAATAAAACTTCCTAAGCATTAAATTATTTAACATTTATTAAGACCCTTGAACGTAAGTAATTAACACAAGGGTATTGCGGGAAGTAAAAATCACAGCTGCAAACCTAATTATTCAGGATGATCTGAAAAGCTTGATTGGAGGAGTAGGATGACAACAGCAAAGTGAGCATTAAGGCAAAACTGAAATTCAGTTAACCATTGAACAGAGGAAGAACAGGAAGCTTCAAGACTCTGAATATTTAAACAATTGGGCAGTCTAATCTATTCAAAGTTAATCTTCAGATAATAATTTGATTTTTGCAAAAGAATGAACAAGATGACTGATGTCTAACCATTCGGCCAGGTAAGTCACATATTTTATCAATAGGTAGATACACATATGCTTTACATTAAAAGACTTATTTTATAGAATCACAGACTTGTAGAATCACCAAGGTTCCAAGATCATCCAGTCCAACCATCCACCTATCACAAATATTTCCCCACTATGCATTTCACATGTTCAATCTTTATATTTGCATGGGCGCAGAGCTCCCAGAAAGCTGCAGAGGTGCTGTAAACCATCTGAACTTTACATACATTACTTCTATATACCTGAAGCCTGGATTACTGCTGGTCTTGGAACCTGTGCACTCACCACATGTACATTACACAAGTACAATCAGAAATCTCTTTGAAGTGCTAGTTGGCTATCAAGGATGCTGTCTTCTAAGAATGAGCTTCTTCTGCTATTGACAGTTGGGCAGACTTTTTTTTCCAAAGGCAGCTTGGAGAATGTATGTTTTATGTATGTATGTTCTCAGCTGCTTCCTAGCTAGCACCTTTCAAGAAACACCTTTAATGAAACTATACTTTATATCACTAGAAATATTTGTTTTAATATCTATCAGATTTACATATATATCTCAGAAGCCATATATTGTAATATTTGTCTTCTAATGAGACTATTATCTTTTGTTTCCATGACTTTTTCATTTACCAAACAAAAAAAAGTGATTGGGAAAAAGCAGACACAGGAAAGATAATGCAACAGTGGAGAAGACAGTTGTAATTGATAGATATTATTTACCAATTTACCATAAAAATCTTTTAAGTGAAATATCAACTGAAATTCTGTCTTGGCAATAGATAAAAATACTCCTTTAAGGCAAAAGAGTAAGAGGTTGTTTATAAGAACTAGTTCTCAGCAGAGGTTTTGGGAAGGAAATAAGCATTCTTCACCAGTTGCACAGTATATTGCCTTAGGCAGAAAACATTGATACTAAAACAGTTTGTCTTATTATTCATCTCTGTTCACTTCTGCAGTTGGTTTTGGTGTTGACATGAAAATAAATGAATAACAGAGTATCTAAACAAATGTTTTGTCTAATGGATAACTTAAAAATGACAAGCTAGTTACATAAAATGCCAGATTCTCTTCTGTCGCTGTGTTTTGCATCAAAACAAACCACGTGATTTATGAGGAAAACAAATAAAACTCAAAGAGCATGGAAAGACTCTCCCTAAATTCCACAGAACTTCAGAATGCTTTTTTTTTTTTTTTTTTTTTTTGAGGAGAAATAAAAGCTACTAACATAAAAATGTTAACCTCAGAAGGCACATGGGGACTAAGAAACTT
Organism: Tetrao urogallus; assembly: GCF_951394365.1. NCBI lineage: Eukaryota > Metazoa > Chordata > Aves > Galliformes > Phasianidae > Tetrao > Tetrao urogallus. The sequence goes on along the minus strand of NC_136814.1, from coordinate 100,929,940 downwards.
AGCTACTCTGAAAAGAAAGGCCTAATGGAAGCTCTTAGAGAGGAGGATGGCAAAGCAAGAAAGTCCAGAATAAGACAGAGTAAGTGTTCTTCAGTGATGTAATCCACTAACATTTTGCACACAATACCCCCAAGTATGCAATTATAGGTGTGAAATACTTCAAAGCAACCAGCATCTCTGTCATCTAACTTACAGACTTCTCATGTTATCAGCAGAAGGGAAGAGAGAGTACTGCAGAGTGATTTAAAGCACCTAAGTTAGGTTACTCTCTGGATTATTTAATGGAGTCTAGAGAAGAACTTGGAGGAGCATGGATTTGCAAAAAGTAGATGTGTATCTCTCCTTCTTCTTACAGATAGGGAAGCAGGCATCCATGTCTTCTCATACAGAATTATAAACATCTTGTGGGTTGCTTTTAGCTGTAAACTTTCATTAGGCTTAAGTAGAACGTCAAAAATTCCCTCACCATGTCTTGCTGACTGCTCTTCCCAGGTCTTCGTTTATGGCTGGTCTCAGTTCTATTACTGAGTATGATTACATTTACTCACAGAACCCTACTCCATTGTGCCTGCCCATGGTGCAACTCATCCACTGATCTATAAATTACTGTTTCAGAATATGTTTGTAACTCCTCCTCTTCCAGGGATTCAGGCCTATCCAGACATGACTTCACTGGACACCGCAGGTGTTACATAAAATGCCATGAAACTTGGTTCCTATAGGTAGGTGGCCTGTGTTCCAGCTGCAAGAACACAAAAGAAATCATTCTGTTTGAAGAACTAGAACACTGTCAGTTCCATTTTGTTTGTGCCAATCAGTGCAAAGCACACACATTTTATTCTGATCAGTTCCCCTCAACTTTTTAAAAGGTAGAGGGCAAATAGGCCACTAGATAGAAAACACCCGATGACTTTCCAAAACCTTTGAAAACATTATGAATCAAGTCAGTAAATGAGGTCAAGTAGCTGGATGCTGAGAACTTTTCTAGAGATAAATCAAGGATTGCTGATCAGTACTTTTGCTGAGGCGCGTATCTTAGGTGAAAATGTGACTCCGTGTTAGACACTGGATATTTGAATCATTGAATCATCTAATTTGGAAAACAATTGCAAGATGATCAAGTCCAACCAGCAACCTGACCTGTAAGTCCCATTAGTAAACCATCTCCTTTAGTACCATGTCCACATATCTCTTAAATACCTCCTGGGATGGAGACTCCACTATTCCCCTGGGCAGCGCATTCTCCTTGACCACTCTCTCCACGAAGAACTTCTAAACTCCTGGGTGAGTTCCCTAAGTAGCACAGTATTATATAAAAGACTCCCCAGCAAGCTGGGTAGAGTTTGTATACCTCTGCTCTACGAAAGTTTGTTTATTCTAAGATAGCTCCTATTCAGAGCTGAATTTAGAATTTAGAATTAACTTATACATAACATTAATTTAATAAACTGAACAACTGGGGAAAAATGAGTACATTCTAAATAACAGTTTTAACTTAAAACCTTGTTTGCATTCGAAAAGGCATGACAAGAGTTGCATCACACAAATATAAAGCAGAACCCCCCACATAACTTGTAGTGTCATCTGAAACTAACCACTTCTCAGAGAAGAAAAAAGGAGCTTGACTTAAGATGGGAATGAATTCTAAACTAATGTATTTCCAGTTGTTTTAAGATTTTATCAAATAAAGGAAGAGCCTATATCAAAGTAAGCCAAGCACAAATTGCAACAAAATTTTAAAAATAACAATTTAAAGCAATTTTAATGAAAAATACATAATACTGATTTCTTTATCTGGAGACATTGATGTATATTCTACAGTAACCACTCAACAATAACTCTTTGGGGTTTTTGTTGTTGTTTAAATGTCATGATTTTATTTTCAAGAAGATTCATTTATTCACTACAGAACTTAACTAAACTATTACTGAACAGCTACACAAGAACACTTAATACCAAATAACTGTGTTGTATATACCAATTACTGGATCTTAGAAAGTATGGGCTATTTTGTCTGCAGGGAAAAAAAAATCATGACTATACATTCTTACAATTTAAGAATGTATATTTGAACTGGTTTTAGTAGTTTAAATTTTTAATGCTTAATCATGAGATTTCCCTTTCATTCAACTATTTATGGGATCACTCACAGTCCTAAATTCCAGACATCTTAAAACCTTGCTGGTAACCTGAGTTAAAATCTTGATGGAAGAAGATAGATCTCAAGTTTTATTTTAACATCAAAATTACTATTTTGCAATTCTATAAAATTAGGAAAATATACCATTGAGCCCCATTGTCTTAAGTAATTTGATTTACAAAGAGATCTGATATAAACTGAAAATAACACCTTTATTTTACTTAGTATTCCTTTTATTTATTTTTACACACTGCTTTGAATTCCAAATTTCTTAAGTTGCAAAGTAAGTAGAAATTCATGTAATTCATCAGAAACATGTTATGGATAATTACCTAATTTAAATTCTTAAAGCAGTGTGGGTGTTTTGTTCTGCATTTACCTCAATATTCACCCCCTGCATGTGTTCATTAATCTTTTATTTGATTCTGTATTTTTTTTCTTGTCACGAGTTATATATTACAAAAATAATATTGCTAGTGCTCATTTACATAATCAAAAAAGTACTGTATTCCCACGATTTGTGCACTTCTCTAGCATGATGAGATTATTAAAATTATAGGCCAGAACGTGGCACGATGTTGGATAGAGTGTTCTGAAAGAGTAGTGCTAGCTAGAACTGAAATTGCCCTTGGTTTCAAAATGCTCCGGAGAATGATTGCCCACTGAGATAATGCAAGTTGAGTACAACAAACTTGAAACACTGTTTAATGATGAAGATATATCATGTGTATTGAAGAGAAATTCGATGTATTTAATAAAGTGCCCTGTGTTGCAGAATGTAATACTAGTCTCTTTAAAAAGTTTTCTCTTCCTATTTTCTAACAGTACCGTGGAAAGTCATTGTTACAATTCGTCATTCAAAACAGTTAAAGTATTTTATAAATGTACAAGTAATTATAAGAAAAGGATATGTTATAGAAATAGTAAAACCTCAGTAAAAAAAAAGGTCAAGCTATGTAAACTAAAATCCTTTTATTAAAGAGTCTGTAGTTCTGACCTAGAGACTTCCAAAGTCATTATGATGACTCCTACTTCTGTTAAAATTTAATCATTGTGTATAGAAATACCTTTTAATATCTTCAGTATAACTTTTACTTAGATTGAACTCTCAAAAGATCAAATCTTAATAACACTTCTAGAATGTCAGTTGTCCAAATGTCTCTCTCTCACTTTATTTTACTCTTCTTTGTGCTTTTGGTCATTTACTTTTGAGAAGGATTAAGGGTAATATTTAGTTAGCCTCAGTTGAAAAATTATTGAAACAAATTCATTCTGGATTAATTTTTTATGTATACTGTTGTCAGAGCAACTAGAAGCTCCAAGTTTGTCAGAATGAAGATTATAAAATAATGAAAAAACAGTATCTGCACCAGAGTACTCATTCTTAGGAAGCAGATGATAAACTAATGAGCCTAGGAGACGAAGAGCATAAAGTAGCAATGAAAGGATTATGGACAGCAATTCCTCAGTGACCATAACTGATCTGCAAAGCAGAGTGTAACTAAAAAACAGAGGACGCAGATGTGTATCTGATGAGAACAAAAATGAACAATACACTCTGACTACAAAAAAAACAACTCATTGAGAGCTCATCATAATATGCTCTGCGTGATCTTTCCACCTTCTGTTGTCAACTCCTACGTAAATTATTAGTTTGCTTCACAGTAAAAGACAAGGGAAAAGATTTTCAGTGCTAGTTGTAAAGTCTAAGACATTTGTAAGAGAAAACTGTCATTCAAACACGATAGCTGATGTTGACTGAATGAGACAAGTACATGAATGAAGTGTCTATCTGTGAACTTACTACTTTTATGCTAAGGCCTTAGAAAAGTACCACTATTTGTAAAGTCTGTTGAACTTCACTGAAATGCATGCTGACTTGCGACGGCTGTGGAAAAATGGAAGAATATTATTTTTTTGAACACTGCTCAAATGGTCCAGCAGTTGATGAGAATAAGAATTATATTTCCCTTAAAAAGAATTAAAAATAATTATGTGAAGTGCACTTTTCAACTGGAAACGTTAAGCATTTGAATGATGAAGAATTAAAGTCTATCCATGTTCTCTTATGGACCTCTCAGAACATCCTTCCATCTTCTCCACTTTCCTTCATCCAGTCCATCTTTCCATTCTACTGACAGACAACCTTTTTCAGTATAACCATGTTTTTTTTTCTACTTCCCCATCTTTTTTCCCCTACCATTCACAGTACTCATTAACAGATGAGCTTTTTTTTTTTTTTAAATCAAAGATGCAAGTATAAAAAAATAACATTAAAAAATGTATTAAGTTTTATTCGACCAAGTGTGAGCCTGCAGAAATAACTTTGTTCATACAACCTCAGCTGATTTATTCTGAGCAGATACAGGTTGTAATTAAGCAGTCACAATTTTTTTTTTTGTAGCACCCCAGCCATTCCAGTGTCCAGATTGGATGGTGCTTACTTAATGAACAGCTGTTCAATATTTAGTTCATTGCTCATTACATGGTCCCATTGTTCAATTCATGGCCTCATGCCATCTTTGTTGCACACAATTCAAACCCTTCTCTAAAGACAATTATTAACTTCCTCATGAGTTCTCTGTTATGATGCTCGTCAGTATAGTTGTGAAAGCTTTACAAATACTAATTATGCCCAAACATCCTTGTGAGATAATGGGTTCTATGCCCACCCTACTAAAACTGAACTGAAGTTGAGAGATTATGATTAATAATAACCATGAATTTTGAGCACTGAGTTTGAAAGGCTCTGATTTATAGCTCCTATTGACCTAAACTGCAGTTGGGAGTCTTCAGCACTTCTTCAAATTTGTTTCCACACTCTCAACCCAGATACAAAAAAAATGAAGCATATTCAGTTAGCAGTAATCTAAAAAATTTTGAGTACCTTCCACAGTTATCACATATTTATGGCTGAGAAGGCAAGGGAATTTAACTGACTGGACTAGCATTCACACCTTCTTTATGAGTTTCTCTCTTACTGAAATCTCTTGCTTCAGCTTTACGTTCCTTCCACTTCTGCAAGACATGGGTGATGAAGACAAACATATCTGTGATGCAAACTTTAGAGAGAGAATCTCTGCTCTCTGAATAGGACAGGGATCCCAGAGGAAAACAATCTGCAGATCTTGAGCTAAGTTATCCCATGATACACAGGCAGACTTTTAAAGTAAATTTTTCTCTTTCATGACCTGAATTTTCAGCGCTAATAAAGTTTTAGTTCCCATTTTCAATCTTCCCTATTACTTCTACTGCTAGTCTTCTTGGCTAAACAGTCTTAACTTCCTGCCTTCAGTTTTCCATTTTCTTTTATTTCTCCTTTACATCCCTTGCTTCTCTAGGTACATTGTTTCAGATTAGCCCTTTTCTTTCTCAAATTCATATTTCCTCTCTATTGTATCTGAACATGTTGTTCTTTCATTGCTTTGTGCTAGAAGAAAGTATAATATTCTTATTTGAGTGCCCATGTTAGTCTGTAAGCCCATCCTTGCCTGTCACTGAAAGCTCTTGGTGGGGGACAATGCCTATAGAATAAAAGAAAATTAGGAATACTGATACTCTTAAGTATGTTTTGAAATTTTCAATTGATTAGACTCAAGAGTTTTACCTGCATCTTCACTGAAGTAGCAATAAAATCCTCAATAGAGCATACCTTTTCACCCCTGGAGGCATTCAAGGCCAGGCTGGATGTGGCTCTGGGCAGCCAGGTTGGCAACCCTGCACATAGCAGGGGGGTTGAAACTAGATGATGATTGTGTTTCTTTTCAACCCAGGCCATTCTATGATTTTATGATTCTATGCCTAAACAACTTCCGAACATTTTCACTTTTATTTCCCAAGGTTTTGATGCACTGATACATTTCAAAGCAAGGATTTCAAAACTTCACTGACATGGGCAATAATACATATTTTTTCCTTGCATCATTCCTAGAAGTGGCTGAGTTGTTTTGGCTGGAGCTTTCCAGAAAAGTACAGCCTGAGACAGCTACTTGGCATGGAGAACTTCAGTCAAAACAGTTACAGTTGGCAGTATTATAAGGAGATGAAATCAAGGTTTCATAATAGGAAGCATTAGGTAATTTTAATAATAGGCAGCTCTATCACCTATAAAACCTCTAAACATAACAAAATATTACGTGCATAAATATTAACAGAAGTCTTATTAAAAAGTGAAATAAAAACGACAAAAAAAACAAACGTGAAAATAAGAAATATCACATCCTGACCCTGGAGAATAAAGACACTGGTGATTCTCCGCTTCTTAACACAGCAAATGTCTTGAGCTTTTTCCACTTCATTCCAGAAAGAGAAGAAAACAAAACATAACTTTAATCTGCCAGGAAAAATAAGAAGGTAAATATTAAGATAGTATCCTTAAGCTTCCTTGAGCTTCCTTGCTTCCCAGTATTAAAGTGTGGCTACAGTGTGAGCCTAAACTTTGACATTCACCTGGCTGCTTCAATGTAATATAATGAACCTCCAGATAAACTATTTTCCTTTTGGTGCATCGTAAAATCTGGTGAAGTCTCCTCTCCATCTCTCCCTCTCCTGCTCCCATTCTGTCAATATGCAAAACATTGAAGAACATCTGATTCCCCCGGATTCCAATCTCATGGGCCAGCACTTACTTCAAAACTTTAAAATGTCTTTTACTGACTTTTTATCAATTTTATTATGAAACACTGGCCTGGAATGAAATACAGTAGCGCTATTCAAGGAATATCATGGTCTCTCTGGAGTGCTTAAGATAGTTAAAAATTCCATTTATTCTATAGTTCCTACTTTTTAAAGACAAAGAGGGTTTTACAAGTGATTATTAGGATTTTAAATTTCCCCCAACCACTTCTGCATTACTCACATAATTGTCTTATTTGCCACAGAACATGATTCACAATCGGACTGACACTGGATTTAAAATCTTCACATATTATCCAATATGTCCTTGGAGTGGTGGATTTAAGCATGAAAAACAGACCATCCAGTTTTAGCTCTACATTGACAGAAAACCCACAAAGTCAGTTCTGATGTACTGAGTGCAGCATTGACTTGAATAAAACCAATCACAGAATATGCAGATAGTTCAGAATCTTTACACACCAGCAGAAAATCCCTCGAATGAAGAGAAGGTTGTCTAAATTAGAGGTTTATATACGCAATACAATATAACTTGTAAATACTGTTTCTATTGTTTACCATAATCCCAGGCAGAAAGCTCACAGGACTTTGCTGGTTTAAATAAAATGCAAAAAGGAATTGACTGAAGGATACATTTTAATAGCCATCTGTCAGCGAGAGTTAACACACTTGCACTTCTAACAACAGGATTTTTATTAAATCTTTATTATGTTGTATTAAAAAAAGTCCCCTTAGCCCTCAGGTAGTTGGTTGATACTGAGTTTTCAAATGAAATATTTATGAAGTTCTTTGTTTAGAAGTTTAATTGTATCTTTAAATGACTTTCATATGTTTATATGCTTTACCCTCCAATATAAATGCCATACGATGCTCTATCATACTGTCCAGAATAGTTATTATGCATTTCACCATCACAACTGTTACATAACAATAAGCAGAAAAAAAGGACAAAAGGATAACTAAGTTAAACCAGATCCTATACATACTTATTTTGTTGGTAACACAGATCATATCTCCAGCAAAATGTGCTTCTAATCATGTAACATAGCATAGTGCTATAATACTTTCCATATTTAAACTCCCAGTCAATGTATAATACTATAAAAGATACTAACGTACTCTGCAATGACCTTTCTGTTTCTCTGAAACTGGGGGATGGAGAGAGAGAAGACTTGGATGAAGATCAGGGGTTGAACTGGGAAACCTAAGATCTATGCTTTAAATGAAATTCAGTTTTACTTTTATAATGGCTGAAGAGATCCATCACTCTCACGGCACAGAATTCAAAAGAAAAGAATCATTTAGATGATTTATTATCTTCCCAAGTGATAGATGACAACTTTGAAATCGCTTTCCTGATTTAGGAGATAAAGGGACATCTTCTAAAATGAAAGCACATTAGAGATCCATGTACCTTCATGTGAAAGTTGTGCTGCATTAACTCTGACCTGCTGCTTTGTGCAAGGCCTTCGGTTGCTTCCTGTAGAGCGTCTGCTCTGTGGTCAGTCTTCAAGGGTTTAAGCCAGCTAGATACCACAATAGGAGATGTCAAATAAAGTTGTCCACAGTTTCGCACATGATGACACTCATTCAACCGCTGCAGAGCTTTTCAAACCCACAGCCAAGGAGAAACGTTGTGAAAACATCCCAATTTTGTTGTGAAATGTGACACCCTTCTCCACGAATGGGGTGGGCTGCCGAACCATCAGAGGCAGAGAGGAGAAAAAAACATGAAGGCCAGCACGAAGGAACAAAGGAAACAGTGGGTTTATATGTGTAAAAGGTGGGACATATGTTTTGGTAATTGCCAGAGGGGATGCTGAAGAATATGATTTCTGTAGGTTATATTAACCACATATTACTATTATACATGTATTGATATTAATACAATATATTGTTGTTTGAGCACCACATTAAAACTTTTCAAAGGGAATATCAGTTCAAAACTCATGAAGGCCATTAGTTTTGCAAAGCTCACGTAAAAAATGAGTCTTCATCAAGAGGACAGACTGTCAGAGTGTGTCTGGGAATAACATTCTGACTCTAAAATAGCAAGTACTGTCTTGCTAAATTTGTTCTCTCGATGACAATTTTTACTGTCACAATTGGCCACTAAAAATCTCTCTTTCCCACGTAAGGAATCCACCCACTCCAGTTATACTAACAGTCAACAACATCTGAGAAAATATCTTATTTGTAATTTAAGGTAGAAAACAGTATTTCCTCTAAAATATAATAGAATAAAGTCTACGTGAAATAGGGAAAGCTATGGAACACATCATGAGGACCATTAGTTTCAGAACTTGAATTAAGAAGAGTTGTTATTTTTTAAAGTTGTTGTGAGCCAATCACAAAAACAGTTTTGCATGTTTTAATAGTCTCCCATCAACATGCATGTGACTTTGAATTCCTGCATATTAATTTCATTAGCTGAAAATGAATGCAACTTTTCTCATCAACATTTCTACTTTGGAAAGCTGGATTTTTAGCAAGACACGATCAAATCTGGTGACCTTCTATGTCTCACCAAGTAAATAAATGCTGTCTTTTTCAGTATTTTTATATTTTAAACCGGTGTTTTTCTGTTACATACAAAAGTATTTCATCAGTTTCAGTAACTGGGTGGATAAATAAATTCACAGAAAAGAGAATTCTTTGCACTATTTTATTCTCATACAAGGCTGAATTATCTCATTGCTTATTAACAGTCATTGCTTATTAATACCAATGGGATGAGAAACAAAGTCATGAAATCAGTTTCCTCTCCTCTCCCTGATGCAACCTGAAGCTCTTTGGTTTTACGATGGAATGGTAGCATGATGAGAGAGACAGATTTTCTTGTGTTTTTAATAATGTGTTCTCTTCAGAGAGTCAATATTTGCCCTTGCCATTTGGCTGGCCTCACTTCAAAAATCAGTATTTCTGGCTAAGGAAGATTGGAGATATTATGGAACACATTCGTGAGGACATTGCTGCCATTGGGAACATGTGACTGAACGGAACGCCCACTTTTGTCAGAGGGAATTATATTATGCAACTTCTTTCGTGAAGCAAGCAAGGTCTATTCAAACTCTATCCTACGTAAAGCCCTTTGCAACTACCAGAATGTCATCCAAGAACACGGTGCTTATAACCCTTTCAAATCGCTACGTCAGCTTTCATGACCAGTTCATGTCAATTTGTTATTGTGCCAACACTGTTCCTTGTGTGCATTCATCCCTCTCTGATAAACTCCCAGACTGTAAGTGTGTGCTGCTTGCCTCTGATTCCTGCACTGGGTAAGCTTGGTGCTTCCACTTCATCTGATAAGAACATAATTCCCCTTGGTGTCCCGGATTTCTCTGCTTTCTTGAAAATGCTTACCAGAACAGTACATGCTATTCCAGATAATGTCTTATCAGAGAGCTGTATCAGGACAAATAGCCTATCTTTATGGAAGAACTGTTTTGGAAGTATTTCAATTGAAATTTAACGATGATGCCATTAAGCTTTGTTTGGCTTTGTAATAGGTGATACAAAATACTCTGAATCAGTGCAGCTGAAAAAACACAGTCATCAGTGATGCTCACTGAGAAAAAATAAAAAAGCTCTTTCGAGAAGACTTGGTTGATTATTTTGCTTATTTGTGACCAAAAAAAAAAAAAAAAAGAAAAAAAAGAAAAGAAAAGAAAAAGCAAAAAGCGCTGTCATTGCTCATTACATACTCAATTTATCACATAAGAGCACAGTTCTTCTCCTCTGCTTATTATACTTTTCCCAGACATTCTTTTGTGTTCAAGGCTTCTGAAAAAGTCTTAAGGAAAACTGATGCTACCTGAGTCGCTGCAAGCCCTTCGGCTCAACTGCTGTTTACCGACCATGGTATCCAAGCCAACTGGGGACTTTAAGTATTTCATGCAGTGGTTGAAACAAAAGAACTTGATTAGTCGTGCATCACAAGTATGTCTCTCAATTTTTATTATGAAGCAAACAAACAAAAATATAATAATAATTTGTATTTCTTTGTAATAGCTCATTGTGCTCAGGCAGGAGCCTTTGCTGCTGACTGAGCTCTCTTCTGTTAGTGAAATATTATACATGGCACAAATGGGTGAGCAGAAGTAGCACTTGAGAATGAGAAGAATTGCTTTGCCCTTTTCATTTTTTAAATTCTTTTTCTCCTTTTAGCATTTGCCAGTGCAATGTGTAAGTCTGTCCCAAAGATTCAGGTGGGTCATGTTGGTTGGTCTTAGCACAGGAGACCCAGGCTAATAACCCAGTGATCCTTGGAAGCCATCTGGAGGGAGTCGGGAAAGCCAGGATGGAACAGCCCATGAGAACTTCTCAAAAGAGAGATCAGGCAGAGAAAGTGTTTGCAGCTGTAGAACAGTGAGGTACTTTTGTTATTGCTCTGATTCTTCCTTTTTTCTTTCTTTTTTTCCTTTTTGGCTCATCTATGTTAGACTTTAGGTTCCTCTTCGAATATTATGTTGGAGCTCCCTGCCCAAAATAAGGCTTTGATTTCCAAGAAACCTAAGGAATGTAGACAGCCAGAACTCAATTAAAAACTGAGATATTTTATGTCAGCATATTTTGAGTGCTTTCCACAGTTGTGTAGAAGAAACAGAGTCCACATTTGCAGTGAGACATATGCAAAAATTATTCTACATTTCCTTTCCTCTGGGCATCCTCTTTTTTATGCTGCGGAGAACATAAGGAAACAACCATACTTTATTGTATAAGACACTTCTCTTCACTGACTTCCTTCTCTCTCCTTTTCTCCTATATTTTCACCATTCCTAGCCAGCCTTCACAGTCCTTCTATAAGAATTTCTCCTGCATGTGGGCCCACAGGTGGCACATCAGATCCCCATAGGTGGGGACACTGACACCTCAGATACAGCCAGCAGTGGCTGCTCTATTTCCAACTTCTTAACAAAAAAGGCAATGATCTTTCCTAGTTAAACTTTTTCCCTCATTTTTTTTTAAGCCCCAACCTCCCCCTGCACCCAAAGCACTAATCTTTTTTATCTGGGAAAAGAAAGAGAAATAGAGAGGAAGAATATTTTCCTGATAGGCTTGTACAGTTAGAAATCATAAACAGTAAAGAAATCTACATGCTGAGGTTCCAACAGAAACAGAGACTTGGCTGACTTCTGTAATCTGAACTTTGCATTAATTAAGTGTTTTGAATTTGATTAGAATAAATTAGCCATCTGTTTGGTCCAGCAATTGCCCCTTTCCAGCCATTTTAGAAAGCATATCCAAGATGAGACTCCACTTTCCTAATGAAGAATGAGAGATGAGAGAGGAGTACGGGGAGTCAAGAACGGAAAGAGAAATGGGGACCAAACAGAAAAAACAGATGCTATCTGCCTACCTTCTGCACTTGGCCCGTCTGCCATATTCCATATCTATCTTACGTTGTGGGAGTTATCCTGATGACACTGCCATCTTAATCCTAAATTCACATATTTTACACATGTATTTTTTCATTGGAACATAATTATTTTATGAAACCAAGAAACATCAAATAAACATGGTAACAATTATTGGTGCTTTGTTCCTGCTTTTGTTGGATCTCTGAGAGTCAACCCAGACGAGGGCTACTCCTGCAGTGTTTGAAGAACCAGTTCAGCCATGGGTTGATGTCAGCCATGGGTTGATGTCAGCATGCTAATCAAAGCTCTTTCACTTGATAACTGCGTTCATATGTTGCACTGCACCACTGAGACATGCGTGGCAAGCTCCACAGGACACATAGCCCATTTGACATCAGCTTTATTTTCTAGACAATTAATTTAAGCTATTAACTCAAGCTCTGATGTCACTCTGACTTCTCAAAATCAGATTCACTCATTCATAAACCCAGATTCACCCCTTCCTCATAAGAGGCACAACACGCTGCTTTGCTCATTTTGGAGCAGACAACCTTGAAGCGAATTTTCATCATGCTGTTCAGTTTCACATCACTGTAGCCTCACAAAGGAGAGCACAGAAGCAGGATGAACACACGTGGAGATCCTGCTTCAGTTAACAAGAGCCTGAATCCTCCTGATCCCCAGCTCTCTGAGCAGCAGGCTGTGCACTGTGATCTGTGCAAGTGTGCATGCACAGGGAGGGAAGTAGAAGGTGTTGAAATCTGCTCTGAGTCAAAGCCAGGAATCCAGGATTCATGGGGCCAGGCAGACACTTACCCAAGTTGGTTGTGTAATCTGCTGGGCAACCCACAGCTCTGTGAAGAAGAGGGCACTGAAATGAATTCCCCATCTTCTCCTCAGCTTTGTGTTTTAAATGGAGCTGAAGCTGCCATGTTCCATACTGGGTTTCTTATTGCCTAAGAATCAGGCAGCTCGGGCACCACAAGCTGTTAATTTGTGTAAAAGTGGTACAGCCTTCTGGGATCATGATTTCAAAATATCCAGCTGCAGCAAAATGTGCCTTAAATCACATGCTGTAGCAGAACCTTAGACACTTAAAGCTTTTACTAGCATATTTAAGGCCCCATAACAGTCTGGGTTATTACTCTTGGACATAGATGTTGCATATCTGTCGTGTTGTGGACAGCTTCATGTTATTTTGGATCTCATCTCAGGCATCTATAACTAATCAAACCTCTTGCTCCTGCTGTTAACTCCTGCAGTACCCTGGCACTTCAGGTTTTCTACTGAGTTGTGCAGAGAGATGTCTGAAACGAGTCCAAGAGTTTCAGTACTGTGACACTTAGGATGTATGTGTTCCTGCTTAGGAGTTTAAACACCATAAGAAAAATTGGACTGAAATATTTTATCCATCTTTTGCTCATCTAGAATATTTTTTCAAATGATACATGTAGCTTGAAAAATAATTTTAAGCTTTTTAAGTGCAGAAGTGAAATACAGATCATGGCAAACAGCTTTCCTCTACAAAAAATGGTGCTCTGACAAAAAACTAGTATTCAGTGTCATTAGGATCCCGGTCCCATGTTGATTTAGCCCTTTGAAGATCCATCTCATGAGAAGCAGAAGAGCCATGTTAGCAGGGACAATAGAGTATGCTGAGCAGGAACTCGCAGTAACATGCCTGTTATCTGGCAGTGTGAATTGCTCCTTGGCTCCTCCAGTTCTGTTGTGATGGTGGCAGAAGAAACAAGCCTAGCTCTCCATACTTCTGCCTCAGCCATGTCACTTTCCTCTCTGCATGAGGAGACTGCAGCCTGAGTCCAAGGTTCCAGGCATTTCAGAAAGCCCAGTTCAGAACACATGAAGTTTACTTTCTTTAAAAATATCTAGAGCTACTGTTTCATATGGTAAAATGCAATTATTTTTATAATAGCATGCCTATGTCATGGCATGGTCTTAATTACAGTCCCTGCCACAATGCTTATATATCAACAAAGCTACATTTTGCTCAGTAACTCTTATTCTGGTGTACCTCACTTGGAATTTTGTTTGCAAGACAAAGCTCAACCCCAGTGCTCTAGTTATTGGTATTAAGTTACTCATCCCATTGCTACACAATGAGGAAACATGGTATCAGACCATTTTACATGGATTGCTCTACAATGGTAACAGACCACAGAAGATTTCTGAACACTCTGTTTATAATAACAAACAGGAGTTTCATTTCCACCCAGCATTTTCCATGATGTCTGCAAAACACTTAATGCTGGTGAGAATGCTAGAGTGCTGAGATCACTATTTGTCATGATGACCAACACGGTTTTATAGTTTCCCTGCTCTCCTCTATAGCTATCTGTTGTCTCATCTCATAACCAGATTTCAAATTCTTTCAGGGAGCTTTTTCTTTGTTTTTACAGCACTTATAATGACAGGACCCTGAGGATCTCAGACATTTCAATAATCCTGAAACCGGTAATGAAATCTTTCGTGTTCAGTCCAGTGTGTTTTACTACAAATCTGTAAAGACAGGGAAAGAAAAGGTTTATCTTTACAGCTCATCTTCTCTACCTCCTTTCAGCCTTGTTCACACAGTTCCTGTTACTAGGGTTGGATTGAGTGTGTGGTCAGTCCAACACAACAGATTTCTCCAGCTGAGCTCTCTGCCTGCTACAGACAGCTGAACTCAGTGGAAATTATTATTAGGGATAATACAGGATATGGCATTCTAGAATCTTAGAGTCATAGACTATCCTGAGTTGGAAGGCACCCCAAAGGATCATGGAGTCCAACTCCTGGCTGCACACAGGACCACCCAAAAATCTGAGAGCAGTGTCCAAATGCTCAGGGTCATGCCCATAGCCCTGGGCAGCCTGTTCCATGCCCACTGCCTTCTGCTGCAGAACCTTTTCCTAACTGCCCACCTGCCCCTCGCCTGACTCCATGCCATTCCCTTAGGCCCTCACAGGAGCTGCAGCAGCCATGAGGCCTCCCCTCAGCCTTTTCTGCTCTGAGCTGAACAACCAAGGGACCTCAGCTGCTCCTAATTCAGCTTGCCCTCCAGACTCTCCATCACCACCACAGCTGTGATATGGATGCTCTCTAATAGTTTTGTATTTTTATTATATCATGATATCTCTGTCTGTAGTTAAGTTCTTAACTTTTCTTTACTTCATTGAGGATGCCCACACCTAATAGATAAGCTCAAATCATTTCTGTGTTAGAAGTGTGCAATTACACACCTGACTGACTACAGAGTATCCAATAATTAGGGGGTATTTCCACACAGAGTTGTCCCATAAGATGTTAAATGGCCCCTCTCTTCCACTAGGGAGAAAACTTCTCACTTCTGAGACATCAAACAGCCAATAGTTCAGAACAGAGAATCAAAATAAGTCTGACATAGACGCAAGGAGGAGCAAAAGACACAAAAAACATTTGTGCAGTATTAACTGTGCTGCTTCCACACTCTCACTGTCCATATTCATAGACAAAAGATACTGTAACACGCATCTGAGGTGGCTGCTGTGAGGGAAAGGGTTAGAAAGCAGAACTGAATAGAATTTTGTAATAGGATGAGGAGATAGGAATGATTTCTCACAAAGGAGAAAGTGATGACAGTAATCAGAAGAGAGAAAATACCATCCATCACATGAAGATGGGCAGCAGTGAGCAGGTGCTATCAAAGACGTGGGCAGGTGGGAAGGAAAGCAATTTATGCTGTGGCTGATTCTGCTGTGAGGATGAAACATTTTGCCATATGATGAAAAACCAAGGTGGGGAGATGGCCAGGCAAGGAGGCTGCCAGCAGGGAATGGAAAAGCATAGCAAGGGAGGGGAAAGGGACACAGGGACAGGGAGAAGGGGGAAATGCAGAAAGCATGGAGATATCATCAGTACACTGATTAGGAATGTCAGTGGCCTTGGGAACTTTGTATTAAAAATACCTCCTGCAGATGGAAAGAACTGAAGGAAAAGCTCAGCAAGCTTCTCATTTTAGGTTTACTTCCCTATTTTTATGTTCAGATTTTGTTCCATATTTTTTCCATATGTTCAAAGTGAGTTTCTTAAATTACTGTTTAGAAATAAACACATGGAAACAATAAACATCTAGAACATTAGCTTGCATATTTCCTTAATGTATGCATATTTCTCTCCAATTTTCCACATGAAATGAGCCTAATTCACTTAAATTTCTTGGGCTCCACCCTTTGTCAAAGTTTCCACGATTTCAGAGTTAGCTCAGTAGTTGATTAATACCTTTGAGAGGTAATGTGTAGAGTTGGGACTTAAAAATCTGAAGTCAGCGGCACAGCTTGTGCATAGCAGAATAGTTACACCGAATTTGAGTGACCTCTGTCAATTTTCACGGGCGAGAAATGACTATTATTTCTTTTTTTTATCGTGAAGAAATAAGGAGAATATTATGTATATATATATAAGTTACTCATTTTCTCTTCAAAGTTTTGTGGTTTTTTTCCACTTTGGGATATTTTGTGTCACAGTTACCATATATTCCTTGAAATTTCAATGTATTGATTTATATTCTGCAGTCATCTATGAATATAAAATTAGCTCACCTCTGCCAATACTCATGGTTTCCTCTAGATTTATACTGAGAGCAGAATTTTGTTCAATATCAGTGTTCCCTCACTGTTTTTCTCTTGCATTCCTGGAGCAAAGGACTTGTCCTGAGATTACCTAACCCAGTATTCTGTCTCCCAAGGTGGCAAAAGGAGATGCATATGAAGGACTTCCACTGCAGTTAGTACATTCCCTTCAAAAACTCCCACAGCCATTACATGAAGGATGCTGGTGAGCATAAACCTCTCCAGTCCTTCCAATATCTGTTAATAGCCTGTTGTCCATTAATTCAGTTATTCCATTTTTAAACCTGCTGACACTGCCTCCTCAAAATCCTGGGGCAGCACATTTCAGAATTTTATTACCTCTTCTATAAAGAACAACTTATCTGGTTTGTTCTCTCTTTTTTCATTATTATGATTTGTGACAGTTCAGATGCTGTATAGATGACTCAAGGCAAATTCCCACCAACTACTGTTATGTATTACCAGACCAAATTCAACCTAGAAAGTCTGCGGCCAGCTTTGTTTTTAATGTTTTACTACCATCAGTTACCCTGGCTGGAAGGAGATCCTGGCCAGATTTGAAGGAAGAGGTAAAAGGGTCAGAATGCAAGCACAGCAGCGCACATTCTAGGTACCATCAACTACAAGTGCCAGGCATGGGCAGTTGAGGAAATCTCTTGATCTATTAAATTATTCTGTAGGACTAAAAACAAAACAAAACAAAACAAAACAAAAAACAAGAACAACCACAAAGCCTAGCCTCCAAAGTTTGAGAGTCACATATTTTCATAGAGTTTTGATGCTGCAGATACAGACATTATGGTATTCTTATTCAGTGGTCCCAGCCATTACCAGTTCATGTGAACAATACTGATTAGAAAGAACCTGTGCGTAAACTCTGTTTTGGACTTTTTCTCTGATTGATTTCAAATGTCTTAATGTAATCACATGAGTAAGACTAGAAGACAAAGAATCCATCATCTTCCAAAGCACAGTGTTAAGATTTCAGCAGTTGAATAGCACTGGCTATTCAGGAATAGCAAATTTACCAAGCCTCAAAGTTAAGCAACAGACAGCTTAAGTTTACCTGCTAGAAAGACCACCTTTTTATTTTTGTTTGTTTACATTATGTCAAATCTATCACAGCCCTCACAGTGCAATGCTCACTGAGAATTGCATGAATATCAAGCAGTGTTACTTTCCATTTTTTTCCTAAACTTCAAATTCGGTGGCGGTCTATCCTTTCATGCCTTTCTTTGCTACTCTAAAGAATGGTGGAATAATAAATATTTTGCTGTGTGTACACACAGATGGGTTTCAAGAAATCTATCAATTTGGTTTATGTACCACTTGAACTCCCATATGTTTTGTTTTCCAAATTGTGTTCTGTTCTTTTGGTTCATGATTAAATTTTTTAGCTTTACAAAATATGGATGCAGGGTATGGATGGAACATGCCAGAAGGGGCTACATTAAATGCAGAAGCCACACATGCGATGCAAGACAAATCCTGTCCACTCTTCTGACCAATGTTAGTCTCCATGTCACCAATAGAATGTCACCATGTCACAACTCCACATCTCAGTCATTGCTGGAACGTCTTACTGCTTGTTGCCACAGCTTCATCATTATATATACAATTACTTTAGCAGTGATTTTCCATGTAGGAGATTCCCATTGATGTTTATTTTTAGGCATTTGGTTTATTTTCTTATCCTCAGTTTAAACTAGCATTTTCTTCATGTGATTTCTTCTTTTTCTGTGATCAACTGCCAGTGGTCCTCCCATAGAATCTTATCTCTCCACTCCACCATACCCTTAAAGGTTGTTTCATGTAAAGGCTATAAAAACGTCAACATGGATTAGCCACATTCATATTTTTAATTATCCAATCACTTGTGAAGGACCTGCTTTCAGCTGAATGGCTCTGCAATTGCTTCATCTCTTTCACTCATTTCTTTTATTAAAAACGGCAACCTGCACAGTCTGACAGCCACACGGGAATCACATAAACAGAAGACAAGGAGCTGGCAGAGTTTCACCCAGGTGTTTTGACATTACCCCATCATATGCACATACACAGTTATGACTTTCAGGCCTACTGCACGATAATCAGCTCTGACAGATCGTGTTCTTTTCCCTGCTGCCACTCGTACGCTCCTAAGTGGAAAAGAGATTTGCTCTACTTGAGATTTCCTTAGTGAATTTTAATTGGAGTAGATAATAATTTGCTATAACTGGGCTGTAGCTGAACTTATGAGAATGATCCCACTCTCTTTTTATGAGTTTTATAACTTCCATAAGCTTTATTTTGCTAAATATCAATGTTCATGTCCCAAAAGTTTACAATTCAAAAGTTAGCAAATGCCAAGGCCGAAAGGGAACCTCTGGAACACCAAGCTCTTGTTTGACAACATATCTACCTACAAACAGGTGCAATATTAAGTCAGAAAATTCAGCTTTGGAAAAAGTACTCTTTTGTACCAGAATATAAGAGCAGAAATTACACACCAAGGGGTGTCTTTTTTACTGCTTAATATCTTCATATCAAGACTCTAACAGTAGATTAACCAACCACAAGGTTTCATGCTCAGGAAGGAGTAAGAGTATATTCACTATATATATACCATATAATAAAATTATATTTAATATTATAGCATTACTCTGGCCATGAACTCTGTGAACTTTGTAAGATGTACTTGTTGCAGTTCATGATAATATCAACTCATTTATTTTAAAATTCACATGTCATCCTGATACAGTAAAATATATTTCAGAAATGCAAGCACAGTAAAGTCTGCACTTCCTAATTTTTGGAAAAAAAATCCCACACAAAGAAGTTGAACTTCTTGACACAGGTCAACAATCTTCTGCCAAGATGTTAAGGTAAAAAAAATCCATCCAAGCAGAGGCATATGAAACGTTTTCAGGAGAAAAACTGCTTCTATGACAGTGAAGAAATTCATCAGTTCCACATTTTAATCCTTCTATAAAAATAAAAGTTCTCTAGTGTTTTCCTAAACTTCCTAAAATGAATTGAATATGGATTTTTTCCCCTGTCACACTTGCCTACCTCTCCATTATGGATCTCAAATATTCCTCTGCTCAGATTGTTTAATTATTGACTGTTCCCATGAGAAGCAGGAATGAGAGAGTTCCATCTTCCCTGTGTATTCTGGTCAGGGTTGATGGAAAGGACATAGATGGATGACAAAGGTAGGTCAGCTTTACTGGGTGTGCAGATGGAAATCAGGACTTTCTACTCATGTAGCATTCATTTTCCTCCTGTTTGCAGGAATATGCTCTGTTTGGACTCTGCAGGTGCGGTGACAGGGAAATAAAAATCCCCTTCTGACCTACTAGTGAAGAAGCGTGTTCCCAACTTTCATCACATTTAAAGCTCTGTGGCCTCTAGGCTACAGTAGGACAAGAGATTCCTTGCAATTGCTCTTTTTGGAGCTTTGGTCTCTTTTGTGAGATGGGACATTTATTTTGTGGATGTCAAGAAGCTGGCAGGGATGTGAGTTCACAGGAACTTGCTCTAAGATACACAAGCTGAGTTTCAGCTGAGGGAGAGAGAAGGCTGGAGGCAGTAAGGGCTGCATTCTTGTGAATGTCTCAAGGGAACTGCAAACAATACTTACAAAGGTCTGAAAAATCTCAATGAGCAGAGGATCCGGGGAACAGACAATAAATGATTCCTTTACCACCTTCCTACGAATATAAGTATGTCCTATTGCCCAGTGACAAATCCAAAACTAGGCCAAAGCAGTGGTTGTGAGGTACGTGCAGTGAGTCTCAGTCAGCTCCTTCTGTGTGAAAAGTGCATGGGATCTGCATGCTGCTGTCTTCCCTTATCACTTCTCTCTGGATGTCAGCACATCATGTTTTTGCTTTGCTTCTCTTCTGACTACTTTTATAGGGAAAATATTTATGTATTTCTGAATATGGAAGCTGAAAATGAACTGCAGATACTGTGAGGTCAGTCCTTTTTAGCACATAGCCCTCTCAGCCCCTTCACAGGCTCAGAGTAAATGTTGGGAGCTGGAGTTGGAGTGGAATTCTTTAGTCCCACAGGTTCAATGCAAAACAGATTTTATTCTACAGTTTGTATTTTTGCTGGTGATGTATATTAAGATACTTGATATCTTAATGTGTTGCCATTTCCCAGGCACAGAATCAGAAACAATAGATTTCAGATGGATGTGAGGCATTCAGTAAGCATCTAGAAATGTAGTAGCTGTTCAGACTCTGTTTTCCTTCTCAAAGAGGCAAACAGACAACCAGATCATTCAGGGTCTCTCTGAGGCAGCGTATCCCTCAGGAACTTCAGTTCTCTGCAGACAAAGTGTATAGGCCCGTTCTAGCCCTGGCTATTTAGGATTGAGACAAGGCATCTAGGTCTATCTATTTCATATCAAAGCGTTGGTAGCCATGAAAGCACTGGCCTGGGAAACTTTCAGAGCAACTTTTGGATCCCTCGAAGCCTCCAAATAGAAATATTGAAATGAACACATGAGAAATCTCTAGGATGATGCTCCCAGATCAGAATGAATGGCCTCTGCAGATGTGCTTCCAGTAGTTCTTGTTGTTATAACTAAACTCAGTGGAGCAGTGCTGGTCAAACTAACAGACCATCCATCCAGTCTGCTGTAGAGGAAAGAAGCTCAAATGTCTTTTGTCCTTGGCAGCAATTCGTCCATAGTAATGAAATGCAGTTGAATGGGTGCTATCCAGATTCAGGCTATGCTATTCTCACAAGCCTGGAAAGCTTTCATTTATCTGAGCACAGTGTTTGTTTTTTAATTGGACATTATGGAAACTCTGACAGCAACGTAAAAGATGATTAGCAATAAAACAAAATATAAACCAATGGCTTCTAAATTTAATAATAGGCTAAATGTCTACATTCAGACATGGTTAATCAAAACCAGTTTGTAAACTTCATTTTATTCAGGTCAGCCAGTCAACAGTACATGTAATGCATACTATAAAACTGATTTAGAGCTTTTGGACACCCAAGCATCTACATAAACCAAGCAAGGATTAACTAGGTCTGTCTACTCATAAATTACAGCACATTGTTTTTAAGTGAACAGGATAAAAAGCAACATGCCGTGAACCATCTACATCATGCTTTTTTCTCCTTTGACCAATTTCCCAGTTACTCTCTCAAATTATCACTCCAGTTCCTTCTTTGTTCATCCCTGTATTGTTTCCATATAACTGTCCAAATCTGCCTGCAAGGCAACTAATCAAAAAAGGCTGAAGCAGAAGAACATTGACCACTTGATAGTTTGCCTAGATTATTAAAAATATGAGTCTGACATCCTGCAGCATATTTTAACAATTGGTTCGCAAATTACAGCATGGCTAAATACAATTAAATTCATTCCATTGTACACAATAACTATTTAACATATGCTGTGAATCTCTTACACAGATCACGGCTCTGCAGTGTTTTTCTACAGCTGTTAGTCAAATCTTGTTGCCTTGTGCTACGGTCCCATCAGATCTCATAACATAAACAGGATTGGGCTGGGTCAGAGATTTTAGAAAACAAAACGAAAACAAACAAACAAAAACCTCAAAAAATCTATTCTCATGGGTTTTGGAAGTGGTGATGGCCTTCCGTAAGCAATGTTTTTCACTTCTGCACATGCAGTGAAAAACTGTGCTGCGTTTAGTCCCTCTGCCTTGCAGAGGTGAACCACGTCTACCATCCAGACCAGAGCTTTGACTCCTTGCCTGAAACACCTGAATGCATGCTTAAACACACCAACAGAGCTGTAAAAACTTACAGCTTATCCCAATTGCAGATCTTGCATAATTTTATAGTCATTTTTCCACCCCTTTCATATAGGCTGAACCTGTACAGTCCGTATTTTATCCAATGCAATGTATGTGACAATACTTTGGCCCACATGCACTTACATGATATAGTATCTGTCCCCCAGATATGACATGGCACTCCACATGCCCTGTATCTGAGAAGCACGTGACACACAGCTCCCATGGGATATGAAACACATGTGGGTCTGATTCGCCACTTTGTTATTCCAACTGTACCCCACTGCAGCTCTAACAAAGTTACACCAGTGTAAAACTGTTGGACTGAAGTGGAGGATTAAACCCATATGCTTTTATATACAAGCTAAATTTGTGGGACAGAGTTATTCAAATAAATTCAGTAAACATTCAGAGCGCTTCAGAGCCCGATACCCGTATAATTCACAGGCAGCTCTGCTCCTGCTTGAGGAAAAGCTTTACCTTAAAGACAGCAACTGTTATTTGTTTAAAGTATGTTGGTAACAATCTGGATTATTAAATAGAGAAGCAAAAAGATCAAGTGGATTTGTGATCTACATAACATCTAAAACAAGATGGCATTTCCTCAGGCTCATCCAGCCAAGATTAAAATCCCTTTTGCCTGCTCATAGGCATGCCTCTTTGTATAATTAAAAACACAGCCCATCATCATTTACAAATTCATTTAGAATACAGTGATTTCACTGTGCAAGTTTTCGGAATATTTTTCCTGGCTTCTCTCCAGACAGTACACCTGCATAGTATTTTAGCAATATTTTACTGCAATTGGAAATTAACTAATTCTGTTTGAATTGGGTTTGTGCAGAACTCTGAAAACTTATAACCTATAGGTTTATATACTAGGGTCAGATACATTTATCCACCAACAGATAAAAAGAAATATATAAAACACATAATAGACTAATTACTGTAATGGGTCAGTTAGAAATGAGGATCTGTGCAGGCGATTTGAGGGTATGTGATTGATTTAGTTCAGTGGACAACCCAAAGAATTAAGATTAGCTCCACATGCACCTCTTCAGAACATTGCACTGTATATTCAAAAAGTTAAAATTTCTTTCTGGTTGAAGAAAAATGATTCAGTCAGTGCAAAGAATGAGTCTTCATTTAGTTTTACAAAGCTGATTGCTGCTTTTAACGTTATAGAAAAAATGCTGACATCAGTGTAAGAATAATATTTTCTTTATAAGAATGTCAACGTTTACTACTTGAAAGATTTTTCCACAATTCACCAAAAATGCACTTTCAAGAAGTTTCAATCACTTATATTCTAATATATAGAAAGAGATTTTATAAAACAGAAGAAAAAAAATTCCAGCTTCTGCCCACGATGTTCAATTCCAATGCTGCTGAACTCCATTTGATTAGCCGACAAGTAACTTTTATTTGTCACGCATGTGGTGACTGCAGGATGAATTTTATATATCATCTTCTGGAAGGTGTCACTATCAAAAATGTTAAGTGATACCACTTCAGTGCCAACCGAAATCATCCTAAAATAATATGATGAAAAATGTTCCTTATGTATTTTCATTTAAAACAATTAAAGCTCAAATCTGACTATATGCTACAAGTTATTTTTCCTAAATCTGACTATATGCTATAAATTATTTTTCTTCTGGAAATGTTTTTAATAAGGCATCAGTTTATTTGCATTGTGAACTGCTTAAAAGCTATATTCTATACCTGCATACCTATACTTGCAACATGATAGCTATGGTGGTGAGTGAATAAACTCTCCTTCCACTTTTCTGTCCTTGTATTTATTAACGTTGTACCCAAAAATATAGTAGTGACTTCATTGACTGAGGACAAAAATATCTCCTAGAAAGATATTTTATGAAGCCAGAACTAGAAGGGAATATCTAAATACTAATTTTTATGTGATATAAATATAACCACAGAATTGCTTGAATTGGAAAGGACCTTAAAGATCTTCCTATTCTATTCCCTTTGCCATGGGCAGGGACATCATCCACCAGATCAAGCTGCCCAGGGCCCCAGCCAACCTGGCCTTGAGCACCTCCAGGGATGAAACATCAACAGCCTCTCTGGGCAGCTGTGCCAGTGCTTCATCACCTGCATAGTAAATAATTTTTTCCTAATATCTAATCTAAATCTCCCCTCTTTTAGTTTAAAGCCATTAACCTGTTATACCACTACACTCTCTGACAGAGTCCTTCTCCAGCTTTCTCTTAGCCCCCTTCAGACATTGGAAGACTGTAATATCTTTTTCTTTTTAAAGAATAATATCAAAATGCATTTAGGGTGGGATTCCTCTCATCTACTTCTAATACTCTGAATGCTATGCAGCTAGTTCAGTCACTTAAATTTATTTGTGCTATACTTAGGTCTAGATGCTGGACCCACAGAGCTGGCAGCAGTTATGTACCACACAGTCTTCTGTGGCAGCAGCTGAAGACCAATCACGAAAGTTACATTCTTGCTATAATCAGTGGATTGCATTATAATCTTGAATTTCCAGTACAGTCAGTGAAATTTAGGTAGCACAGCCAGTGGCACTGAAAGAAAAATTCAACATTCCTGATACACCTAGGGCAAGACTCAGTTAAATATAAGCATCCTGCTGGGATTTGGGAGTATCCTCTGAGAGTTCCATGCATTCATCCCATCCTAAGTAGAGTTGTGTTGAATAGTACAGGTGAAGTAGGCCTTCCTCTCCATTGAAACAAACATGTTCATAAGGCTGACTTAGATGTTGAGACCTAAGACTGTTCGTTTGCCTACTGTCCAGTGTCACTTTTCATTCCCTGTTGTGTCTGAAATGACCACAAGATGATGAAAATTGTAAGATTTAGGGGAGATGGGAAAGGCCCTAGCTTTCTGTAACAGCAGCTAGGCTGCAAATGGACCACAATCATCCTATGTTCTTGGCAGTAGGAGCCATCTTTGGTGCCATATTAGGTATCTGAAGCTTCTGCATGGAGCTGACAGGCATTAAACAGAACCTATGGAAAGTAAGATCTTTCATCAACTGAAGGCCACATCTAATATCTCATGAATTCCATCCATATAGTCTAATGCCATCCCCATCTGGGATCAGATCTGAAGTCCATCAACTGGTAGAAGCACTTGGACTGTTCATAAGAGCTCTGCTGGAAGGTTTTCTTTGAATAATTGAACACCAAATCCATTTCACCCTCTTGCTAACGTTTTTCACACAGCTCTCTGGAGGATTATTTCTCAATTCAGACATGATGCTGCTTCCCAGAATATTTGCCTCACTAGAAGATATTTTACGGTTTTGTGTTCTAACAAACAACGTGCTACCATAAATCTGTTAGAAATACAAAACTTCTGTGTAGTTTCATGTCTAAATCCTACAAACACTGAATCCAGAATTTGGAGGCTTCTAAATTTTTGTATAAAATGATTAAGCATAATCAGAAGTATTCCAAACCTAAAATGCTATAGTAGTATGTAACCATGGGAAATATTTGGGCTTTGCCCAGCAAGGACAATACAAGGAAGCATAAAGATAAATTTCATATATATCTCAATATATATCTGACAACTGAATTTAAATACTTTCTACTTGAAGGAGATTTATGTTAAAGGTACCTTTAATAATACTGCATACAGCATGAGACACCACAAAATACAAAAGTCTTCCTGCTGCTTTGGAAAAGCAATGAGAATTTAGATGAGATAAAAACCAGACATCTTTTAGTCCTTCTTCAGGCTTCATCCCTTCTTTCTTCTTGTTCACAGCATGACTCAGAGGGGCTGATTTTCACCTGATATAAAACAGTCTAGTTTTATCAAAGTCAAAGGAGCCACACTTACACCAAAGGAAAATCTGGCACAGTACATCTAAACAGATAGAACATTAACTGTGACTAATTGTGAATGTTGTAGATGTTTCCTTCCTACGCAGTTATGTCTTTACCTGAATATCTTTCTGCTTTTTATTATTAGTCTCAAATGGGACATCAAAGGTTATTTTATTTTAAATCTGCGTGGAAAAATGGCTCTCATTTCCATATGACTCTCTAAACTTCTCCTTCTAACTTTAATTTGCTTCTGAAGACTTCAAAACATCTCATTGTCTGAAACAGAAGAAACATCTGTTGAAGTCATACATAGTTTATTGGCTGGAATCAGTGATAAAAGACAGCATAGACACTCACCAAAACATTTCATTGTTATCAACTTAAAACAAAACAAAATATTACAGAAGGAAAGCTTTGGGGTTTTTTTTTTGTGTCTTTTTTTTTTTTTAATAAATGAAACATGGGGAAAACTTTGTAAGCCAAACACACGAGAAAAACTGACTTTAATTCATCAAGCCACACTTGACTGGATTTTGTATTCCAGCCAGCTAAGGCCTAACTGCACTACAAAAAATGTTTTTTAATTAGCTCAGACAGAGAAACAATTAATGAACTTCTCTCCACAGGATTTCCTGTTTAGAGGAATTACTTTTCCTCCTATAACTGATTTTTGCTCTTTCTACCTACTGATCCTTTTTATCATTTGCCCAATGCTACCTAAGATTAACTGCTAATCCATTTTATTTTATTTCATTTTATTTAGCAAAAAAAAAAAAAAAAAAAAAAAAAAAAATTGATGGTCCTTCATGCATGTTGTAGTTCAAGCACTTTTGATCAATTATTCTCTACTGTTTTGTATTCAGATATTCCATTTCATTCAATGGCCATATACCTACCTCTTGCCGTATGTGTTGTTTTTTTCTTGCTTGCATCTCAGAACATTAAAACCTGCCCATTTTCTCATTATTTATTTTCCTCTTTTCCTCTTGCAGATTGTTTCAACTTTCTACTACATTCCTTACCCTTACGCACAATTCTACATCATTTTTATTTTCACCTTCCTGTTCCCTACTTTTCCTCCTTTCCTATAAGCACTATCCATTTCTTTTTCTTTTTCTTTAAGGTCATTTTTGCCTCGTTTCTTTCATTTCCCTTTTCTGTGATTTCCCTTGAGGCTCTGCTTTTACCTTACTCTCTATTTTAACTCATACGTTAGCATTAGACAGTAAGGCATAAGGCAGTGAATGAAATTAAGTGTACCAGTCAAAACACCTGATTGTCTCTCATGTACTTCTTTTCCACATTTCTCTCCAACTGGATGATCATTTTATTCCTCATTGTCCTTCACACTTTCCTAATGTCACGAGTTGTTTTTGATTTAAGTAAGCACATTTTATTCATAAGGCATAACTATTAACTATGGATGAGCAGATAGGTTCTGCCTTTTTGTGCCAGATTTCCTAATTCCAAGGTTCAGAGGTTTATGACTTGTTTCTTGCAGCTCCAGATTTGCGGTCACGATGCCCTAGCTATCAGTTGAAAGGATCTGTGGCTTCCTTAAACATTTTTGTATTTTGCCATTTCAGATAACTCTGTAACATCTATGTCAAAGATGGACATTTTAATAAACCCACAGTAGCCATGAAGATCTGCTTCAGAATCTTTTTTCTGAAGCACGTAAGAATTTTGCCTCCTTCAAGGAAACTGCAGAACATCAGAAGAATATGAAATATATTAGGCTAAGTCAGTTATTCAGAACCTGGTGATTACAAAATATAGTTTAACATAGTAAGAAGTAATATATTACAGGTAATTGCAAAGTAAAACGAACAATCTGTAGCAAACAGTTGTTACAACTTGCCCCTACTCTGAAAAAAAATGTCTTAAGACACTGCAGACTTAAGCATAACAAGGTTATGTTCCTCTGCAAAGGTTCACACTTCAGTTTGTGAATCTTGGGTTTTAAGATGCTTAAGGATACATATGAATTATTTGATGAAAAGAAGACAAAGAGATGATATCTATATTAGTGGAGCTAGAAAATGAGATTTGAAACACTGAATTATTGTTCCTTCTTTTTTAGAAAAACAGGAAATACTTTTCATAAGCGGTATGAAAGCCATATTTAACAGTGCATCATCTCACTGAATTTATATGGATGAACTACATAGAGGTGACTAAGCTGAATGGCACACAACCTTGCTTCTAGAAATTTTATCATAGAATCATAGAATGGCCTGGGTTGAAAAGGATCACAGTGATCATCTGTTTCAACCCCCTGCTCTGTGCAGGGTCACCAACCAGCAGACCAGGCTGCCCAGAACCACATCCAGCCTGGCCCTGAATGCCTCCAGGGATGGGGCATCCACAACCTCCTTGGGCAACCTGTTCCAGTGCCTCACCACCCTCTGTTGTGAAAAACTTCCTCCTAATATCTAACCTGAACCTCCCCTGTCTCAGTTTAAGACTATTTCCCTTTGTCCTATCCACTGTCTTGTGTATTAAAGGTGCCATAGAATACAGACCTACTATGTTTTTGTCCTTTATTGCTATTATCATATATATAATGAGGAACAGGAAATAAACAGTATCAGCAAGTTCCATACATTTGCTGCTGCAACAGAAATGCGCATTTTTGCTGTAGGAGACAAATGCTGAAGGTACCGTATAAATGTAAAAGCAGAAGAAGTTGTTATAAAATATCAATATATAATTGTCACATTCTTAAAATGAAAGAAAACAATCTATAACAACTGCTATAATAACTGCTACAACATCTTTTGTGCTAAATAATGTTTTCATAGCAACTAACAGCGTAACTTGTCTCCACTAGCTCTATAGCTCAATTCAGTACCTAATGCAAAGGAGTTCCATAATATGTGAAATGTCTCGTGATACCCTTTCTGATTTCCAGATGGATTATTGAACACTGCACGCTGCTCCACGCAGGTATCTCAGGCATAGACATTATGCTCAGTTACCTACATCTAATTGCCAGGGAAGGTCATAGGCATATGTGTAAATATCAACACATGTTTAGCTTAGGCTCTGAATCTGACATATGATTCTGAATTAAAAGCTGAACTCTAACCTCCACATTAAGGAGGATTAATTTATTTTTCATGTTATTCCCCAGTATTTATACTGCACAGAAAGGATGCTGTTTTGCAGTGCTAGAACTTCAGCTATTGTTACATCAGGTAACAGTTTGCAGGCTCTTAGGGTTCAATTTAGTTCCCTAAACTTACATACCTGACATGGCCACATTGCACTGCAGAAGCTCTATGACCACCTGAGGTGTCAATTTAAGGGCATGTGGACATCTGAAATAGCTCTGCATGTTGAGCTGAACTGTGTCACAAGAGGTTGGCTCACTCCTGGAAGTGGCTCTTCAAGAGCAGAGATAATAATACGGTAATAAGGTGATGCCCCATGATGTTTATGATGCTTTCTGAATAAAAAGATAATTTCAACATTTCTGTTCCTTCTTCACTGCACTGTACTATTTCAAGTTTATTCTGTCTGAGAAAATACAAAGGAAAAAAAGGCAAGCACAGTTACAAGTCATCTCAAAACTGAATAAAAAGAAGGTTATAACAAGAAGTAGTATTTACATCCTTTGGGTATGAGATGTTTTTTAAATAGACAAAACATTGGCCAGAATTGTGTACAAGGTTGAGCCTTGATATTTTTTCCCTAAATCACTGTCAGTAGATTTGGTCAAAAAGTTATTTTCCAAGTAAGTGAAGCTGACCTTCAGTGTCTGCAGCCCCTTTAGAGCTGGTAGCCTCTACTAATTCTGTCAACTATCATTAAAAGGCACATTCTTTTTTATTACAGAATTATGGAAGTGAACTCTCATGGAAGTTTCAGTGGGATATGCTGCCAACAACACTACAAAGAAAGTAAGATAAAGCTTCCAGAATTTTTGAACCATTCATCTAACAAGCTCCATACACACGCCAAACTACGAAAAGGTTGGCAGACTAAAATATGGCAAGGCAACGTTATGTTCAGTTGTATCACGAAATTCTAGTCCAAAGAATTAACAGTAAGAGCAATGCCTGATCCAAATTGATTGTCAAAAGGAAGATTTGCTCGTGTTTCTCTGAAACTAAACTCTCACCATATTTAAATTATTTATGTTTATAAATCATTGACTTCACTGAGGTCAGAACCGTCTCTTTGTTCATGAAATTTACTATCAATGTTTTCTTGATTACCAGTGGTTGCCTACAACAACTGAATAGCTAGATAATCTATTTCTGTATTTAAACAAGTTAATAATTTCAGTCCCTTCTATAATCCTGTAGAAAAAATCACTAATATTTGGCTTTTCTAATAATCAGTGAAATCACTGGTCACAGATTATAGACTTTTCCATTATTTTTCACTTCTCAGTGCAAATCTTCTTCAAGCCTACATAGATTACACTAAGTAACAGATGATTATCTGTCTGCATGTACTGATATTCATTATCTTGACAAGTAATCACTGCAATATTCAGAGCTGAGTAAATGCATCGTAACACAGGTTACATACACTTCACTTCTACCATCTTTGCTTCGGTAAGTCTGGATCAGCTTTAAGGATTACTTAGAGCAGATTGTTCATGCCACCAAGATTATTTGCTTTCTGATAATATCAAAGTATACCTCAGTACCTCGATATATCCCAAAACCTCATAATAGCAGAAACTCTGCCTCCTTTCCTTCAATAGCTGATTTTTCTAACAGTGTTACCAGACTTCAAAGGCAAGATCATCTCTCTCTTTTTGAAAAATAGGCCGAAATCTATCCAGATAGTGCAAAAATGTGTAAAATTGGATACAAACTGACAAGGTCTTCAGATATACCATAGGTAGTGAAAGAGCTCTGAAAACATGAAATATGCGACTGAGTCTGGTGCCTAAAATTGCTGTGATTTTGCCAACACAGCTTTCTCCCACAGAGCTGGAAACATGCAAGAGATTTAAACATTACAGAATAAAGGAATGATAAAATGAATCAAGAAATGTAAGATTTTATGCACTTTATACCAAATTATATTTTTAGGAACAATCCAACAGATAAATTTCCAAGATTATACAATAGAACAGTTCTTACCTAATTTGAGCACTTAATTAGCCAGTGCAGTGGGCTGAACAGCAGCCAAACACCCACCCTCTCGCTCCCTCTCCTCTCCTGTGCAATAGGGAGAGAGCAGAAGGAAAGTGAGATGACCTGTGGACTGTGATAATAGTTTAATAGGGAAAGCAAAAGCTGCACCCACAAGCAACTCAAAATATGAAATTCACTCATTGCTTCCCATTTGCAGGCAGATGTCCAGCCACTTCCCAGGAAGCTTCAGCATATGTAATGATTACAGTACATCTCTAGAGACAAACACTATAACTCCAAATCTCCGTGCTTCCTATTTCTTTCTCCAAGCTTCTACTGCTGAGCACATCACGTGTCACTGAACGTCTGTTTGGTCAGTTGAGGTCAGATGTCCTAGCAGTATCTCCCCAGCTTTCTGGGACAGGTGTGTATGGGGAGAAAGCCTTAATCTGTACAAGTCCTCTTCAGCAACAGTCATAATATTAGAGTGTTATCAACAGTTTCAGCCACAACACACAGCACCATATGGGCTGCTATGGAGAAAGTTTACTCCAGTCCACCATCCAAACCAGCCAGAAGCTGGCTGGATACTTAAGTATCTATATTAGTCAATATTCTTGATTAATTCAAGGATAACTGGTGGATGATGAATAGTGGAAATAGGAAGGGTCTAGAAGTGTCACCAACTACCAATAAATAAGGACTTACCTGAGGATCCCATTGTACAACAAGCTGCAGGGACTTCAGTGACCTCAGAAAAGTGGAAGGGGAGCAGAAAGTAAAGAGTTCTTAAGGAAAAGGATATCAGCATCATGTAAGAACACACAACTGGCAATTTTCCCACTCTGCAGGAAGAAGGGAAGGAGGACATAAGGCAGAAACTGCTATCTGACAAGCATTTTCATGAAAATACTGCAATATGAATAATATACACAGAGTCCTTTTAGGAAGAGGTATTACCAAGATAGCAAGTCAGGCAACTTATTTCAGTGTTCTTCCTATTCTGAGCTGTTTCCATACATCTAGAGGTATTTTTATGTATCTCACTGCTTTTTGCATTCTTATAGGTGAGGAAATGGTGATTTTCTTTATATTACTGTTTGCCAGAAACTCAACCACAAGCGAGTTCACTCATGCAAATGGAAGTGGGATTTCAAGACTGGGAGTGCTTTTTTTATGCAAAAATTAAAAGTTGCAGCATCCTCCTTTTGTCTGAAATCCACTCAAGTGTCACAAAGGACCAACAAGTTGCCATTAAAAAAGCACCACCACCACTAACAGCAACAAACAGGACAAAATCCATCTTTTCTTTGATGCTGTGTATCTCAAATAATTCTCTTCAAGAACTTGGCTTACCCTACTGTTAATGCAGATTAAGACTGGTCACTGTTTTGGATTTCTTGCTATCCACAAGAAGTTTTCTTGCTATTTTTTTGTATACTCTTCCAAGAATTAATCTGGCAGAGCACTGACCAGTCTGGCCTGATCCAGAAAAACACTTAAGCCTGTCTTTAAGCACCAGAAGAGTTCTAACCAGACTGAGCTCATAATACTATTGTTTTACAAGATGGTGAAATATCTGTTTACTCATTAAAGTCTGAATATTAAGATTTGAGATTGCTTGTTATATCCATTACAGATGTTTTCTCCTCATAAATGACAATCAAAGTTTCATTTGTTTGATGTTTATATCTTTGTTCAGTTCTCTACTCTATTGGACAACTCGCAGTGAAAAATTCCAGGCTCTTCTTGAACAATTTATTGTTCTTTTCTCCTTCTTCATTATTATTAATGGGAAATTCCAAACTTTGCAGATAAGATTTATATAGTCTTTCAAATGGGTCAGAACAAGGGAATATCAGAAATGTTCAAAAAGCCTGTTTTGCAATTTATGGCTTTATTAAAAAACCCTAAAGCCTCAATTGCTTAAAAAAAAATACAAAATTGCCAAAACCTCTGAGACTGATGTACCACAGAGGAATCTGTCCCGCAAACATTTATGTGACCAATTAATCCTAAGCACGTGAGTAGCACCACAGTGTATACTTTCATTAATGATCTAGATAAAAGAAGACAGAATACAGCTATTATTTTTTTAGATGACACCATGAGAGGATGAGAAATAAAAATGTCGTGCTGTAAACAAAAGTTTGCTGCGTAATAACAGATTTATTTTAGTTTTAAAATTTATTTTTCTACTTTTAAACTAAATTTAATTAAATTAGGGACCACAATGATCT
This sequence comes from Tetrao urogallus, assembly GCF_951394365.1. Lineage (NCBI taxonomy): Eukaryota > Metazoa > Chordata > Aves > Galliformes > Phasianidae > Tetrao > Tetrao urogallus. The sequence goes on along the minus strand of NC_136814.1, from coordinate 100,896,258 downwards.
TTCAACATACAAAACTTCAGGGTGAATACTTTTGAAGAGACCAGTACTGCATTTTAGCAGAAATTTATTCATCTGAAAAATCCAGTCTAGATTTAACCTTCAGTAATTATCACTTCTTGCAGGAAAGCAGTTATCGTTACATCCTTCGTTCTTTCGGGATCAGTCTGTAGGATCTTGACAGATAACAGACATTCAAGGGATGGTAGCAATAAAGTTTTTCTGCCTCTTGCAAGACTTTTCTGACATTTTCTTTGAATTCAGGATTATTCATCATCATTCATAGCTTATCCTTTAATTATCAAATACCCGTTTATTACCAAATTATACAAAAGAATTTCAAGTTCTATTAACAAACAATACTGCAGACCACTTCATGAACTTACATTACACTTTTTGAAACTTCAGGGCTAAAAGGACAACCTGTGCAATCCCATCCAGCTACTTGCTGATAAAAGATGTACATCATAAATTACTTTCATAAGCTTTCTAAAATTCACATTATAAAGATTTATTTGCCCAACTACTTGCAAAGTTGGAGACTGCTCTGTATTCCTAACTCTTGAAAAGGCCGTGAGTCTCTTTCTAATGCCTAACCTAAGTTTAGTCATGACTTGTATACATCCAGTTGTCCTTCAGTTTAATTAGCTCTCAGTTTAATTAGATCCTTGCTGATCTCTCTCATGATACAGCTATAAAATCAAAGCACCTCTAACAGGAGACTGATAGGAAACTCAGTACAGCAAGAAAAGAGCACCCAGCTGCAAAGTTAGTCACTAACCCTAGGATTGCTGATGTGTTCCATTAGACAGGCATCGGATAACACAAGACCAGTTCCTGTATTCCTCTGCAGAAAATACTCAGCAAACCATGCAGTCAAGCTTCCTCGTGCCTCCCCTCCTCCCTGCTATCTCATTTGCACGTGTACAGTCTTAGCTTCACTGAAAGAGGTATAGTGTGAACCATCTCATTTCTTCCTTTTCCCTTAAACTGCCAGAGAACTTGGTGGTATGATACTTTCTTAGGCCAAGAGATGAATTTCCAGTCCTGTCAGTTCTATTTCTTCAGCACATAACTGTGAAATGAAAGTACCATTTCTCCATTGGTTGATGTGTGGTGCCTTAATATATTAAAATCTAAGTGAGTGCTGACAAAGGAAGTCTGAATTCAACCATAACTAGGTGTTTAATATCATAGCTAAGCACTCTTGGGCTTTGTTCTGGGTGATAAACACTTATAAATCAGGTAAGTTTTTAAAGTTACTCTTTACTAAATTTATATACTGCAGCAAAGAAACATAAAGTTCAAGTATCAGTCATAAGTAAATGGTAAAGGAAATAATGTGTATATAAAATTACAGATTGTGTCTTGTAAAGATAATCTTTGAACAGTGAAAACAAACATGGACTCAAAACCACAAAAAATGTGGAAAAACAGGCAGAGAGGATGAGATAACAAGAAAGATTAAGGTAATCTGCACTACATGAGACTGTTATCTGATACCCAACCTGAGAGTGTGCTCTGGAACACTGAACTGTGACTCAACAGATGTGATTGGAATAAATGGGTCAAACAGTCACTTTGCGACAACCACAAAGTGCAGCCACAACTGGTCTGACACGTTCACCTGACTGAGCAGATCATCTTCTGAGGACACGGGCAGAGCAAAGCTTCTTGCTTCTGGTAGAAAATCCTAACACTGGATCCATTTAAGATAGCTTTAACAACAACAACAACAAATTTGATCACATTTGCATTATCTTTCACAACCCAGAAGTTAAAATAAAAAGAGTTATCAATTTCCCAGTATTTACTGTGTAGTTATCACTAAAGTTCTAGCATGACATGCAACAGAAAATATTTATCTTTTTTAGTCACTGACTTTCCTTACTGTAGAGTATTTGTCAAAATCTGTCTAGCTTGAGCCAGAAGACCCAGGGTATCATTTTTCAAAACTGCTGTGCTGTACAGGCTGCCAGCTTTTTTGGAAACAACTCAAGAATCTTTAACACAGCACTGTGCAGCACAGACAAAAAACTTAACCTAAAAGTGCTATGTCACCTTTGCAAACAGGACTCAACACACTTGGCTGGTACCACTAGAGCCTCTAGTGGATACTTTTTTGCATTGCAAAACTCCAGCGCAGATAGCAAATTCTGTTGTTGACAGATGTTATTCTACTGGAGAAACAGTGAAATTCCACACCTGCCAAAGTAACTGCCTCAGTATAGCAGGTATCCATTGTGATTTGCTCTCTTGATGGCCACAGACATTTCTGTCTGTACTGAGGACTCATCACCACTCACTCAGAATTAAGCTTTCCCACTGCTCAGGTTTGGAGGAAAGATTCATCTTCGCCATAAATAGAAAGGGCTAGATTCAGTTGTGTGTACGTAAGCTGCTCATGTCATTTAAGGTGAAACAGGATTTACTGTCTAGCATGTAGATACTGCTTGAATAAAGCACGTGCTTTCCCTGCAGTCTACATCCCAAAGCAGATGACTCAGATGATCTACAGCATCTCAAATAGCAATATAGACAATTTGCAGGCAGATGAACAGAGCCCAAGCATTGGGATTCTGATTCAGATAAGTGTCACCACATAAAGTGACTGAGATGTCCAAGCTCCCAATGTAGCCAGTGAGATCAAAGAGTCACTGCAGCAGTGACAGACCAGTGCAGACTCATCTACCTCAGTGGTTAGCTGCTCATGTCCAGGCTCCATTTAAAATGTTCAAGGCGTTCTCCCCGGTTCCAGACACCTCCCTGGAAAGCCTAGAAAGTTCCCACAGATCCTGCGTCACATTTTCCAGTGTCATTTAAGATAACTACCTCGAATGGCTAAATGCATCTCAGATGACAGCAGACATCTGATTATGAATAAATGTGTCAAGCCTCTACATTTTCTTTACATACCTAGGTCCTATAGAATCATTAAGGTTGGAAAGACCACTAAGGCCATTAGTACAACTGCCAACCCATCCCCACCATGCCCACTGATAGCTTCATGTCCCTCAGCACCACATATTCATTCTTCTCGAGCATCACCTGTGATGGTGACTCCACCACCTACAGAGCAGTCTGTTCCAACACATCACCACTCCTTCTGAGAAGAAATTTTTCTCAACATCCAACTTGGGATGTGTAGATATACATAGATACCTATGCTTAGACATCTGAATTTAGATGCCTGCATCTGAATCCCATCAGGAACATTGACGCGGCACCACAAAAAGTTCATCTAATATTAGGTTCTCATTTCTGTAACCGGAAAGAAATTATTTTCCTATCCAGCAAATTAACCAGAACTCAATTACCAAAAGCTTAAAGGAAGTCATTGTTAAAACCACTAGATTTTTATGAGATACCTAGAACTTAACAATTTTAAGTGTTGCAAAATCCAGTCCAGCTCATCCATGGTATATTAAGTGATGACAATAAAACTGCCTAGTAATTGAGAGTCTGCAAGTGTAGGACTCCAGAAAATCTTCTGCATTCTTCTGACTAAATTTAACAATAAGGTAAATACACTGTCCAGACTAAAAGATCTTGGTGAAATACTTTGGAATTCATAAGCAGGAATAGTGATATGATGACAGTAATGTTACTACATGGTGCAATTACATGTAAAAGATTTATGGGGCTCCTCAATCATTCTACTAAACGAACACATTTTCTCTTATACTCATTTCCCATATTTGTTGATATCTGTTACCACTTGATTACGGTACATCAAATTACCCCACAAACTTCATGGTCACGTCTGGAAGGATACAAATTTGTTTTGCAAAATTGCTTTCACATTTTACAAAAATATTTCCTTTTATTCAATGTGTTTTAGAATAATTAAATGCAGTAAGTAGAAAATTGGGATTCTTCACATGCCAGCAGCTGGCTGCATTTGTAATTCTCAAAGCAGAAAAGCTCTAACCGATATTAAGAAATGAGCTTGCACTTACAAATTGCAAATAAAAGCTTGCAGGGGAACTGAGAAGGCGGCCTCCTAAGTTTTTTGGATTTTCTTAGTAGATCTCTTTGAGGATTTCTCACATTGGAGTTTATCATTTAATCTTGGTGAGTTTTCTTTCCATCATACTCTAACAAAATAACCATGATTTTCAACAGTCCATTCATTGTGCTACACATCACAATTAGTACTCTAGAAAAATTAGCAGCTTCCCTAGAACACATTATCAAAGAAATGTGTAACTCCTATTTACCAGAGGGATTTTTTTTCTCTCACAAAATCAACTGATGCATATCCAAGCAACCCCTGGATAGAGCCTGCTGAAGATCTTTTGCACTTCATGTATAAGACTACTCAATTCAAATAATGTGTGCAGTGCTGAACCTGAAAGGCATTAATGCCAGAAACAACAACTGCACTGTATCAAGCCCAGGAAAAAGTAATGGTGCTGGAAGGGGAGATTTTCCAAAAATCAGAGTTTTTATTTCATCTGTAATATCGTTGATAAATTGAAATGCTACCATGCAAAATCTCAGCATGTTTTTGGCCGGAAAGGCACTCGTGCTAATATAATGAGTCTGGATTACAGAGGTTTGCCAAGCTTAGATCATGTATAGATTAATAATGATCTCTTTTAATGTCTTAATGATCTCTTAATGAAATACATTTATAATGCTATGATTTGGTGAGGGCTCACTAAACATTTCTCCTTTCAGAACATGATGTTCAAAGCCAGGTTCTTAATAATAATTAACACATGGACTGCACTTTTTCTCTTCAAAGTGCTCTAGGAACATTAGCAATTAGTTATAAAACCATGCTGAGTGCATGCTATCTGTTTAGGCTCTCAGAGGCCCACAGGAATCAAACTGGAGCTAGCCAGCAAAGTCCAAGCAGCAAAGTTTTTGTACTGTCCAACAGTAATTTTTTTGTGTGTTCTGAAGAATTTTAGATCAAGGCAGGAAAGACATGTCACAGGATAAATTAAATGCAGGTGGCGGCTGTTTCATTCATTAGACAAATAATATCAACACAGACTACACTTTAAAAAATGTATCAAGAATATTAAAGCTTAATTACAATTTTCTAAGCAGAAGCATAGAAGGAAAGGTAACCTCAGAGCAGAAGACTCCCTCAAACCATCTGAATCCCCTTATTTTGCTAATTTCTCTTCTGAGAATCTAAAATGAGGACTTCAGCATAGGCAATCATGCTCACAGTGTTGATTCAAAGCTTGCTCATGCACGGTACCTGCAAGCTGAAACAAAACCCTATACAAATCATATCCCTTCACTCCTGCAGCTGACATCTGGCTGTGCAGAGGTTAACTGAACAAATAAGAGATTGCAGTTGGCTAATTTGCCATCATCTGATAGACAAGTACAGATAAGGAACGAGATAAGAGTTCAGCTGTAGTCAAGCAAGACTCAGATTCTGTCCCCAGAGAGCATGGTAGGTTGGGAAGAGGCTTTCATCCTCAAATTAGAATCAACATGTCCCCCAAACCAGGAAAAGCTTCATTCTGTGAAATTCCATTTGCTGCTAGATAGAAGAATTGGTTCACAGCACCGTTCTGCATTGGGTGGCAGTTAGCTAACTCATGAAAAAGTGAACCCAGAGACTGTTCTATTCCCGGAAATATCATAGAGTTTTGATTTTCATAAATAATTCAAATATATCTTTGAGAACTCAGGGAGGAACCAAGCTGTATATAAAAAGCTGGGCTCTTGTACGCCAGACTAGTTTTGAAGGTTTTTCAATACTTAGCACAAGCTGTGTTCCACTTGTGAGAATATCAATTTCCACATTCACAGAGATACTGTGAAGATAAATACATTAAAGATTCATCAGTAATAGGGCTGTGTGCTTAAAATAGAACCATAGCTAGATTTATTCAGCTGAAATGGTGAGAGATTTGGTAGTTTACTCACTGTTTTAATCTAATGACAAAGAGTATTCAAAAATGTTTCTATCCAGTTGGGTTAATTTTTATCACTTCTGATTTTCTTTGACATTTTTCATCAATGTAAGCACACTTTTTCTTCCTACTTTACTTGAGAAATGAAGAAGTTCTGGGGAGCGACAGCTGTGGCGATCAAAAGAATGGTGTGAGATATTCAAACAATAAAGATCTTTTTGTAGCAAAGGAAATACCTTTAGTACAGGGCAGAAGCTGAACGCCTGCTGATTATTTACACACTGCACTCACTTGGGCTTCTTCCAGCCATACACCAGCATTTCATTTCATCTTATGCTAATTTTTTGGCAAATGGCACAGCGTTGCCTGTGAGGTCTTGAGAAATACGTTGTCAAAAAAGCTGATAGCAAATTCTTGAATATGGTAATTCTAAGCAAATTATACAGACAGCATAATAAAAATCCAAGGGAAGGGGTTAAGGTTGAAGAATACAGGACAAGACCATCAGATCTCAAGCTACTGACTTCTGAGCCTGAAGAAAGAAGCGACTGACATCCCTGCTTTTTTATACGAAGCGCAGGAAGGAGCAGTTCTGTGAAGCAAGCCTTGCTTCACCGCAGCCACCTCCCTCCGTCTGATGAGAAGTGAGCACCTCAATGCAGCAAGCACTTCCAAAGGACCTCGGAAATCTCAGGCAGGAAATTCCTTTCAGCAAAGCTTTCAACAACGAAGCAAGCTGTCAAGACATCTTCCCAGAGGATCACGGAGCGCCTGCCCAGGAATTAGCAGAGAAATTTTGGCACTTGCATTAGTGCAATGCCCCCAGCTTCTCTGCAGGCTGAACCAGGGCAGAGGCTGCTTAACACTTTCAGACGCAGTGCAAGAATGTCACTCTTTTCATACAGGCTATGAAGAACTACTAAAAATACATTAGATGTAAAAAAATGCTTCTTGTCAGACGCACAATCTAGTGTGCCCTTCCTGGCTTGTAAATGGAACTTCATGTTTTCCTCATTAAATATGCACTCTTTTTTATTTCTTTCCTATGCCTTACATAATTTTATTAAAGTCCTTTCTGCCATCTTATTAAAAAAAAAAAAAAGAACAAACCCACACATATGCACTGCCATTCTCTGTGTGCCAGTGCCAGCAGGCAGGATGAGGCACGTAGATGTGTGTTTTCTGCCCTCTTTCAGGTTTTCAGCTGCAGTAACCTGAACATATGGGCCAATGCAGAAACATTCTAGAGGCTTTTTTATTTCAGTTGATAATGCAGTGTTTCCTACTGGGATTCCCTTCCCAATGGCTCATTGCCATGCTAGGATTCTGCTGCACAAACATATGTAAAAGGGTTGAGTGAGACGCCTTAGGGTGCATGGCTCCTGTCATGAGAGGCACTGCAGGTCCTGCTTTATGTGTGCCAGATCCCTGCAAAAGTCTTAGAAACTCAGGAGTACCTCAAAGAGTGTGAGATGCCTACGTTTATGCAGCGAAATCCAGATTATAGTGACTTTGCAAATAGCATGATTGGCAGAAATGCAACAAGGGCAAAAAGCTGGCAGTCTGGTCCCAGCCTGGTCTCACCTCTGGGCTACTTCAGAATATCATAGTCTTGGAAACAGGAACTACATGCAGCCCAAAGAACAGATTCTCCAAGACTGTAATGGAAAGTTCCTTCAAACTAAAAAGAATTGATGGAAATTTTCTGTTTTTATTATTTCAGTAAACCTTGTAAATTAATAGGAGTTTGTTAGCAGTCAGATACCAACAAGCCATAGAACAATGCTTATATATTTGCTTTTTCTTCTTTTTTTTTTTTTTTTTTTTTTGCTTTTTAAATAGGCAAGTATCTCACAGCAAGAAACAAAGACCATAGAATCACAGAATTGCTCAGGTTGGAAAAGACCCTACAGATCAATCACAACCTAACTATACTACCCTAACTCTAACAACCTGCTACTAAATCACGTCCCTGAGCACCACATCCAGATGGTTTTTAAACATCTCCAGGGATGTGACTCAACCACCTCCCTGTGGAGCCTATTCCAGTGCTTAACAACCATGATCTCTGGCATACTCCTCTCTCTTTCCCCATTGTATTAAATACACCTGTCTTAGGTCTGAGTGATAAAACCAGAAATCAGAGATGCGCCTGTCTGTAAGCCAGAAGGAAAGCCTCCATCTTCTACAATTTTGTCAAGGAAAAAGGAAGAGTAATGCACCAAAAAGCAAGATGGAGAATCTCTGAAAAATCTGTGCACAGGCACTATTTCTGAGGGATGCACCCATGAAAACCTTCTCTACTATTTCTAAATGACAAAGCATAGAAATAATCCAGGATGAGCCTCTCTTCTTTTGCACAGGGGAAAGAGATGCCCTGTGAGATCAGAAACACTAAGAGAAAAAAAAAAAAAAGGAAAAAAAAGAGAGAAATTTATCTTAGAATAATGGAGGAGTCATTCTAAAGACATTCATGCAAACTGTAAGGAGATTTGAGGCACTCTGTAATGGGAAACTGCCAGAAACTACAGCAAAATAATAGTCAGTAGCCAGAGCTAGATAGTGGACAAGCTTCTTTCTGCAGCATAGGCTGGCAGGATAAGGAGAACAGCTTTGTGACCTCTGCAGCCGAAAGGCTGAATGCAAGGAAATTTCCTTTAGAAAGTCTTTTGACGCTGTCTCCCAAAGCATCTTCGCAGACAACATGATGAAGCGTCAGCTAGATGAATAGCCAGCAGACTGAAAGCTGGTTGAGCTGCTAGATTTAAAAGGCTGTGATCAATGTCATGATGTTCAGCTGAAGGCAAGTTGCTAGAAGTGTACCCAGGGGTGGATACTGTGGCCAATACTGTTTAACCTCTGCATTCCTGACCTGCACAGCAGGACAGAGTGCACCCCTGGCAAGTCTGCAGACAGTACGCCTGCAGAAAATTTAGAGGGAGCTTATCAATGTGCATAAACATCTAATGTGGGGCAGCAAAGAAGATGGAGACAGATTCTTCTCAGTGCTGCTCGGTAACAAGATGAGAAGCAATGGGCACAAAAGAAAATACAGGAAATCCTATTTTTATTTTATTTTATTGTATTTACAGTGAGAGCGGCCAAACATTACAACAGGTTGACCAGAAAACTTGTAGAGTCTCCATTCTCAGAGGTTATCAAAGCTCAGCTGGACACAGCACTGAGCAACCTGCTGTGGCTGGACTTACTTGGAGCAGGGATCTGGTCCAGGCAATCTTCAGATCCTTATCCATGCACTCTATTCACCATCTGTGCTCAGGAGCAGACAGGTTGACCTCTCCTTGTTGTGATGTCTAACTTAGTGCTTGTCATTGAACTACATCTCTTTTCAAATAAGACATCACTAAATGTAAAGGCAGTTGTTGCAGTATTATATCATATTTCACCAATGGAATTCTAAAGAGAATATGAAGAATACTGCACCATTATCAATGATACAGACACAACACACACAGCTTTTTAGAAAATTTAACCTGTTTAAGTTTATGCAGAATCTATGGTAAAAGAAAATAATTTCACGTATTTTCAAAAGGCTGAAACAATGGGAATTTTAACAAGGGAAATTTAGTTTGCCCCATCGGTAACAATAAGGAGGAAGATGTTCGTAACGTTTATCACTTTCTAGTACTTTGGATTTCATTGCTTCCCTCTCACTGCATATCAATCTACAATTGCTTCCCGGGAGTCTGCATACATGTAACCATAAATAACAGTTCTGATTGAAATTGATTGCTCTGCAAAAGAATTCTATGCCTGAGCTGAAATCTGCACCCTTATTAAGATCATAGAATCTCTGATGAAGATTCTTGGCTAAAATTTAATATGATTCATGACCTATTGTTTTCAAGGTTAGTTTTAGATAGCAACAAGGGAAGGCAAGAGAAAAAAGTTGTCTAGCTCTCAAATGTATTTATAACTGGAATCTACTCTCATGAAATTCAATGTTTTATTTCATATTACAGTTTGCAGCTATTAAATTTGAGGCAGTTGCTGTGTGAGTTGTTCCAGTACACACGGCTGCATTAATAGCTAACTAGAAATACTAGAAAATTTTACACTCAAGAGTACTTTCAAGAACCAAAGCTTTTCAGGAAGCTTTACTAGTAACTTGTTTCTTGGTGTGTTTGTCCAGTTCTAACTAATCCTGTATGATACGCTCCATGTATATGCACTTTCTTTTCTATCTGATCTTTGAATTCTAATTTCCACTCATCTGTGGGGCAAGTTTAACAAAGGTAACATGTTCTGTTTCCGGACAGGATTTGCTATCATATAACGGGCGACATGTAAAGGGTATTTCATATTTTGATTGGCCTTTAATAGTGCTTTCTTTGGATTAAGTATTTTAAACTGAACTAGGAAAACAGTCTTAAATATATAGGTCATAGAAATTATTGTGTTGTTTACATTCCTAAACAACTACCCAGCAGATGGCCTCCAGGACCTTGGCCAGAAGAACCTACCTTCAGCAGATTTATGTGGTGCTTTGAGATACTACCAACTTCTAAAACCTGCTTGAATGTCATCACGCCTGGTTTTTGTTGCCAGCAAAAATACTCCAGGCTTGTTTGTTTCAACACTAACATTTATAGAGGCCTTCCTGGTATCTGGTTGCATAAAATGCTCATGCTTGGGGCTATGCCTCGCAACTGAATGAAATAGCATTCATTAATGAGACAAAGAGTTAAGTGACAGTCCAATCAATTCTGTGCTTCCTAGTACTTGGCCTCAGTCATGCTGGACCTTGGTGGCACCTCTAAGGCCATAAAGTATTATTTTCATATTGTATGGTGTTTGTTTTTTTTCATTTATAAGTGCCTGAAAAAATATAAAGACTGTGTTGCAGCCCTGCACTGCAATTTCTCCATTTCATGAAACAGGTTTTATGAATCAGAAGAGCCTGTGATGGCCAAGGGTTCAAAGCCTGTTAGGTCAGATTTGGAAAACTGTGTGAGGTGAAGAATGACAAGTTTGGCCAAGTCTTCTTCATATTGTGCATTGGGAATGACTTCAGGTGGATGGTGTACTCCGAACTGTGCCGTGGACTGTTTACAAAAGTCTTCACAAGCTGAAAGAATGCCAGGGCACAGGGTAAGTGTTCAGTGGCCTTGACAAGCAGTGGCCCAGTGCTCAGGTGCATCACTGGTCCCGTTTCATTTCTCAGTAAGAACTCAACCAGGAAAGTCACCCAAAACACTTTGGAAGATCTGACCTTATAAAACAACACCCCAAGCTTTCATCATTCAAAATCACTGCTCTTCATATCCCCAAGTTAAACTGGCCCTTAAACACACTAATTTTATTCAAACCTGACCTAGCAAAATATTCATGCATGTGAGTCACTTTCAGCTCGCTGTTTTCAAAGGGGCTGTTTGCATAAGCAGTTTGATGCACGCTGGGAAGCTTTGGGCCCATTGTTTCATTTAAGGCCAGTCGCATGCTCAGAGTTTTATACTTGCTGTATGCTGACTTTACACACTAAAAATAAGAATCACATGAGAGCAATACCGTATACACTATATAAAAAATATACAATCTCCAGTTAACTTCTACTTCAAAATGCTTGCTGTTAGTTTTTTTTTAGCCTTATAATATAGGAATATATACTAAAATATTGTTGCTGCCATTTATGATGTGAACACTTCAAGGCACACCACAGGGTCCTCATGTGCCCACACATAAGGACACAATGAGCCAATTATTTCTCTCTGTAGTAATGTGAAACAGTAACCTTTTCCTACCTTCTGTTCCCTTTTCTTACATTCATCACCTATAAAGCTTAATCTTCTGAAGAACGTTGTTTATTTTCAATCTTTTTTCTCAGTTATTTCAGAAACTCAAGAGGCAACTACTTTTTGAAGCATTTTGCTGTCTCCAGAACACTATTTCTAACATGTCATTTTAAAATACATCCATTATCAATTTCTCTGTAATAAAAAATATGTAGCTTGAAAACCATAGCAAACATTATATACCTCTGAGAAATTCCCTTTAGACAAAAAGAGCACATATACAACAGCTTAACTGTCGTATGTGGAAACACAGAATCACAGAATGCCTCAGAATGGTTGGAGGAGACCTCAAAGATCATGAATCTCCAACTCCCTGCTACATGCAGGGCCACCAACCTCCCCATTTAATACCAGACCAGGCTGCCCAGGGCCCCATCCAACCTGGCCTTGAACACCTCCAGGGACAGGGCATCCACAGCCTCTCTGGGCAGCTGTTCCAGCACCTCACCTCTCTCATAGTAAAGAACTTTCCCCTGACATCTAACCTAAATCTTCCCTCCTTCAACTTAAAACCATTTCTCCTTGTCCTACCATTATCTATCCTTGTAAAGAGTCGGCTCCCCTCTTGTTTATAGGCTCCCTTTAGGTACTGGAAAGCTGCAGTGAGGTCACTCTGCAGTCTTCTCTAGGCTGAACAAGCCCAGCTCCCTCAGCCTGAATGGAATATATATCCATAAACAACATACATATTTATATGATTCATGCACACTTTATAATTCTAGTTTTAAAATCTGGTTTATACAGAGATTTAAGGTGTTTAATTCTTCAAGAGCCAATAATTCAATTGAAAATCTATTGGGGATCCAATGTTGCTGCCTACTGTTTGCTCTACTTATACGGTCAGATTTCTGCATTTTGCTAGTGTGGTGTTTTCACAGAATAGGAAATACAATAAGAGAAGAGAAGAGAAGAGAAGAGAAAAGAGAGAGAAGAGAAGAGAAGAGAAGAGAAGAGAAGAGAGAGAAGAGAAGAGAAGAGAAGAGAAGAGAAGAGAAGAGAAGAGAAGAGAAGAGAAGAGAAGAGAAGAGAAGAGAAGAGAAGAGAAGAGAAGAGAAGAGAAGAGAAGAGAAGAGAAGAGAAGAGAAGAAAGAGAAGAGAAGAGAAGAGAAGAGAAGAGAAGATTGCATATAAATAAAAATTGGAAAAAAAGTTGAAAAAAGTGGGACCTGAAGTTGTGCAGAAGCCATTTTTCCCCGTATTGATAGTTTAATTTAATAAATTAATTGATAAGTTAATTTAAATATTTGCAACACTGTGGACATATGGACTACTTCAGACAGAAGTATATCAGTGCCCTGTGACAGATTCTACTTAACAAAGTTGTTGGTAAGCTGTTCAGAAACACTGTGCTTTAACAGCAAGAAGACTAAAGCTTTACCTGTAAATTCTTGTATCTTGAATGTAAGTCACTCTTACGAAATTACCTTTCTCTCTTATCACCTGAATTTTCTATATTCCCTTCTGTGTGTGCATTAAGGAGGAGTAACAGAGACCAGAAATGCCTTTTCGTTGCACTCAAATCACCAGAGAAGAATTGAACACCCAGAGAGTAACTGCATTTATATTCTTTGACAAATACTAAAAAAGATTTTTTTTTTTCATATTTACTGATAATTTACCAGATAAATCATGTATTCATGCATACTGTACCACTTTCCTCCTTTAGTTAGAAATTATACCTGTAGACATAGAGAACGATTTGTGATCTGAAAATGCTTCTCCATATCAAATGATGTTTGAACACCGCAGACAGCAAACCTTCCATTCCTATAGCACAGACAGAAATTTGGCTTAAGAAGTAAGTTCATCAACTGGAGATGCCCTTAAGGTGTTAAGAAATTTTTCTCCTTATGTGAAGAACATTTGAAAATCAATACAATCATGAAAGTAATTACTGTCTAATGCCACAGATGACTACATCATGACTAGGTCAGTGATGAGTCAAGATGATGAGCTAACAAAACATGCTGCCCCCCAAACAGCCACTCCACCTGCTTTGTTTCTTTCTTCACCATTAGATTACTGATTCTTCAGCAGATACTGTTTCGATTAACCTCTACTTCTGTTGTTCACTACCTGTTAAAACACCCAAACCAACTACAAGTCTGTAATGCACAATGTTCATGTATTATATGTATTTGTTAATTCAAAAAGAACACATTACAAATATGTCAGAAAGCACATCAAAGAACAGTTATCTTATACTGAACTACTATAATCATTATTAACACTAAGGATAATCATGTATATTAGCAATGTCTTAAGCAATGCAAGCCTATCACAGAACCTTATTTGAACAAAATACAGGTGAGAATGCTTTAAGCCACTCCTCTGCAATTCAAGCAGAGTGAAAGAGTTGTTCATGCATTCAATTCCTCCTGGGAAACCATCATGAAAATTTATGCTAATAAGCAACCTTATGGTCTCACTTAATAAATTAAAAGTCACTGAGAACATGCACTGTAAAAACTGTATACCAAATTTCACATAAAAACTTGGCTTATACTTTTCCTGTGCAAATAATGTCCACAATTTACCACTTGGCATGATCATGCTGCCAGTGATGACTCGATTGCCATCCTCCTGCTTTCTGCCATCTATCCTCATCATGGCCAGCAATAAGTCCATAACATATAGTCCATACAAAACAGACCAGGCCAAATGTCACCTTGCTTTTTTACCACGTGAAGCAAAGCACTCACCTGGAACTTGGCTGCAGGAAGTTATCAATTCCAGCTCAGATAAAATGTAACCATTGTAACACACACACCCATGAACTTACTTGCTGCTGACAATCAAGTTCAATAAGCACTTTAACAAAATGTACTCTGAACAACAATATCTCAAGCATCTGGATGGCCTTTGGATCATTTAATCATGTATTACACAATCTGAGTCCTAAAATGAGAAATGACCTGCAGGGCTTGATGAGGATTTCAGAAAAAGTAATGCTGGTTGTAAACAGGAATACGAAAACTTTATTAGATCAAGTTAAAAGCCCTGACTGTCTTTGACAGCATCTACCAACTGATGTTAAGGGAAGAGCACTGGGACTCCCTTACCTCCAGAAGACTAAAGACTCTGGACTCTTCAGCTTTAAAAGCTCAACAGCCCCCGGTGCATTTCCCTTCAACAAATCTGCCTCACCTTTTTGCAAACTCCTATAAACTTTTGGAAACTGTGATTTTTCCAATGAAGCTAAGAATACATTACAATATTTTTGTTTGGACACTGCTTCTTATGGCTTAGCTTAGCTTGCTACCCATAAATTCTGCAACAGAGAGGCAATAAGGAATCACTGTGCATTCAGTTTCACACATACTAGCTTCAGGCATCATTTCTCCTACCTCCTGTACTCGTTGGCTTATCTTCAGACATCTGTTTCTTTTAGTGCTCCATATACAGAAAAATTTCACATGTCTGAAAAGCATTGTCACATCCATAGTTTCTGTAGTGTTTTATAACCTTTCTGAGGGATGGGAGCGCTAGAACTGCAGACCACATGCAAGAGATGAATGCATCGTAACTGCTTATGGAATTACGGGGCCCATTTCCTGATGGTTAATAAATCTCACTCAATTTTGACCACAATGGAGCACATGGCTCTGAGATTTCACCGAGTACCTGTCGTGACACCCAGGTTGCTCAGGAACAGCAACCATTCATTTAGAGCCTACTCTTGGACTTCAATCTCATGCATCAGCATGTATGTATCATTTTACTGCTCCACCAGTTAGAATTCAGAGGTCTTTATGCAGTGTTACATAATTTTTACTAAGTACAGTAATTCAGTACGTACAACAAATTTTACTGCTCTGCTCTTCACCTCCTTTTCTGGAGTTTTCTTGATATGTTGAACAGGACTTATTTTAGAACAAATGTACAACCTTACCTGCTATGCCACCCCATTTGAAAAAATGGTTAATTAATCCTACCTTTCTGGCTGGAGTTTATCTCTCTGAAGGTTGTAACTTCTATCCCATGACAGCTTGGCCTTCTACGAGCCTTCAATGAAGGCTCCTCTCAAAACGTTGTTTGGGTTTTCCATGTTCTTCCTTGTCCAGATGTGTTCATACTCTAAAGAACACCAGGGATTCATGAAATGAGATGTTCAAAGGCTGCTCTGAAAGTAATGCCAATCAGAGGCAGCTGTTGGTTGTATGGCAGCAGAGGCTGAACCTTCCCAAAATATCCCATTATGTGTTGTTGCTGTATGACAGATAGCAGCAGAGGAGCAGTCTGACAGCACGGAGTATGACATGGAAGCACATATGAAGTGAAGGTTTCACTCAGTTTTTCCATGAGGAAAAAAAGGCACCTACTGACATTCACTGACATTTGCTGAACATTTCTAGAGAACCAAACAATGGCTGTGAGCACAGTGAGGTGGTGGGTGGAGCATTTCAGCAGTGGTGACAGCAACAGTGGGTCACCTCTGCTTGTGTAGACTTTTTTTAGCGTGGTATGCAGCTCTTGTTCATGACTGGGGAAAATGCACAGCTAATGGTGGTGACTACATTGAAAAACAGTTTTTTGTAGCAGAGAATTTGCTCTGCAGTGTTATCAAATAGTGTTACTGTGCTATTTTATCTGTTGCAGTTTCCTTGGAAATAAATAGGAGGCATTACTTTTGGAGCAAGTCATGTACGGCCATTAAAAATACTGCTGACTTTTCTCTGGTGCAACAGATTTATCTCTGTTCCACTCATTCTTGCCTCTGTTTTTATCAGTTCATTCAACATAGGAATTAGCCTCACTAGTTTGCAATTGCCCAGATTCCTCTTGGAACCATTTAGATATTATCCAATGGATTTTTTTTTACCTTCTCTCTACCACAGCTTCCATCTGAAACAGCTCTTCCAACATATATCTCAAGGAGAAAAAAAAAAGAAAATAGCATTAAGATCTCCCTCTGGTCCTCTTAGATAAACATGCCTAGTAGACAGCCACAAAGATGACTATGGGCCTGGAGTAGTTCCATGCGAGGAAAGGCTGAGATCCTGGAACTATTCAGTCTGAAGAAGATGGGCAGGAGATCATATCAATGCTTATAAATATCTAAAGCCCGGGAGTCAAATTGTTGGGGTCTGGCTCTTTTTGGTAGTGTGCAGCGATGGAACAAGGAGTAAAGAGCACAAACCGGAACGCAGAAGTTCCAAAGGAACATTCAGAAGAACTTCTTTATTGTCAAAGTGATGGAGCCCTGGCACAGACTGCCTGGGGAGGTTGTGAAGTCTGAAGACCCATTTGGGTACCTACATGTGCAACCTGCTGCAGGCAGCCTGCCTGAGCAGCGGGCTGGACTTGGGGATCTTCTCACTGGTGACAGGTGACAGGATGAGGGGAAATGGCCTTGACTTGCACCAGGATAAGTCTACGTTGGGTATCAGGAAAAACTTCTTTACAGAAAGGGTTGTTAAGCACTGGAATAGGCTCCACAGGAGGTGGTTGAGTCACCATCCATGGATGTGTTTAAAAACCATCTGGATGCGGTGCTCAGGGACATGGTTTAGCAGAGGGTTGTTGGAGTTCAGGTAGTATGGTTAGATTGCAGTTGGACTCAATGATCTTTAAGGTGTTTTCCAGCCTGAGCGATTCTATGATTCTATGATCTCCAGAGGCCCCTTCCAACCTTCTAAGGGATTCCATTCCTTCCTTCAGGGCCTCACCTGCCCTGAACCCCATTCACACCTCACGGGATGGAATGAGACAGCACTCTTGTACTCTGAGAACAGATTTATTGCTACTTTTTAAGCTTCTTTTGCAAGTTGATGCCCAGTATCTCGTATTTTCAATCTGCTTTAATGCATTTTAACATTCTGGGCAGCCAGGCTCACGCCGTTATCCGCACTCCTGGTGTAGATGCAAGATGTACCACACCGAAGGGCGCACCCAGGCTTTGCCTGCCCCTTCCCTCCCCCTCGCCTCAAGCACACGGCTTCATCTCGCTCTTTCTAAACACGGCCGCATGTCGCGGCTGAGAGCCGTGCGCGGCGGGGCGGAGCGCTGTGAGGAGGCGGGCAGCCCCACGGCCGGGCGGAGCCGAGCCGCCCTCAGCCCACCCCGCGCGGCCCAAGGCGGAAGGAGCGGCTCCGCCGCCCTCCGCTCGCTGCTCCCGCTGCCGCCCGGCTGCCCTTTTCCGCCCGGCTGAAGCACACGTCGGGCCGTCAGCTCGCCGCCGCTATGCTGGGTGTCGCGGAGCCGGCGAAAGGGGAAGGTACGTGCCTCTCTCCCCTCCCTTCCCTGCCCGCTCTCGTTTAGGGCGGGGGCGGTCGCCGAGCTGCCCGCCCGTGCCCTGGGGCTGTGCGGCGGCCTCGGTAACGGAGGGGCGGGAGCCCTCATCCCTCCTGCTGCCCTGCTGCCTGGCGGGGCCGGGAGGACCACCCGCCTTACGTAACGCTGGGGCCAAGCCCTGTCCTGCAAACGCGTTCCACCCAATAGCGCTGGTTAGCGATAACGCATCCCTGTGCTGCCTTTATTTTGTGTTTTCCCTTTAGCTCACGATGGAGCTTCGAGAAGCAAATCCTGAGCTTGCTTTCTTTTTCTTTCCAGAAAATAGTTGCAGTAACGCTGCTTGCAGGGCTTAGTGTCTCAGTGTGTGTTTCTGTGGACTTGCAGCTGTGAGTGATGCTCGTTATCTAAGCAGCAGGTTATTAAGGGACAGAATGGCCAGTGAATGAGAACAATACAATTATACGTACCTAAAAGTGAAAAGCAGGATGAGATGCTGAAGGTGAAATGTTGGTTTTTTATTAGAATAGTTCAGGTGGTTGGGAGGAGCGGAGCCCCACGCCCTGCTCCAGGAATCAGTCAGTCAGTCTGGGTGGCCCCAGAGCATCACCCTGGGCTCCAGGTGACACCTCAAAGGCTGATGCTGCAGTGGCAATGTGCCAGTGCCAGGCAGGTGGGGAGCATCAGGGCCAGGGAGCAATGGAGCTGATGGCGTGGAAATGGGTGCAGAGAGAAAATGGAGGTAATGAGGAAGCAGTATGGAGGCATGATAGTTGTTGAAAGCTTTCCTTCTCTTAACCTGTTTGCTGTGCTTGCAAAGGTGATGAAGCATTTCCTTTTTCTGCAACAAAAGGACAGTATTGACGTTGTATCTTCAGGATAGTTGTACCTCTCAGGTGCTGCAGCTCCTCAGTCACTGAGATGTGGTATGCTGCAGGCCTTCTGGGACTTTGTGATACACAATTAAGGTCTGAAAGTCCATTTGCACGGTCTTCTTGCAGCATCTGGTTACGATTGTGAGTGTCCTAGAGGCCTTCAAACCTTAGGATTGTGATAGTTCCCTGTCTTCTCATGGAGCTTGCTTAAGATGCTCATGAAGGAGGCTGCCACACATTTGCAGGTCTGGATAAGTCCTGGCATTAACAATTAATGTTTTCCATTATGGAATTTCTACAAAGGTTACGTAAAAGCATATGAAATCAGTGATCTCTCAAGAGCCTTTGGCAATACCCCAGACAGATGGATGTGAAAGCTGAGCATATCCTTCTTTACCTGGCTCCGCCTTGTAAGTATTTACACAGCCTGCAACAACCTACAGCTCAGGAACTTTAAAGCACAGGTGCACTAAAGACCTAAATTTCCTCTGAGAATTTCTCCATGAACTCATTCTTACCTTGTACCCATGTGAAGCCCTGGTGTTCTCGGCATCGAGTTCTGTGGCTCAAATGCCAAACTAATTAAAGAGGCAATTCCATTCATTTTCAATTTCCTTTCTGCTTATTTTGTATTCTTAATTTGATATTTACTCCTCCTTAAATTCCAAAAGGTAATGATGAGTTATTACCTGTTCATTTCCTTCATATAATTTACAATTACAGTAAGTTGTGTATTGCTAATCATTTAATTAAAAAAAAAAAAAAATCAATTCCATCATGACTGCCAAGCCAAAGAGTTTATCAGTAAAGTTGACATGACTCACATTTTTTTTTTTTTTGGTAGACAGCTTTGTGTTTTTTGTTTTTTTTTAAGCAATGTTTTTTTTCTATTATTCTGATTTATTATAATGTTGGCACCTTAGCTGGAAACAGAGGAGGTCTTGAGTTTCAAATAATGTCAAGGTTATATTTGCCAATTATTAGGAGTGAATTTTGATGTGTAAGTTTTAGCAGTGTTTTGCACATACTTGCACAGAAAACAGACAAGCAAGGTATAAAAGACAGTATTTGGTTATTAAATTTAGGCATGTTGTTAGTGGTGACTTAACTGTCTTTTCTGCTCTTAAACCACTGTGTAAGACTTTGGATTTTCGTTGAAACTTTTGACTAAATTTGGTTCGAGTGCACGTTTTGATGGTATTTAGATGTGCAGTAAGATTTAGAAACAGGTTACATGGGAGGAAGTCATTCTAAATAAAAGAATATTCATAATAGAGAGCAAATGTGTAACGTGAAAGGTCTGAATTAAACTGAATCTTAAGCTTATAGCAAACCTGGGATTCCACTGAAAAGCCACCCCAACTACACAGCAGATGAGTGCAATGAATGAGAAAACTATTTGTTTACCTAGGTGGATCTTCACAACTGCCTGATGAGGCTGTGCGTTGTGTAAGTGCCTTGTTTTGATTTATCAGGTAATATTGATGTGCCAGAGCAATGTCTAACCAGACATGCTGCAAATATAGGCATGGCAGGATTCCTTTCTTCCTTCCTAAATTCTGCTACTTTCTGCTACTGCTGTTAGCCATGCTGTTCTTTTCCTTTTCTGTCTCATCTCATGCTTCTGTTTACAGCTGATGTTCCCCTTTCCTTTATTTAGATGTTTAATCTACTTGAATTTTCTTTATATCTTCTATTTTCTTCAAGTATACTGATAGGAATGCATTATGGAAATCTACACAATCAAATTTTACCTTTCAAAATAAATTGGAGCACTAATTGGAAATAAAATTGTTAGGTGTTCACTGGGTTGTTATTTCCACCTTTGATGAACATGTGCTTCATATGCTTGTGTGTTTGCACTTGGTTGTGTTCCCAAGGTTTGACAGGGATATTGTGGTGAGCTGGGTTCTTGTGCAAAATAGAGTAATTGAGTGATTGTGCTTGTTTTATGGAACAAGCTAGCACTGCTTCCAATATGGCAAAATCTCTTGTTTCTAGAATTGTCAGTCTGTCAGAGCACAGATGCATGGAGAAGCTTTTCAGCTGCTGTAGTACTTCCCTCTAGCCTGACTGCTCAGCTGCTGTTCCATCCACCTCGTTAGGATGATGAACCTCACCACTGCTCTTTGCTAGGGAGAATGTGGATTCTAAGACTAAGGTTAGTGCAGATGATCACAGTGTGTTATTGCAGTGACTCAGGAAGAGAAATAACGCTGTTTGATATTTTTCTTTGTTTATATGTCATGTTCATTGATTCTTCTGCTTTATTTTTGTTGTCTTTTGCTCAGAGCTGCGTAAGGCCAGTTTATTGTCATGCCTCATGGTGCCTTTAGAGCCTGTTTAGGTTAATAAATGAATTGGGAAGTGCTGCAGAAGATAGGCAGGAGGTGGTAAGCAGTAAACACAAGTAGAGAGGTAATTGTAGAATGGTGCTCAGAGAACAGTAAGTTGGCCTGCTGTAGGTAAGCAGTATTTTGACGACTTTGTTCTTGCTGGAAAACAAGAAAAGCAGCAGTAGCTAGATGCTGGAAATGAAGGTGAGTGAAGCATTGATGCGAAGGCATGTAATTTGAAAGAATAAAATGAGAAATAGAAAAACGTGTTTTGAATTCAAGCTTGTGTTAGAACAGATAAGGCAAAAATATGGAAGAAACATAAAGTAACATAGTAAAAAGGAGTATCTGTTCCTTTTTACTGTATATAAAAAGATGCATGCTTAACAATACAGGGGGAAGTACAGTACAGGTAGGGGAAGCCAAGTGAAGGACAGCCTGGTGATAATTGAATGGTGTAGGGTTGTTCTGTTTTTCTTGTTTTTTTTTTTTCTTTGTTGTCAACTTGTATTCATTATGCTCTTTGAGCTCTGCCTGCTTAACAAGAACAAAGAATGTGTAGACCTCCTTGAATCTAATAGGTGAAAAAGGAGTTATTTTGACATTAGATGAAGTGGCAGATACCTTTTTTTTTTTTTTTTTTTTTTTATTGCTTGTTGTTAATGCTGCTGAAAGATGGAAGTTTCTTCAAAATCATAATTTTTGGGTGCTCTGGTTTAAAGGAATGAATAGATTACCATTACTTTAAATTTGTGCTTATTTCTTTGTTGCTGTTGACTGTTGTCCAGGCTACGTATATGACTTAAGCGACAATCCAATAGAAATGTGGCTTGTGTGGGATGTTTGAATTAGGATAAGAAATGAGAACTTAGAACTCTACAACTCCCTGAAGGGAAGTAGTGGTGTAGTGAGGGTTGGCCTCTTCTCCCACGTAACGAGTGATAGGACTAGAGGGAGTGGCCTGACTTTGCAGCAGGGAAGATTCATTTAGATGTTGTAATGAGGGACATGGCTTAGTGGGAGATATTGGTGATAGGTGGACAGGTGGACTGGATGATCTTAGAGGCTTTTTCCAACCTTAGTGATTCTAGGATTCTGTGATTCCGACATGTGCCTGTGGTCTCTCCTTCCCTCACGATCCTCCTTTTAGATTTCTTTTTATGCACATGCCCTTAATTTTCTCTTTATTTCTTTTGCAGTGTGTGCTGCATTCCTCTTTTGCTGACTCAGTTACCTGTGCAGGCCCATATCATCTCTTCTCCAACGTAATTAACATACTTGTTGCATTTTAAACATGCCTTGTTTTAGGTAGTGACGTGTGCTGAAATTTGAATTCCATAGTGTTTCTTTTCAAATATGAATGGAATGGATTCTTACAGCTTTGTTCATGAAATGTAACATTCCTACCTCTAACTTCAGCAAGTTACAATGCTAAATGGGGGGACTGTTGGCCTACCTAGTAAGGGCATGGCTTTATCTATTTGAGCTCCAGGCAAATATAATGGGCTTTCAGTTGTGGACCGAGAGCAGCCCTGCAGGGAAGGACTGGAGGTGTTGATGGGCAAAAAAATGAACGTTAGCTGGCAATGTGCACTTAGAGCCCAGAAAGCCGGTGGTATCCTGAGCTGTATCACAGCAGTGTGACCAGCTGGGTGAGGAAGGTGATTGTCCCTCTGTGCTCTGCCCATGTGAGGCTCCATATGGAGTAGTACATCCAGGTCTGATGCCCCAGAAAGAACGATTTAGAGCTGTTGGAGCAGGTTTTCTGGAGTGTCAGAAGGATGGTCAGAGGGCTGGAGCATCTCTCCTTCGAAGGCAGGCTGAGACCTGGGGGCCTCCAGCCTGGCAAAGGCTCTGGGAAGACCTTACAACAGTCTTTCAATACCTAAAAGGGGTCTAGACAAAAGCTGGGGTGTGGGACTGAATTGGGGATTGTAACGATAGGTCAAGGAATAATAGTTTTAAACAAAAAGAGGGGAAATTTAGATTAGCCATTAGGAATAAGTTCTTTACTCAGAGAGTGGTGAGACAGTGGCACAGGCTGCCCAGAGAAGCTGGGGATGCTCCATCCCTGGGGAGTGTTCAAGGACAGGTTGGATAGGGACTCTGGGCAACCTGATCTAGTGGGAGGTGTCTCTGCCTATGGCAGGAGGGTGGAACTGGATGGTCTGTAAGGCCCCTTTCCACCCAAATTATTCTGATTCAAGGCCTTTGTGAAGGAGATTCAGCACAAAAAGAAACTGAGATCCTTGCCGAAGGGGAAGAGAGACCAAAAATAAAAACTAGCGTGTTATTGCCAGAACTACAATGAAAAGTTGGTTTCCCTTGTCTATTCTGTTGAGTGCAGTAGGCCAGTAGTTGATGCTTTCAGCTGTGACTGTTTTCTTAGAAGTTGTCATTGTGCCTTGCAGTCTTAGCAAATGAAAGACTTCCGTTTTATGCTGTTGAAAATCAACACAAAGAGTGCAGTAGCAGTTTTATTACAGTTCATCATTTATGTTACTTAACAAAAACTCCATTTGATTTCTTTTATGTTGTGCTAAGTATGTGATGAACTCTGTTTAAACCAGTACTCTCTGTGTGATCTAATGAGTGGTCAGTGTTAAGGTGAGCTTCCCTAATCCATTTCTCCAGGGTTTTTCACTGCTGTCTTCATAAAATAATTTTGTACCAGAACAATGTAGATATGTATCATTGTGGGTTCTAGCAGCGTTTTGTGATTTCTTAACTTCATACCTCCAGAACTCTCTGAAACTATTCATATTGGTGCAGTCTTTTTGGAACAAATTTGATGGTGAATGAAGGCAAGAGGTTTTTCTGTTGAGGTTGCTCTGTTCATTATTTTAATCACTGGTAGACATTTACAGCCGTAGGTCCCCATTTCTGTTTGCAGCACTCAACAGAGGCATGTATTCCTGTTTTGAATCCCTAAAATCTGGACCTTTTAAAATGAATTCTTTCTTCAGCGTGAAAGAGGCTAGCATGGCAATTCTGTCATACAGCTAACAGAATTATACAGTAATATAAAATGCAAAAATATTTCAGTTTCATCTGCCACTGACTTCTGCTGATTTCCTTACATAAAACAAGTCAAGATTTGTGACCGATATCGCATCAGCTTACAAAGTCTTTGACCACTTTTAATTTTTCCATAAAAAAATCTGACACTGTTTGGCTGTAGTTTGTCCAAAGTGATCCTTGATGAGATCTGGGCATCCTCATTCCAGCCCCCATTCATCATTGCAGGTTTCCTATCACGCAGTATGTCTGTTCCTTTTGCTGCCAGCTCTTAGCTGTGAGCGTATTCCTGTCTGCAAATCAAAGAGCTTGTGGCAGGTCTGGGTTATTCTGTTCTGGGGATAATGCTGCAGAAATTGTCAGAGCTTTTGTTTCTAGCAGTCAGCAAGAGCAATCTCACTACCTTTCTAGTTAGTCTTTTGCACTTTGATACTGAATTCAGTCACAAAACTCACCAATTAGGATGGTGTTTATTAAAAATAATAATAATAAAATTTGTAGAGTCAATCAATGGAATGCATCTGTTTCCATTCCCTTTGTTTTTTAGGGGGCTGACCTAGTTCAGAGACCTTTTCTCTGATCTGTATAATTTATTACTGTCACCTATTCATGAAGCTCTCTGCTACCTTTGCTAGAATAATACAAAAATATTCTTTTATCCAGCTGTGTCTGAAAAACTTCCAGCAATAGAGATTCCACTGTCTCTCAGAATTGTCATCCGCTGCTTTCTTAGCGATTAAGTTTTTCATAATGTGCATCTCTGGAGGCACAACTTGTGACTGCTGTTTCTTGGCTTACCATCTGTCATTGCAAAGAGAAGTTTGGCAGGGCTGTCTTTGTAGGTACCTCTCAAGTAGGGCTAGGCTGATACTGGATTACAACTTAACCTCTTTTTGGCTTCATAGGAAAGTACAACTTTTAACTGTTAATCCTTGTCCTTTGGACATCCACCGTGTGCCTCAGCATCCCTATCATCTTGTCATCTGATTGACTTTCTCCAGTCTGTTAATGTCTGGTTTGTAGTGAGGAATCCAAAACTGGACACAGTACTCCAGATGCATTCTCTTCAGCACTTGAAGAAAAATAATCATGTCCATCAACCAGGTGGCTACTCTTGCTATTGCAGCATTTATACACTTGGCCTTCGTTTTCCCAAGGCTGCGCTGCTGACTCATGCTCAGCTTGTTGTCCTCTTGCTTTTCCTGCAAAGCTACTCTTGTGTGCACCCAGCCTGTACTGCCATATTGCAGTATTGAACTGTAGATGTAGGACTTTGTTTGCCATTGGATTTCATGTGGTTTCTGTCAGGCCAACGTCCATTTGGAGAGCAACACTGTCTAGAGGCAAAGTAGTCTCTTGTTTTGTTCAGCACACAGCGTCATGAGGGGAGCACAGGGCATGCACTGATCTCTGTGATGACAGTGATAGGACTCAAGGGAATGGCAGGTGGGTATTAGGTAAAGGTTCTTCACCAGAGGGTGGTTGTACCTTGGCCCAGGCTCCACAGGGCAGTGGTTACAGCCCCAAACTGCTGGAGTTCAAGGAGCAGTTGGACAACGCTCTCAGGCATAGGGTTTGAATTTCGGGTGGTTCTGTGTGGAGCTTGGCATTGGACTTGATCCTTGTGGGTCCCTTCCAAGTGATTGTTGCTCTGCCTTCCAGACTGATATCATGCACAAACCTGCTGATATGTGCTTCATAGCACATTATCCAGGTGCTTAATGAAGACGTTGAACAGTATTGACTCAATATTGATTCCTGAGGGACATTGCTGCTAAGTTTTTTTTTCTTTGTTGTGTTCTTTTTGTTTAGCTTTGTGTTATTTTTCCCCCCAACAGTACCTTATAGTCTGCTTGCCTAATCTCCATCTTGCTACTCTGATCAGAAGAATATTGTGGGAGGCAGTCTTGCTCAAGGTACGCTAAGCAACATCAAGATTTCTTCCATCAGCCATTGAGTAATTTGTCTCTTTGTAGAAGGTAATGAAGTTATTTGGACAGATTATGCGAAATCCTTTTCGTATGCTCTCAGTCATGTTTATGTGCTTACAACTTTGGGAGGATTTTCCTTGGTGGCTCGGTGAGATCTGAGGGGAGGCTGACTGACCTGTAGCTCCCTGCATCCTCTGTCTTGAGCAAGTGCATGATGGTTGCCTTCTTGTAAGTTTTGAGCACTTCTTCAGTCAGTAGCAAAAAGGATAGAGAGTAGACTTGTGGTAATCATGCCAGCTTCCTGGACACCCTGGGGTATATTTTACATACTTTTGTGAAGTTGCATATATCAACTCTGCTTTGCTGTACCCTTCTCCTTTACTTTGGTTCCAGCACTGCTCTCTGGGGCTTATTGTTGTCCTTGGGATTACCACTGTCCCTCTCCCTTGCGTAGCATTCTTCAGAAGAGGCAGCAGCCTGTTTGTCCTGTCTTGTGACTGGGCAATTTATAGGTGAAATTTTAAACAGCTTACTCTGGTTATGTTATGCAGTGCTAGGACAAGTTCCTTTCATCAAATGCTATTTAAATGCAGATTGTAAATGTTGTTACCAAGCGATCTTTCAAATCCAAGTAATTACAAGCCTAAGTAACACTGTAGGATAGAGTGATTAGTATGTTATGAGAACAACTGCATAAGTAATGAAGAATTGTGCATGCAAAGGAAGGTTATTTTTTGCTTTTAGTGTTTTACATTGGAGTCAACTGAAATAAGGATGAACGTTGAAGAGTCCTAGCTGTGTGGCAGCAGCCATCTACTACTGCTCTGAGTATTCTCACCCAATGCAATGGCAGTAGATGGAGTCCTGATCCGTAGTAAAACACCTGAGTGTACAGATCTGTTTGTAAGTGCCTTTGAGTATGTCAGATGTGTTCAAGGTCTCACAATAGGCTTTGCTGAGTAGAGGATCGCTTGCTTCATCCTAAGGTAGAAAAGTATGTGTCTCATAGCTGTTTGGGAGTCAGTCCATGTGCTGCAACGTAGGTCACTGTATTCTGTAATAGGAGTTGGCTTTCAGATAGATACCCACATCAGTGCTGTGTTAATCTAGGTTTCTTGTTCTTAATCTATAGTTTCTTGGTTTTTTTCCCAGTTATTCTACAGGAATATGGAAAGTTATGATAGCAAAGAGCCAGATATGTAAGTATTTGCCAATTTGTTATAACAGTGTCTTGTTCTGTCTAACAGCAAACATGAGATCAGTGTCAGAAGAGCCAGTACCATTGCATGAAGAATTTATCTACTGTTGCGGAGCTGCTACCCATGTTTTAAAATGTGGGCCCTGGAAAGACCTCTCAAAGGATGAAAGTAAAAATCTACCCAGGCTGTTGTTCATGATTATTCCTGGTAAGTGTCTTTTTGTTCATTTTAAGTTTGGAAATGTGATGAATTGGAATAGGCATGCTCAATTTCAGTATCAGAAATGTTCTTGGATAAATCTGGCACACAAGTGGCTAAAAATCAGTGGTATTGGAATGGTGAAATTTCTTTGTTGGAATTGAATTAGTACTGTAGAACTGTAATCTCAACAATAAGTTATTTGTGTTTCTGTTTAAGATAAAACTGAGAAATTAGAATGTCTCAATTATTTATACTGTGGTGGTTGTTTGCTGACAGCATCATATATTTTAGTTGCACTCTATTTATTTATTGTATGTGAAAGTGGTGTTGCGATGTCAGCCTTGTGCAAGCTGTTGTTTGAATGCACTCTGCTGTTTGTGGGCCAATGTGTGGGCTGCTCTTTGCTTCATGGTGAGATGGTGACCGGATCCCATTTTTCAGTCTTTACAAGATTTTGGAAGCACCACAGAATATTTTGTTACTTTCTTCGGGCACAATGATTTTATGTCTTTGCCTCCTGGAGTTTACTAGGAGCATAACTTTTCACACAATCACAATGAAGTTTAAACTCTTGCTGCAACTGAAAAGAAGAAATAAGGCTTCAATGAGTTCATCACTGCTGCTTTATGGGAACAGCTTTTTAAGCCAGATGCTGTGCAGAGTACCTTTTATTACAACGATCTATCTGTTTGGATCCAAATGTGTGAAACAGTTTTCCAGAGGTTTAAGTTGTGAAGACAGGCTGAGGGAGCTGGGCTTGTTCAGCCTGGAGAAAAGAAGGCTGCGGAGTGACTCATTGCTGCCTTTCAGTACCTAAAGGCAGCCTACAAATAGGATGGGAGCTGACTCTTTGAAAGGATAGATAATAGCAGGACGAGGGAAAATGGTTTTAAGTTGAAGGAGGGAAGGTTTAGATAAGATGTCAGGAGGAAGGTTTTTACTATGAGAGTGGTGAGGTGCTGGAACAGGCTGCCCAGAGAGGTTGTGGATGCCCCGTCCCTGGAGGTGTTCAAGGTCAGGTTGGATGGGGCACTGGGCAGCCTGGTCTGGTATTAAATGGCCCTGCATGTGGCAGGGGGGTTGGAGGTTCATGATCCTTGGGGTCCCTTCCAACCCTGGCCATTCTGTGATTCTATGAAGTGTGAGTTAATGCTTTTTGATTGTTGGTTTCTTACAGTTAAGGTGTTTCTGGAAGGCCTTAAATGAACAGGTAAGTTTCTTTATCCCTCAGGTTCTGGAGCCTTGGTTTGTCTTTAAGTTATTTTGCTTGAAGTGCACCAGGATGTGCAGAACTTACAGACTCTGTGTTTATCATAGAAAACTTGTCTGCAAGAAAATGGAGTAGCAAGGCTACACGAGTCTTGCTTCCCACAGTATACTTCTATGGAGATGTAGCATTTCATATTAACTAGATGATCAGAGATAAACATCAGAAGAATATTCAAAGCATTTCTGTAGCAATCTGCAAACTTGTAAGCAGCTTGTGTATGTTTTTGCTCTTAATTTCAGAACTGTGTTGGAGACAGAACTGGGAGTTTTTTCACTGAGTGAACAATTAAAAATAATGCAGCAGCAAGAGCTACGAAGCTGCAAAGTGGCTAGATTAGAAATAATTGATGATGAGGTTGTTTTCTTGTAGCCTAGCCAGCCATTAGAGTACCTAGCTCCTCAGCTTTTCCTCCTACTCCCTTGGCCTCAGTCACTGTGTAGTGCCATGTGTTATGTCCTGTTAAGAGGAGGGGATTCTTTTTGCTGACTCAGAAAGCAGAAAGGCAAAGAACTCTTCACAAGGAGAACCTTAAAGATGAGTGGCAGTGTTGTGGATACTGTTTCATTTATTGTGCTCCTCTTTTCTAACAATTGTAAAATAAGCAACAAGCAACAAAGGTGGTTTGGTTTTTTTTTTCATTATAAAGCTTATTTTGCTAGATTTACAGTAAGTATTTATCTTCAGATGATAACAGTATTTTTTAATGTAATGACTTCAGTCTTCACATCTTAAGCTGACACTGAAGTTGTGTTTGAGTAGCAAATATTGATATTCAGGAACGCAAGGATCCGTGTACGTAGAAGTGCTAAAAACAATTCCAAGAATAATCATTCAACAATATTATGTTTTGAAAGCCAAGTATTTAAATGTTTAAGAATCACACAATGATTTTAATTCCCTCTTCAATCATGATTGTGTGTTTTTTTTCAAGATGCTGCTCAGCCCTTGCTACCCGTTCTTGGAAATCCTGTTTGTCACTTATATCTGCTTTGCTCTTGATTTATATTTCCACACCAGTCTCTTCCCTTAAACTTTCCTTTAGATTTCCTATTGGCCTCCTTTTGCTACTGAACAGACTATATTTTGTTTCTGATTAAGTTATTGTGTCTGGGTGTTGCTGTGGATAATGCCTCACTGAAGAGCTAAAAGCTTCTCTTCTAAAGAAAAGAGATTTCTACATCCAGGAGCTGGTTTTAAGAAACTAAACCAAACAAATCCTTCCAAATACTGTGAGATGCATTTAAAAACTGATTTTTGACAGCATTGCCACAACATCTGAAATGCCTAATGCTTTCCATTATAACTGTGTACTTTCTTTACTGAATTCTTAAAGGGAAATTTATATTAATGGCTTGTGATTGTCTGTACTGTCTGTTCTTCACTCCCATATCCATACCTGCCTCCTGCAGTTCATTTTGTAATATGATGAGTCAGGAAAGAGTTTGTTTCAGTTCCCAGATTGTATCTTGGTGTTGCCTGAACGTCAGTGAGGGTGGAAACTCAAAAAGCCATCAAAGCAGGCAGAATGTTTTCATTGATTTCTAATTTGTTTGTTAATACAAAAGAGATTCTATGTTGAGCGTTATGGCTAAGATACCAATATAGTTTTGAATGGTTCTTCTAACTAATGGTGAAGAGTCTGGAGAAGAGGAGGCTTAGTGGAGACCTCATTGCATTGCACTTTATGACTTCCTGAAGGGAGGTTGTGATGAGGAGGGGTTTGGCCTCTTCTCCCAGGCAACGAACAGGACTTGAGGGAATGGCTGCAAGTTGTACCAGAGGAGGTTTAGGTTGGACATGAGGAGACATTTTTTCTCTCAGAAAGTGGTCAGGCACTGGAATGGCTGCCCAGGGAGGTGGTGGAGTCGCCCTCCATGGGGAAGTTTTAAGGAAAACCTTATATTGTTGCACAGTACCAATGGGAACAATGTTGCCCTCTTCTTTACCTTTGTTTATTTTCTAGTAAAATGTAGATACTAAGTGCTTTTCAGTTCTTCTGAATAGAAGGGTGTGTTGTTTTGGTTTTTTTTTCCCCTCTCTTGGTATCTTTGCTGTCCTGTAAAAGAAGTGCATTATTTACTGGCTCTCTTTAGGGAAGAAGCCATGTCGTATCTGTTGTACCTCATCTGTAAGTGTGCAGTTCATCTAGTAATATGCCATTGCTGGTTGATATTTAATTCAGAAACTGGGTCAAGAGAAATGGCTATTTAAGGCATATTTGCCCTGAATGAATTGGTTTATACTCTGTTTTTTACACGTATTGCTGTGAGATGATTGCCAAGACACTTATGGTTACAATGCCACAGCTTCTCATTGGAAGAACAAACAAAAATTTCCTTTTACCTTGGCATTGTAGTGAAGACAAAACTACAGTGATGTTATCTTCGTTTTGGATGCCCAAATTTGGCAGTCAGTCCAGTCACCCAAGTTCCCTGCTGCAAGTGCCATGGGGCTGGCTAGGAGCTAGCATCACGTAGTGCCATTTTGCTTCTCATAGATCAGATGTTTACTGGGTTTTTTCTTTTTTTTTTTTTTTCTGTTATATACTTTATTTTTGGCCTTCAAGGACATTTATCTGCCTACACAAAAAGCACAGCTCAAGCAAGGATCTGGACACTTGGGCCATCTGGCAGCATATTCATATACCTAACAGGAGTAGATAGCGTTCTCCTCGTGATTTTTGAAGTATGAAATGCAGAACCCTCTAGAGTCCAGCAATTTTCACACTTGAAAGGCAGGTATCCCTAATTCAGATTCCTTATGGAATGAAATAATGAAGGACAGAAAGGGAAAACTGATACAGTTCAGTGAGAGAAACACCCAGCCAAGGGCAACTCTCACTCAAAAAGCGAATTGCATGCAGCCAGGTGTTCAGTGGCTGAGCATGCCTGGTCCTGCTGTATGTGGTGCATTGTTCTGTGTGTTCAGCTCATCTGGTACATGCCTTTCCAGTTTAAACGAAATCCATGCATATGATTTCTGTATCAAAACAAGACTTGGAGGGAGAGGAAGAGAAGAATGATGAAATCCTCAACTTCTGACAGAATCTTGTCACAAGATGCTTGAGAGTAACTCTTATGTGCTTATTCTTGTTAGTTGGATTTCTCCGTGATGTGAAGGATTCGTTTTTGCCCTGACTTATTTCTTGAAAAAACTCAGGAGAGCCAACTCCACAACAGTTTCATACTCTGAAGTCAATGGAAAATTTCCCACTGAGTTTGGATTGAATTTAACTGTGCTTGAAGCAGTTAAAATGCACGATGTTCAGTGGAGTTCAGTCTCATGCCACAGCAGAGCAGAGCTTTTATATACAGTGGTCTGTGTATACTTGAATGATTGACATGTTGAAATGTTTAATGTGCACTTTGTTGTTTTGTAACCTTTTTCCTCATGTAAGTAAAATGTGTTTATTGAAGTAATTACTGTGCAAAATGCCCAACTTGTTCTCTTGTCCCCAGTCCAGAATACATGTGTACTTGTTTACTGTTCTTAATATGATTTTTTTTCTATTAAAATAATTAAGTTTGCCCACGAGAGTAAAATTAAATGTATACAGTTGAAGGATCAGGTCCCTGGTTTTCTGGAAATGTAGGCGTTATGGGGAAAGACAGGAATTACTTTTTTTCCTCTTATGTCATAAAGGTCTGTTTTTTCCTTTTGCAGTGTTTGTTTAGTGTAAAATTAGCAATGAGGTATAAAATCTACTGCAGAAATATTTAACGTTGCTTGGGTTCATTGGAAACCAGGATCCACAGAGTGTAATGGAATATTTTTCTTACTGTTTTAAGTGTCTATTTGGGTCTATGTATTTATGAAACATTGAATTTTGCAAATAAATACAGTACACATTTTAAACCACTCTGCTGTTAGACCTGTCTTCACAAAGTTCTTCTTGCATTTCATTGCTGGAGTGCATTGTAATACCTTCTTTCCAGACAGCAATGGTCATAAAGATGATGATGTAATCTAGGCAACTTTGTTATTTGCAGACCTGTACTCGAAAAGCTTACTTTATGGTTGATAATGCATAATGTAAATAACATTTGTTTTCTTCTGATAAAGAATACTACGTAAATTTCATTCATTAATATACAAAAGCCTCAGAATTTATTTGACACACATGCAGGCCATTCCCTCTGTTTGCCAAGTTTCTTGATCTACTTTCTTGCAATCTCATTGCTGCTGGGTTATTGGATCATCATTGTTTTACCATCACAAGCAGCGACTTCGTGGTGTTTAAGTCCTTACAGGCTTTAAACAGAGGCTTTAAACAGATGCTTACTTTACAGTACAAGGATTTGATCTTCTGAGCTAATCCTCCAAGTCAAGCGTTGTTTTTGTTTTTCTGCATAACAGATGGTTGGATTTTGGTCTTCTCTTTGGAGTAACTGCATGACTGACTTCCCCGTCACCACTGTCACTTGAAGACTGCTTAACTATTTTTCAGTAGTGAAAATAGTACGAACAATCTTTGTGGATTATGACAAGTCTCTAATGGTTTCTGCCTTGAAGTGAAGCTTCCTCTTAGTCTTTGAAGTTCTATTTTTGACTGTGCTGCAAGGACTCTGAAAAGCTTTCAGTACTTTATCTGACTTTGTCTTCGCCTCTCATTTAGTGTTTAAAAATCATCTTTCAGCATTTGCTAAGAAAAGTTTATTGAATAGCAGTGTGCAATAATAATTTATATTAGAACTTATTGTATTGCTCTGAGGCTTTATTCCTTTGTATTTTGTGGAGGGTTTTTACTTACTTTGGTTGATTGGTGTGGGCTCTTTTGCTACCACTAAAACAGCTTTTGTAAGGTTAATCTTTCACTCTGCTGAGCAATCACTGCAATGAATGTTTTTTCAGAGGTCTGCAGAAGGAGCTACTGCTACCGCCGTGACTGCGGCTTTGCTCATCAATGAAAATTATTTCATGACTCTACAAACCATGTAAAATGTGTTTACTCCAGTTCAATTGGATTTTCGGGTGTGCTTTAATTTAAACAAGATCCATGGGTTTAAATGGATTTGTTGGTGTAACCATTTCTCAGCAAGAACTGCCTGAAATATAGTAAGGACTCCCAATATCAGCTGATTTAGATGCAGGGTATGCAGCCTCTGACAGCCTTGGGCAGAACATAATTCAGAGTCCAGCATGTGAACCTTGGGTACTTAATGTGTGATGAAACCAGTGAAGAGAAAGGACAGAACTGTTGGTGAAGTGAAATCAGGTTTTGGAGTGGAGATTACTCAGTCAGTCTAGGAAAGTTCTTCCATGCTCTCAGGCAGCAAGTACTTCTTAAGTCAGCAGTCAGTATACCCCAGGGCACAGTAGTGGTCACTGTTTGTCTTGAAAATACGACTAGAGGGAAGGGGATTGCTGCTGGCAATGAGGAAAAAAAAAACAAAACAAACAGATCAAGAGGGAAAATGACTCTTTACCTCTTGGCTGATGGCACTTTTAGGTTCTGGCACCTGTTCTGGTGCTGCATACACAGTCACTGAAGAAGCTCCAGCAATACTTCTGTGAACAAAATCAAGTACCTGTTCTATCAGCATTAAGCAGTGAGATTTATTTATGTATTTATTTAGGACTGAATACTACCAAGGCATCAACAGGAGACGTGTCTGCCTAGCCTCACCTTTTTCCTCTGTGGTTTTGGCACTAACAAGCTGGCTATGAGAGTGAGATTGGATTTTTTATTATTTTTTTTTTTTTAAGATTGTTTGAGTCTGTCTGACCTTGTTCTTAAAGGGGACTAGCCTAACACTACACATCTAATCAAGATGATGGAATGTGAATGTCCATGGTAAGAAATATTATTTCCTAGGAATTTTTTTGTGTGACTGGGAGCTGGGAATGGGCACTGTCAGGGCTGTTTCTACTACTGATGGATGGGGTGGAGATGCTGTGGAGATGGTCAAAACCAAATTGGGCAAAATGCTAGGCAAGTGATTTAGCTAACAGTGTGTGAATGGGAGGATGAACCAGGTGGTCTCAAGAGATCCCTGCCAACCTATGGCAATGGTTCTGTGAATGCAGCTCAAGGGCTGGTCATCCAAGCTTCTTGTCCCAGTCTGGGTTTGGATCTCAGTTGATTTATCTGTTATATTTTTAGGAGTGTGAATGGTAGCAGACATAAACATATGGATAATCATAGATAAATACTTAATTAGAATTAGTCACTCGTGCAAGAACTGTAATTTAAGCTGCCCACTTCTTGCCTTCACAGCCATACTGCGTAGTAAGTGCCTTAACTCTCAAATGAGGTTTGCTGGAAGAGGTATGCCAGAAGAGGGAGCTGTTTCAAAGATTAGCAAAAATAATAGCATTTTTGAAAGCTTTTTGCTGTAATAGTCAGCAGTGTCATAAGCTGTCAGGCTTCACACTATCATCTGAATAAGTATGTAGGCACTGTTTCTCCTCTGCTTGTACATCACACACAAGAAAAAATAGTTTTATGAGGCCATTCATGTGGCAGTGATTAATTGGTTCTGTTCGTTGTTGAGGGTCATAAAAATGCCTTTAACTTGTGTTATGGAGAGTGAAATAAAGGAGACCCAGTTAGAGCAACGAATATAAGGACTGGAATGCTGGAGCTTTTGTTCCCAGCCTTGCCACTGGGTTGCTTTTCAATAGATGCTTCAACTGTCCTCACAAATTTGTACCAAACAAAACTTTGTTCCCATTTGGAAAATTTATCTAATCTATCACCAGAGTCCCTAAGTTAGCGTTCAGTAACAATCAGCTAACAATAAATTAACAATAAAAGCACAACTGGATAGAGTGAGACAACAAATGCTTCCTCTCTTAGAATGTTTAACTCTGGGCAGCTCCACTCCTTCTGTTTCATGAAATCCTTGGGCTAGGACATACATCATGTTCTGTTTGTTCAGCACTAAATACCCCAAGGACGTTAAAGAAACCAACACAATTAAATACTTCAACTCTTTATTATGTTGAAATTTTGTTTTGGATGTTAATTGTTTGAATTAAGTAATACTTCTAGATCCAGTGGGAAATTTTAGATGGAAGTCATAGTGTAGCTTCACTCCTGTTGATGTTGAAAATAGCTGCATGTGATTTCTGCTTGTAGGGTAGCTGAGTTTTGATTATCTTAGGCTGAGACTAATAGCTTGTTTTCTTTGTATACATATCTTCACCTGCTGTTTTCTGTGTGGATGTACATTTTCCATTCTGCTAACACTATGCTTTGTCTCTAATCTTCACTTACCTCTGCTAGTTTCAGATACAAGAAATTGCATGCATACTTACCTGGGCCTATCTTCCCTTCACTTTTCCAGGCAGAACAGTGCAGCTGTTGACAGATCTCAGCTGAAGGAAGGAAATGGAAAGGAAAGGGGAATTTGGGCACAAAAATGAAGGTGGTCAACTTACCAAACACCTTAATTTTGCATCTAGAATTCTGTCCTGAGGGTAGATGTTTATATCCAAAAGGCTGAGCAGGATCTCTTTGCTGTATGTACAGATACTGCCTTTATTTATACACCGTCATAAGAAAATAAGGCTTTTTTACATAGTAGCTGAGCAACAGCATTGATCCATTCTCTGGTATTGACAGTATGTGAAATTAAACTTTGTCCTGAAGATTACTGTACCTAAGCAGAGCATTACCTGTAGAACTGCATGCTTGGCATTTCCGACAGTGAGTTAACCAGGAGGGAACTGCTGTGAGTTCACTGCCCTTTCTGTGGAGAGAAGATGAACTCTATGCTGTTATAATGACTACAGCAGAGGGCTTGAGGCAGCCACATGGTGCTCTGAGTGCATTACTTGACTGCTGTGCTGCTTCTCAGACTGGCTCTGGAAAGCCAGCTGGTATTCCTAAACCTCTTTTCCTGTATTCCATCTGTTCTGTGTAATGACTTTATATGATCAATGTCAGGTAAGCAAAGCCCTCCTGGTAAGTTTCTATGCTTCCTTTCTGTATTAGAAGTTGGGATGCAAATGAACTTCCATTTGGATTTGTGCACTTTGTCAGGGCACTGGAGGGCAAGCCTGAGTATCCACTGAGCTCTTGCCTTAGGACCATAAAGCAAATGTTCCTGAGCCTGAAGCAGTATAGAAGTTAAAAACCGTAGGGTGTATATTGAAACCCACCAAGAAATCCAACAGCTTTTACTGCTTGGAGCACTTAAAATACTTTGTAAGGCCATAATTGCACAATCCAAATGTTTGTCAACAATAGTGGCATAAGGTATTCCTGTTCCCATCGCACTGTGCCACTCCACCCATGGGTTATGCCAAAACAATAGTTTGAGAGGTCGTGCTGTGAATTAAATAAATTCATACAGTTACTCCTAGGGTCTTTTTTGGAGCTGGAGCAGTTCCCTGTTTGGATTCACAGCATGGGCCCACAGGGCTCTGCTAGTGTAAGTCAGGCTGGTGAGCTGTGGTAGGGGGGTGGGAATGGTAGGAAGAAGGTGGGAGGGAGTTCCTTCTTTTGAACGTGTTGCAGAACTGTGTGATGTTAAATTATGGTGTCAGTCCTCAGCACACGCAGCACTTGTGGTTTCGCACGCTCCATCCCGAGGCTTTTCTGGAAGGATCTGGTACCCCACTGGTCACACCAGGTGGTAGTGATTCGCTGGGAATGCAGTGTTCCTTCCTTGCAACTTCTGCTTTTGTTTATTCTGCAGCTCCAGATGAAGCTGCCAGCTCTTTATATGTGACCCTGAGTTTTCATTTTTTTGACGTGGAGAATTTGTATGTTACTTCAATTTGAATTTCTTTCTTTTGCTTGAAGAAAAAATTGTCAGAGGTGAGGGAGTTTCTCACTCTTCAGTAGCTGGTATACACAGTACGAAAGCAATCAATGAAACAGCTTGCACTCTAGAGTTCAAAGTCTGTGTAGTGTAGCAATCTAGATAGAAGAGTTTACATGGGGCAAGTTAACGTGCTTTTCCCCTTGACTGCAGGTCTTCTAATCATAAGGTGCAAAATGGAACATAAAAAGTTCCATACAGATGTGAGGAAAAGCATCTTTACTGTGAGGGTGGCAGCACTGGAGAAGGCTGCCCAGAAAGTTTGTGGAGTCTCATTTTCTAGAGATACTCAAAACTTGTCTGGATGCTTTCCTATGGACCTGCTGAAGTCACCCTGCTTTGAAAGGGAGAGTTGGACTCAGTGATCTCCAGAGATCCCTTCTAGCACCTACGATTCAGTGTTTCTGGGATAAGGATGTAAGAGCACAGCTTTCTATTTCAGTGGGACATCAATACAGCAGAACACTTATTTGCATACTTCC
The DNA here is from genome assembly GCF_951394365.1 of Tetrao urogallus. Taxonomy (NCBI): domain Eukaryota; kingdom Metazoa; phylum Chordata; class Aves; order Galliformes; family Phasianidae; genus Tetrao; species Tetrao urogallus. The sequence continues at coordinate 100,858,249 of NC_136814.1, read as the reverse complement.
ATAGGATGTGCACTGTATACTGTTGTTTTCTATGTTTACTGTTGAGAAGAAGCAAAATCAGCGACCAGAAAGAAAACACCTTCTGATTACAAAATTCTCTTCTTTCAACTTTTCTAGATACATCCCCATCAGCATCAGTAATGTTCATGGCTCAGTTATGGGTTCGATCTTATTTTCAATTGACCATGTACTTGCTCAGCACCCTACATGGCCATGCATGAAAGGTGCTGTTAACTTGTAATATTAAGTGGAAGATTTCTTAGTGGTTAGTAGCATTTTAATTTTCATGCATACATTTTGTCTGTATTCTGGTTTTGGCTGGGATAGTCAGTTTTCTTCCTAGTATATGGTATGGTGCTGTGTTTTGGATTTAGGATGAAAATAATGTTGATAACGCATTGATGTTTTAGTTGTTGCTGAGCAATGGTTCTACAAACCCAAGGGCATCTCTCTGGCAGGGCAGCATGAGAGGCTGAAGAGATGAGTGTGCACAAGGAGCTGGGAGGAACAGGACTAGGACAGCTTACTGAAACTGTCCAAAATAATGTTCTGTGCCATATGGTGTCATGCTGGCCCAGTAATCAACTTGAGGAGTTGACTGGAGGGAACCAACTGCTTAGAGGCTGTTTGGGCATTGGTCAGCAATTGCACTGTGCATCCCTTACTTTGTATATTCTTTTTACAATGATGACTGTCCTTTTGCCTTCCTTTTCTGTCCTATTAGACTGCCTTTATCTCAACCCATAAGTTTTATCTTTTTTTTTCCCCTTTCTCTCCCTTACCTCACTGGTGAATGAGCCAATGGCTGCTGAGCTGCCTGCTGGGTTAAATCACAACAGTCTGTTATTTCTGTTCTCTGACTGGGATTAAGGATATCTTTCTGGGTCAAGTTCTTGCAGATTTGTCAATGAGATGTGCTGTCTGGATTGAAATCAAATTTCTTTGAAGCTCTCTGTATTTCACTATGCTAAATAGACTTCTTGTGAAAATTACTCCTTGGGGGTAAAAGTAATTCGTATGTAGAACTTTGAATGTATCAGCTGATTTTCCCCAAATCTTTGTGAGTGATAGGGACCTCAAAGATACAAAAAGGATAATAATTTGGATGGAAGATGTACAGACCAGTAGAGAGGGAAGAAGTCTTCTGTCCTGTATTAGATATTAGAAGATTCAATTCTTAGGATGCTACGCTCCATTACTTAGCTGCTTATGGACTACTTGTTTGTGAGTAATATTTTAAAATATGCTGACAGTTTTGCTTTGTTTACTGGGTCAGCCCACCAGCTTCCATTGTCTTTAGAAAAGAAAAAAACATCATTAAAAATAAGAACTTCCTCCTGCAAAGAGGAGCCTGTATGTCAGATCTAGGCTCGAAATACGCCACTTTTGTTGAGTTTCCCAGTGCTCCACAAGTACCTCTGACAGGGGTTTGGCACACTTAGGCTTGTTAAGTTTGAGGAGGCAGAGTAATGACAGGATGGTTGAAGATCCAACTGTGCTTGACAGTAATTCCCTCTACTAAATCTGGGTGGCAGATGTGACTTACTGAAGTGACTGACTGAAATTTCTCAATCTCTAGTCTTCTCTCCATGTCCTCTCCCTGTTAATGAGGCGTTTTCAGCATGGTTCTTCCTGCCTCCCTGGCCACAAAGCGTAATCAAGAGAGGAAATAATCCCTCCCCTGCAACGTGCAGAAGCTCGACTTGGCCTGAGTTATGGAAATATTGTGTTCTATGGTATTTTGCTTGATTTGACCATTTAAAGAAGAATCTGTTTCTCTTCATGTGATGTCTGAGGCAGAAAGGAAGAAAAAACTACCTGCTGAAAGATCTACCTATGATGTAAATCCAGTTTTTCTATGTGAATCGTGCTAGTAATGCATATAAAATGTGTGTAATGTACATGTCCTTCCTAGTAGCTACTGCTAGAAGTGCCTGAGCTGATAGGATTTCCACTGATGCTAAATATTTTGATGTAGTAATCTCTTTGGAAATCAGGCAAAATAGGTTTCTCTTTTCAAACTGTAGATAATGCATGGACTTATTTCTGTTCTGATAGTAGCTTCTATCAATTGCTGCAGCATTACTCAAAATAATGTCCCCATTACATTCAGTAACTAGATGGGGACAGTAGAATCAAAAATTCAGTAAATCATTGCTGCTGCTCTGTTGTTTTCCTGTTATGCATGTGATGGAGGATTTTGATTATTGTCCTGAGATCCATCTTTGAAAGTAGCTCTTGGTTATTCTTGATGCATCTGAACATTTCAATAAGAATAAATATGTGTAATACTATGTACTTATGTAATGCCTTCCCACCTTCAAGTTTTAGATCCTTTATATCTGTTAATAAAGTCTTATGAAACAGAAGCTCTTCACAGTAGGTTGGAAATGGCTAAAATCTGCTTGTACATGGTGAGTGGTGCTGATGGAGAAGGAAGGTGTTGGAAATGTTTCAGTTAAAGTCTTCATGGAACATCTACTCAGAACCAGTACAAATGTCCTTAATTGCATGGTTTCACTCTTAGGTTTTCTTCTTGATTTATTGCATGCCGAATAGTTGTTGCTTCGCCTTTCTCTGCTTCAGGAGACTGATAACAAAAATGACCTTACTGATCTCTTAAATGTTTCATTCTGTTGATATCCCTAAGCTGCAAAAAGAAATCTTTTTCCATTGATCCTACAGAAACACAGTTCCAGAGTTTTATCCCGTATTAACTGTCTTCATGATGCCGTGACCAATTTTTGCTTGTTTATAGAATGTTTTATCTATCTAAAGAAAAAATAAAGTCTGAGCAACAGTACAGAATAGACAAATATCTGATATAGATTTCGCAGAATCATAGAATGGCCAGGGTTGAAAGGATCATGAATCTCCAACCCCCCTGCCACATGCAGGGCCACCAACCTCCCCATTTAATACCAGACCAGGCTGCCCAGGGCCCCATCCAGTCTGGCCTTGAACACCTCCAGGGACAGGGCATCCACAACCTCTCTGGGCAGCCTGTTCCAGCACCTCACCACTCTCCCTGTAAAGAACTTCCCCATGACACCCAACCTAAATCTTCCCTCCCTCAACTTAAAACCTTGTCCTGCAGTTGTCAACCCTTTCAAAGAGTTGATTCCCCTCCTTTTTGTAGGCTCCCTTTAGGTACTGAAAGGCTGCAATGAGGTCACCCCGCAGCCTTCTTTTCTCCAGGCTGAACAAGCCCAGCTCCCTCAGCCTGTCCTCATAGGGGAGGTGCTCCAGTCCCCTGGTCATCTTTGTGGCTTTCCTCTTGACCCTCTCCAACAGCTCTCTCTCTTTCTTGTACTGGGGGCTCCAGACCTGGACACAGTACTCCAGATGGGGCCTCACAAGAGCAGAGCAGAGAGGGACAATCACCTCCCTGTCCCTGCTGGCCACCCCTTGGAAAATGTAATTTCTGCTGCCTTCTGAATTTGTTTACTTCCTTCTTGTACATTATTCAAAATTGATAGAATCTGCGGAACTATTTATCCAAACAAAACAATTTGTGGTGATCTTGTTTTTGAATTGTTTATTTTTGTCTTTGTCTTTTTCCGGCTGAATTTGTCTCATCGGCGTTGCGTTGTTATTCAGATGTTTCATTGACATTATTGTGAACCCATGTGACACCAAGTCTCATGTTCCTCTTCTGCTACGTCCTTTGTTCTCCTCTGTTTCCTTTGGAAGAAGATAGTTTTCTGTTGGTTCAAGTCTGCCTTCAGTCACTGAACTCAACAAGTCCCCCTGGGAATTTGAGACCCGAGGTAAAGCCTGCAGGAGGGGTTGCAGTATAGATGAGGGCAACCCACCTCTACATATCTAAACTAGTAAAATGTCTTTATCTGCTTAAGTGAGTGCACAAGAGGCTATGTATTTGCTGGTGTGTACCAGGAGAACTGATTAAAAAGGTTAATGTCTAATCTGTATGCAAAAATTAATTGTGCTCTCCAGGAAGTCCTGGTTATTGCTTTTGAAACTAGTGAAAAGTTCACTATTCCATTGTGGGCTCCATTTTTTTCTGTTTTATGTATCAATCGCTTCCAAGAACCATTTCTTTACAGGTGTGTGAAAGGAATCATTCATACATATATTTATTTTTCTGCATGTGTCCCACCTGATTGAGATATTAAAGGTAAATATCTAAATAAGTCTGTGGACTTCGTAACTGCATTACATCCCTGCAGTATCACCTTATCACAGATCAAGTGATAGCGGGCTTCCATTCCATTCCAGACTTGATGTCTTATCTGTGTGGATAAATGCTTTCAGTCATTCATTTGGAGGAACAGGCACGTGTTTTCTCATCACAATTTCTGGCTGGGAATTCTTACTTACAGGCTGAAGGCACTATTCTCACTTGGGTGAAAGCAACATTGTTTGTTTAGTTCAGGTTTTATCAGAATGTCCGTAGGATCTCTTCAGAAGTACATGAAACCTGTGTTTGCCCTGAAGGTGGAACAGTGTTTGAGAATAGCAGGCAAATGTATTTGCTCTGTGAAATGCATATAGAGAATGTATGTTATAAAAATTCATATGTAAGTTTTACAGCTGTATCAGGCTAAGATCCTATATATTTACACCTGTATTTGTAGAGAAAAAATGTAAAATATTCCTGAAAAACCTCTGTAATAAGCGGTTATGGCACCTGGCTGAATCCTTCGGAGATTCCCTGTTTTCATACATTTCGCCATTATATTAGGGTGCTTCCCAGCCAAATTCACGATTCCACAGTTAGAGGGGATCAAACAGAGCTTTCACATGTGTTCACACATGTTCACATGCAGAAACACATCCTTATAATTGTTTGCTCATTGGCTGATGATACTCCCCTAGTGCATAGTCTCTAAGCAGAACACGGGGCTAAGAATCTCAGTCCTCCAGATCTACAAGGTGGAAGTTTAATCGATGGGAGGTTGGAATGATCCTTCAGTAGTTATTGACAGGTTTACTTGCAGCTCCTTGACCGTGCATGGCATAGAAGCGTGTGTTTCCTTTTAAGGCCTGACTGTCAACTGCAGTATCAGTTTTTGCAGTTTTTTTCCCAAGTGTGAGAACATCATTGTATTTTATTTTATTTTTTCACATGTTCCATTTAAATCCTCCCGACATCTGCATGGGCTGCTTTCCATTCACTAACGTAGGGGAGTTGCATCTTCTTCCATGGTTGGCTGGTCAGATGCCAAAAACGGATTAAGTTTCCTTGAGTGAAGAACTTGTCATGTCAGTCCTGGCTGGAGCTGGGAGCTTTGGCAGCTCTGTGAGGAGGCATTTGGAACCACTGCCACAAAAATGACTTTTGTGTGGTCCTGCTGTGCGCCCCTGGATTTCAAATGTGATTTATGGCTGCTCATTTAAAAACAAACAAACAAAAAAAAAAGCCTGCAGTTGCTTTTGTTGCGAGAGATTATACTGTGGTATACATACTTAATTCTGAAACTGGATTATTTCTAAAATTAAACTCATGGTAATTACTGGCGTGTTTTCCAGTTCCTCAAAGTTCTCTGTAAGCCCACTGCTGTGTGTTTCCCTTGTTCTATTCATGTAGCTGCTTCTATTCTTTATGGTCCTGCTGAGGTCCCAAAGGAAACAGAAGACAACTGCTTGAGAAGTGCATGGAGCTCTGCAGCCCAGTGCCAACTACTGCTGTTGCAGATGGTAGAGTTTTGGAGGCAGCTGAATGCTCCCAGGGACGTCCTGCAGGACAGGGCAGTGCCCAAAAGTTCAGTTCAGAACAAGATGCAGGAAACCCCTTAGTGATTTGGAGTGATGTAGCTGCACAGAAATTTTCTTTGCTCGCCACCTTCTTTGGCATTTTCTGTAGGCTGATTAAATAAATACTTTTCAGTTTAGATATACCTTCCAGAGCTGCTAAGAATTACTGTCATTTTTTCTTTCAGTCTCTACTTCATTTAAGTGAACTGTGTACATGCCTGAGCTGCCCCTTGTGGGATAAAAGGCTTTTCTTGCATGATCTGGTGTGTATCTTTATAACCTGAAGTATTTCACAGTTGTGAAATTCATTACACGTTCCTCAGCAAGTTTGGGGATTGCTTTTGCACATGGTTGTCCAATACTAGTAATGGTAATTAATTAACTTATAATTAAAAATTATATTTTATATTAATATTTTAATATTGTGGAAGAATTCAAAATTCTCAACAGTTTGTAAAACACAAAAGCTGTCATTGCTTGTGAGGACTGGTTATAATCTTTGACTTTTAAGATAAACTTTGTAAAAATGTTGTCTAGCATTCAGAATTAAGTAGGTAGATAGAATTACATTGGTGGTATATGTACCTAGGTTTGAACTTCCTGAATCTGAGTAACTTCCTTCTTGCAAGTGCAGCATCTCCAGTAATAGTATTTATTTTTTTTTAGGAACAGGCCAAGTTTGTCCTTATGTCACTTTATAGAGGAGATAACGTGAAATCAGGATGAAAGTGATTATTAGTGATACACTGAGTTGGAAACTTAGTTATAGAAGTTACTGTCTCTTCACTGCTGTCTTTATAAGAAGGAAGCCACTGGTGTTTAAAATGTTAATTTATTGGAAAATGCACTAACAAGAACATGGAACGCATCCAAACAGCAAGTGAGTTTCATCTTCAAGTTAAAAATTGAAAGACTTGGAGTTGTAGTAGAATAGATGGATGAACTGAGTTGTGTTACAGGGAAGAGCAGCGAAGGAAAGGAGTTCCTTGTTAGTGAACTTTGTGAGTGCACCAAATAAAGTGGCCTCACTGTGTTCTGACTGGCTGAGTAAACTGTCCACATGACATATTCTTCTCATAAAATTCCTAAAAGTTTTTTGCAAATTAAGCTAATCTGCAATGTCTTACATTTTGTGTCTTTAACCTGGTCACCGCTTACATATATTGTTTAATTTTTTTTGTATGAGGCAATGTAAATGCAATTCAAAATTAAGCACAGTTGAGAGTAACTGCTTAAGATGTGCTTCTTGGTTCAGATGACTGCAACTTGAGGCTTGCTGGCATGTGTGGATGATTCATGTGCTCTGAGGTGTTTGAGAATTAACATGGTATTCAAATAATTGGAATAACCTTCAAATCATAAAGGTTAACATTGCGTTTGCTTACAGTTTCCATTTTTTGACACTTAGGGGCTGAGTGCAAGAACATAGTTTTGTTTTGATATACTGGGAAATCCTTAAAATGCATGAGTAAGTACTGCATTACCTCTGTACCTGCGTGATGAATTTGGTTCTCATTCATACCTCTTCAAGACATTTTCATCAATAGCAGATCTAACAGCTGAGCCCTGAGAATGCTTTTTACCATGAGTAGATGTATATGGAGAGAGGGAGAAAGGGATTTCCTTCACATTTACGGATTTTCTTTCACCTGTCTGACATGCACCTTCCGTTCATCACAAGATAAAAATCTCATTTTCCCCAAAGAAGTATCACTGAGCTTCGAGAGAGCTCTGTGAGCTCTGCGATCCAAAGCTGCTTCACCCTGTGGTTTGTCATGGAATAGAACCATAGAATCATTAAGGTTGGAAAAGACCTCTAAGATCACCTTGTCCAACCGTCTGCCCGTCCCCACCATGCCCACCCCTCAGTGCCACATCTCCGTGGCTCTTGAGCACCTCCATCGATGGTGACTCCTCCAGTTTCCTGGGCTGCCCGTGCCACTGCATCACCATTCTTTCAGAGAAGAGATGTTTCCTAATGTCCAACCTGAACCTCCTTGGAGCACTTCATGCTTTCTACTTCAGCTGTTGACTCGGTGATGAGAATCCTTACAGTTTGTGTTCACCTGCCTGAGTATGGGAAAGAGCACTGAAATTTGAATTTTGAGTATGTTTTCCTATCTTTCCTTGTTCTGCGTTATAAAAGGACAGAATAGTTTAAACTGGTGCTCAGAAAAATGTAAGGAGGAAGGACTGGTTTTGAAATTGATGTGATTATATTCCAGAACTGAGATATTCTTGTAGTCCTGTGCTTTATTTTGCATTGCTGCTACCTTCATCATCAGCCTTGCTGAATAACAGGCTTCCTCTGTTCTTCAAGGAGCTTCACAAATGATGTGTAGATTTGATTTTATTGTCTTTGAAGCCCCATAATTGATATAAATTTGAGATATAAAAATGAGAAAAGAAAATGAGGTTAGTGTTGTATAGGTTAATAAAATTGGGGGTGTACGAAGGATTAAAAAGTATGGCCTCGTCTGTGTATCCCATGGGAATTTTAGGTTGTTGCTGTTTTGGGAACCTTGCAAAAATTTGGTTGTGTGTTCTTAGGTTTGTATATACCACTTTTTCTTTTTAATTCTCCTTACATTTCAAGCTTGCAAAAAGATAGAAGCACAAATTAACTGATACTTTTTTTTTTCTCATTCTAAATCAATATACTTCAGTAAAAATCATACTTTTAAGATTGGATGCTTTAAGATTGGATGTTTTTCTAAGGTTAAAAAACAGAAAACAAAAACTTTTGAGCATCTAAGATCAGCCTATTACACGTAAGTGAGGGATGAAGCTGTGCAACGTGTGACACGAAGTGAAAGACTTTGATACTCTGCCCATGTCTCAGTGCTGGAGTGAGCTTCCGAGTATGTCTGTTCTGGTGGGCTCTGGGTTCCTGCTGAACTGCTTCTCTGTAGTCAACAAATGCTACTTTGGAAACCCAGCATTGAGGGAATGCCTCTTTGGAGGTCAGTGAACTTACTTTGTGCTATCTGAAGAGCAAAAGACAAAGCCAAATGCCCACTATTTGAAGGGAAGAAGTGGAATAAACCCAGTGTTACTTCTGTACACCATTTCTACATGTACTAGCTTGACTACAGCTCTGACTCCTTCTCTTTCCCCGTCACTGCTTATGCTGGGCCAGTCGCTGTTATTGCCATGAGACTTTTGCAAAGGATTTTACTCAATTTTACTGTCTTTATGTTCCTTTGTACTCTTGCAGTAATACATCTGTGTTATGTTGCAATGCCTTTGTCCTAAAAATTGAATGCCTTTTTACGCAGTACTGCTCGTGCTTCCTCTTGCTGTCGATGATATCCAAACTAAGCGTTGTTGATATACAAGTGAAAGATGTGCAACTGAGCAGTCCTGTCTGTGATGGTGGGCTTCCTTGGTATCTAAATAATAACAAGAAACCAGTGGGACTACTCTGGGAGAGTAATAAATTAATAGGGAGAAAATATACATTTTTATATCTGTGTGGATGGAGGTTTCTTTATATTTGCCCAATTTTCGTATGTCTGTAACTTGACAAGATAGGTGAGCAAGCTGCTTAAGCTTTAATAGAAAAGGAGATTTTCTCTTTTGTAGAGCTTCAATTTTAGCTTCTATATTACATTTTGACCTTCAGCATTTTCTGTAATATGCTTCTCATTTGTGCCACGGTAGTGGAATTCAAACAGTTCAATAGCATAGTCCCTACTATTGGGAGAACAGAAATTGGAAATGTATTGGAGAAATTAAATTAACAAGTTCATATGTAATGTAGTTTAGTTTGCTTTGAAGTACACTGCTTGCTGTTGAAAGGTTAATATTGACTGTGCTGGTGTGTTTCTTTTGGCAGGTAACCCTGGGCTGGCAGGTTATTACAGGACCTTTATAAAGGCGTTATATTGTGGACTAAATCAGCAATATCCCGTCTGGGTTGTGAGCCATGCCGGACACTGTAAGCCTCCTAGTGGTATGGAGATGATAGAAGGTACTATACTGTAAATTGTATACACTGATGTTTGTTACACTCCTCTTTTTTTTTTTTTTCTGCATAACTTTTGCTAAAGATGTTGAGTTTTTTTTTATTTCCTCAAAACAGTCTTATGAAAAGAGAAGTAATTAAGGAAAAGAATATTTTTAGGTAAATTCAATTTGTCAGTCAAATAAAGGCTGTGTAGAGCGTAGCAGAGTTTGCTGTTTGCAGACTTAAGAGAGAAGTTCTTGAGAAGGTCTAAAACATATTTACACTGAGAAGAGTAGATTAGGAAATTAATCTTTAATATCATCTTCTATCTTTATCAATGACATCGATGATGGAATCAAGTGCACCCTCAGCAAGTTTGCTGATGACACGAAGCTGAGTGGTGCAGTGACACGGTGGAAGGAAGGGACGCCATTCAGAGGGACCTCGAGAGGCTAGAAAAGGTGGACCAGGGTGAACCTGATGAGGTTCAACATGGCAAAGTGTAGGGTTTTGCACTTGGGCCAGAGGAATCCCAGGCATCCATACAGACTGGAAAGAGTGGTCCTTGAGAGCAGCCCTGCGGAGAAGGACCTGGGGGTCTTGATGGATGAAAAAGTTAACACGAGCCAACAGTGTGCTCTTGTGGCTTGCAAGGCAAATGGTATCCTGGGCTCCATCAAAAGAGGGGTGGCCAGCAGGGACAGGGAGGTGATTGTCCCTCTCTGCTCTGCTCTTGTGAGGCCCCATCTGGAGTACTGCGTCCAGGTCTGGAGCCCCCAGTACAAGAAAGAGAGGGAGCTGTTGGAGAGGGTGAAGAGGAGAGCCACGAAGATGATCAGGGGACTGGAGCTGGGCTTGTTCAGCCTGGAGAAAAGAAGGCTGCGGGGTGACCTCATTGCAGCCTTTCAGTACCTAAAGGGAGCCTACAAAAAGGAGGGGAATCAACTCTTTGAAAGGGTAGATAACTGCAGGACAAGGGGAAATGGTTTTAAGTTGAGGGAGGGAAGATTTAGGTTGGGTGTCATGGGGAAGTTCTTTACAGGGAGAGTGGTGAGGTGCTGGAACAGGCTGCTCAGAGAGGTTGTGGATGCCCCGTCCATCCCTGGAGGTGTTCAAGGCCAGACTGGATGGGGCCCTGGGCAGCCTGGTCTGGTATTAAATGGGGAGGTTGGTGGCCCTGCATGAGGCAGGGAGTTGGGGATTCATGATCCTTGAGGTCCCTTCCAACCCTGGCCATTCTGTGATTCTGTGATTCTGTGACAACAGACTTAATTATCTCTGAATTTGAAAGTACTTTTATTGAAGTAGTGAATTTTCCAGGAAGCAAGTACAGGTTTCTGAGACTGGGAAGGAGTCGCTTGTTTGCTTGTTAAAGGTCTCCTGATATGCCAATGACCAGAAAGACGTGATAGCCAATTGTAAGTGCATACTGTTCATGTACAGCATTGTAAGATGGAGGGAGCCAATAGCAAAGCCTGGAAGCTGTTTCATGTCAGGAGGCCTCCAGACTTGATTAAGCTGCAATGATGCTGGAGTAAATCAATATGATTGCTTAGGAGCAAGAGGTTCAGCAATGTGAGATAACCTGAAGTTGCCTCACTAAGAATTCCTGAACTTTTTGACTTTTTTACTGGTTTATTTAATCTCAGGTTTGAAACTGAAATGTGAAACCTATGTTTCTTTGGTGAAATTCATGTCAGTCGTGGTCAAGTATCAAACTTCCCAGTGCTAGCTTTATCTGGATAGGCGAGAAATTTCTACGTTTATGGTGCATTCTCAATCGTGAGATGCAGATAAAAGTCTGACAACTGAATGGAGCTCAGGCTATAGTAGATGATGTTTGCAGATCTGATAACCTGCCCTCAGATCATGTCTGCATTCAGCTCAAACAGCTCTTCGTGCTGAGAGATGTGGCTTGAGGTGGCAGAGCTAGCTGAAGTGGTTTATAGATGGGGCGAGCATAGAGTTACAGATGTCCCATATTTACTGTGACTGACTATGCTGCTGAGAGTAGTGCAAGTCTGGGGAAAGGAAAGCATACAATGGGAAAGCAGGAGCTGATTTCTATGTTGAAATCAGACCATTTTCTTTGGAAGTCAGGTTAATAGCTGAGCTTTGCAGTAGCTTTGAATGTAACAAAAAGAATGTGGTTCACATTATTAGAAAATCAACTGAAAGCACAAAGTGTCTTGAAGTCCTTCTACTTTGTGATTCACTTACAAAACAGGTGGATTTGGGGTAGTTTTCCCTCATCCTTATGGCACAGAAGAAATGATATGCAACTTTTAATTATTAGAATCTGATTCCCTTTCTTTTATTCATGTATTGCTGAAAACAGTTTTCATGAATTGGCTGCAAAGGTTTAGTAAAAATGACCAAACCAAGAATTCAGTATATTTGCAAATTGCAAGTTGGCTGACTAAAAGGATTGGAGAATCATGGACCCTTTACTCATCTTCTGGTTCTCCAAGAAGCTCTTGATTTACATTTTTTGGCGTTGAAACAAAACAAAAACCACAGAACCCCAAGGACTAGCAGAAGCACATACTTTGGGACAAATAATTGAGTTCTCTGTAGGTCTTCACTGCCTTTCTAGGTTCTGGATTTCTGAGAAAGAGTTCCTGCACTGTTAAGACCAGGTCAGTTATATGCTTCATGAAACAAAATTAAGGGATATATTGTCAAAAAACTGGGATTATGGGATGTATTGTCATTAAACAGTCACTGTAAAAAAAAAAAAAAAAACAACATTCAAACAAAACCCCTTCATGCTTCTGACAGGCATTTCATAAGGCTTCATTTGATGCACTTTTATATAAATCCTCTGAGGAAGTTCAGTATTTAAGTATTTCTTAATAAGAAGGATGAAGGCATAAATTAAGACAGCATTTGAATCTTAGATGCCATTGAGGTTTTTCTAGTTGCAGTCTAGCAAATTAGAAATTAAAAAGGCAGGGAAGCTACTAGAAAAGAAGAACACAAATTCTTTTATAACAGTAATCTATGAACTTCTTTGATTATGCACCTCCATCAGTAAAAAATGTTTTTGAGCAGACAGTGGATAATTGCCAGTTGGAAACTTTTTAACAGCCCTTCAACTCCTTTTGATAGGAAACAAAATGTTAGTTAAAGCTAACACCTATCAGTGAACAAATCCTTTTATTCATTGCTAATTTGAGACTTTTTGCTGATTCAGTGTTGTGTTATGGTCATCACAGGGACTAAAATATACAGTCTTCCCTCAAGTTCCTGTAAAAACACAGAAAAAATGAGAGGTTGGATAGCAGCTCCTTGAAACTAAGTTCTTCCAATGCATTCCACATCTTTTTTTTTTTTTTTTTTTTTTCCCCTAAGCACTCATCAGCTTCCCAGTTAAGGCAGGTGTGCATGCCATGACACAGCCATGCCTTAGGATGGCTTAATTGTCTGGAGATTTGTTCTGACTTGGTAAGACGTAGAAAATACAATTGTCTCAGACCAAAATAAGAATAAGAGATCATGGGATAGGTTTTGTTTCTCCTCAAGACCACCAAGGTACTTTTCTTTGCAGCAAAATGAGGTCGAGAAAAAAAGAAAAGTGAAAACAGAATTAGTTATTTACTGATTTTTGCTGGTATTCTATATATGTGAAGTGCTATGGAAATTTAGATCTTAGAAATACAATTGATTAACTTAAATATAGCTAATAAAATGGCTAGCGAATGGCCATGTCTTAATGATACAGGACTGGCTCACATGATATTTTCTTATTTATGGTGCATCTCAAGAATTTTCTAAACTATACAGTTAAGTTTTGGGCTATAAAAATCATAATAGGAATAAAGACTTTCATGGTTTTAACAAAGCATGATTATCCTCTGAAAAAGATTGTCTCCTGTGTTTATTGTTCTTTCTGAATCAGTATTAAGAAGCATTTGAATGACAGGGAAACTGAGGTGAAGTTATTAATTAAAAAATTGCAAGATAATTTTCTAGTCTAATCTCTTATGCCCACGGACTGCAGACAATAATTGTGTGCCTTCATGTATATAAAATGTTATATTATATGTTATATATATTATATTAAATGTTATATTCATGTATATAAAATGTTAAACTGTCCTGAGTTCATTTTGCGTGGCAAAAGAGGTAGGTAGGGTGCCAGTTCTATCTAGGAATAACAGTCCATCAAAAGATCGTTTCTGTTGATTTCTCTTTAGCACAGGAACTAGGATCTTTGCAAACCATTTTGAAATTGAGTTACATCATTAAGAAGCCATATAGGAAAATATAGGTTGGTAAGTCTGAGAAGACATTCATTGTGTGATCCCAAATGTTAATGTGCCATCAATGTGAGGTGAAATGGAAAACCTGAAAGTCACGTGCGCGTAAGTTATATGGTATATTGATTGCTTCTTAGCTGTGTTCTTTACTGTTGCTACTCATTTGAATGGAGATTGTTTGTCCAGCCCCCTGACTGCTAATAGAACTGCAGAATTGACTGAGTGAGATTCTGCGTCTAGCTGAGGTGACATTAAACTACAGAAAACATTAATAAAATCATTTGTGGAAACCTGAATTTATGCTTGAGTAAGTTAATCATCTCCTTGGTTGTTAGACATGTGACAGTGCGGTCATATTTACCAGATGTGAACCGCAAATTGCTACTATCGTGTGAAATGCTGTGGTGGTAGGGAAAAAAGAACTAAAATAGCAGCCTGAGCAAGACAAGGAGAATGGTGTGCTATATAATAAGAGGGTTCTGTGTTATTTACAACAGTGATTCCCAAACTGTGGTCTGTGGCCACTAGTGGTTCCCAGGACACTTGCCTGTGGTCCAAAAAGTGCTGGATGATTAGATGGAGTTAGTTCTCTGACTAGTTTCCACCTGCTCAGCTGAATTAATGGTAGCTAAGAATACTTTTCCAATAATACTTCTTGTGTTTGCAGCCAGCGGTCTTTGAGATGTTACACTGCTCTAGAGGTGGGGGAAGGGGTCTATGGTGTGTACTGCTGCAAACAGGAGAGGAGGAGACACTGAAGGATGGTCTGAAAACTGAGCTCTGAAAAACAGTTACTCACCTTTAGCTCATAGCTTTTGTCCTTAATATTTTGTATAATCCCAGAAAAAAGAATCCACACAGAGGCACAGGGAGTTAGTGTGCATTTCATAATTTTAGCTATTTTGTGGCTCTCATTTATTTTAAGCAGTATGAAAGTTTTTAATTACTGTTTATCTCTCTAAATTGGAGAGGTAGGGATATGAAGGATGGAATGTTCAGTGGATTAGGAATTGGTTGATTGGACGCAGCCAAAGAGTTATGATCCATGGGTCTGTGGCAGGGAGTGCACCCTCAGCAAGTCTGCGGACGACACCAAGCTGAATGGTGCGGTCAGTACATTGGAAGGAAGGGATCCAGAGGGATCTGGACAGGCTGGAGAGGTGGGCCCATGAAAACCAAATAAGGTTCAATAAATAAGGCCAAGTGCAGCGTGCTGCAGGGTTGGGGCAATCTTAGGTATTTATACAGACTGGGGAAGAACCCCTTGGGAGCAGCCCTGTGGAGAAGGACTTTGGGGTCCTGGTAGATGAGAGCTGGACATGAGCCAGCAGCATGCACTTGCAGCCGGGAAGGCCAGCTGTGTTCTGGGCTGCATGAAAAAAGGGGTGGCCAGCAGGGAGAGGGAGGTGATCGTCCACCTCTACTCAGCTCTTGTGAGGCCCCATCTGCAGCACTGCGTCCAGGTCTGGGGCCCCCGGTACAGGAAGGACGTGGAGCTCTTGGAGCGGGTCCAGAGGAGGGCACTGAGATGATCAGAGGGCTGGAGCACCTCTCCTGTGAGGAAAGGTTGAGGGAACTGGGCTTCCCTCATTGTGGCCTTCCAGTACTTGAAGGGAGTGTATAAACAGCAGGGGGAATGGCTGTTTATGAGGGTGGACAGTGATAGGACAAGGGGGAATGGTCTTAAACTGAGACAGGGAAGGTCTAGGTTGGATATTGGGAAGAAGTTTTTCCCCCAGAGGGTGGTGAGGCACTGGAACAGGTTGCCCAAGGAGGCTGTGGATGCCCCAACCCTGCAGGCATTCAAGGCCAGGCTGGATGTGGCTCTGGGCAGCCTGGTCTGCTGGTTGGCGACCTGCACATAGCAGGGGGTTGGAACCAGATGATCACTGTGGTCCTTTTCAACCCAGGCCATTCTGTGGTTCTGTGCTTCTGTGATCTTCTTTAAGGTGAATGAGAGCTTTCTATTCTGTCAGTATTAAAACACCTGTAAATTAGCATCTGTGGTGCTTTAGAAGCTCTTTGATCTTCAAATCTTCATGGTAGAAACCCACTGGAATGTTTTAAATCGAAATATGTGAAAAGCAGGCTGCAGTACTTCATTTACTGTAATACTTCTTTCCCACGTGCCACGTGCAGTTAATTATTCATACAGGAGCCATTATCAATGCCTGTAATTATGCAAATGCTCATTTGAGTGAAATGTTGGCATTTGGCATTGTTTTAATCAGTTCAGCTTAATTTTAAGCGTGTGTTGAAAAATCTTGTTCAAGTCAGAATCAAAACTAAAAAACTAAAACTTTCCCATATGTGCAGTATTTCTAAATTCTTTTAGTATTTTCTTTTCTGGCCAACCAAAATGTTATCAATTTTAACTCCTCATAACATCATGCTTTTTCTGCCATTTATTTATTCATAATGATAACTTAAACACTGTTAAGATGATTCGTGTACCACCTAAAACACAGCTCTATATTCCTTTGCATTTGATGGAGAAGTCACCAGTTTTTGCTGGTGTTACTAAGCAGAGAGCTTTGTCTCTACTTTTGTTTTAGCAATATGAAAAACAGGTTCTCTGTTTTGTTCAAGGTTTTTCACTGCATCTGTCCTCATTGTGTCCCTATGTATATTATTTTTAAAATCCATGAAAATCTTTATAATCCATTCTAGCACTTTATTCAACCAATTCCCCTGTGAAAGCTTAATTCATCCGTATCTATACATAAGGTTGATATAATTCTAATTCAAGGATGTTTTTTAAAGTAACAATTTTTGAAATCCGATACATTTTTCTGGATCCTTATCCAGAAAACAGGACATTAAAAAAAAAAAAAACACAGCATCTCTTGGAGAGTGTAATGTCTTCAGTGCATTCCAGGAGACTTTGGATGTAAGTTTTGAGATTGTTTATGGATCATTTTCTGCCTTTCACCCCATGACTTAGGTATGTTCTCCAGCTGATACCATCGCTTCTAATTAGACACAGATGGCTGTTTAGTGAAGGAGAAAAAAAGTGTTTAAGAATTTGAACCTATGATGAGCTAACATTTGTATCTTTTGGTGTCCTGACTTTAGAAGGTGTGTCATAGTTCACTGAAATGAGAGTGATGTGTTGTTTTGCCATTCTGTTGTAGGGAAAGTTGAAAAGTGAAATAATTCAATAAACAAAATATTGAAATGGTTCTGATTATTTTCCCAAGAGAGAATGCTTAAGAATCCTTTAATACAAGTCAGACTGGGAAATGCATTTACATTTGCTAACAGACTGAAAATGGACAATCCCCATAGCAGAAAATAATCCTTGCTCTCTGAAGGTTTATCAGGCCTGGGTTTGTTTCAATAATTGAACCAAAATTTTATTCACTATGTAGGTTACTTTTGGGGAAAAAAATTGATCAATATATTTTTTAATTTCTTAATTACAGTTTCTACTTTGGGGTATAGACCTTAAATTTAATTTTGATACGACAAAGCTTGCCAAAAATGGTGCAGATCCTAATGCAGTCAATCTAGAGTTTAATGGTAATTTGGTTTTTATTTCACTGTCATCTGCAGTCTTAAGGCTGAGAAACTCAGCAACGCACAGCAGAATTCAGAAAATATTCAGGTTTGAAACTTCAGCCTCTGTTTGCTGTGGTTTTAGGAGTTTCCTTTTCTTTAAAGAGAAATATAGGTGTTTCAGGGAAACGTAGAAGAGAGTAAGGCAGGAAATGCAGGTGGCATCACTCTTAAGTAGTCAGCTTCATTAATGAATTACTCATAGCTGTAGTGCACTGTTACATCTCTTACAAAGATGTGGGTAAGGGCTGTTTGCTTTGAGAAGTGAGCAAGGACTGAGTGGTAGCAGTGTTGTGGAGCCAGGATGCATGAGGGACTCGCATTTCTTGTTGGATAAAGGAGTTTTTGTTTTTACCTCCCTTTGATGCAGCATGGGACTATTCCTTTAGGCTGGACGTACTCTTATTTTTCTAAAGTTTAAATGCTATGTTTTGGGAATAATACAGCAATTAAAATCTTATTTACTACAGCTCCCAAATTAGTAGCAAGGTCAGGTGGCTGCCTAGTTGCTAAATGAACCACTGTTGGGCTAAACCATACAATAGACTCCACTGAAGTTCTCTAAGATTGCTGCTGTAGTGCTTCTGTTTTTGTTTAGTTTATTTAATGGTTGTTTCTTATTTTTGAGAATATAACTTTTCAGACATATTACCTCTGAGACTCCATTAACTACTCTTTGAATACTTGAGAGAAATTTAATCCGTTAATCATGAAGAGACTACGTTTCATATTCCTGAATGCACATCAATATATATTAAATATGATCATATTTAAATCTGCTTATGTGTAGGGCATGGTTCAAATTCAGTTCAATAGAAATGATGTTATAAAGCCATGGGTGGGTTCATTTGTGATGACAGATCAGCTTTGTTACAGTAATGCTTTAGTGTCTATTTCAGTTATAATGCAAAACTCCAAAAAAAATCAGTTAAAAATCAAAGTCATCACAGAATCTTCGGTGTGTTGCCATACCTGCTCTGCTCTGTAGTTCAGCCAGGTGACTGTGAATGAAACCTGCAGCATTTTCAGCAGGAGGGCTAGAAAGGAAACTGCTGTCTTGATTGTAGGGAATAAATCTGTCAGTTTTAAAGCAATTTAGCAGTGGGAAAGGTATAAATAATAATTTAAAGTGGATAATTTGACAGAAATGTGTTTCTTCCCCAAAGATAGACAATTTGCACTCTGATTTACTTTCATGTTGTTACTTAAAACGTCAGCGAGTGATAAAGAAATCTGCTGTATTTCAAGAAAGTACAAAGTGAAATCAGACTTTCTTTCTTAGCTTTGCTTTTAGTACAATCAGGTTTTTACATGTTTTCTTCCCCCAGCTCTTATTGCCCATCATGACACCCTATGGTACAGGACATCATTTTGGCCAGTTTGGGTCAGCTGTCCTGGTTCTGTCCCCTCCCAGCTCCTTGTGCCCCTCATCTCCTCACTGGCAGGATGCTGTGAGAAGCTGGAATGTCCTTGGCTTTGTGCAGCACAGCTCAGCTCAGCTAAACCACCAGTGTGCTATCGTCACTGTTTTCATTAAAAATGCATCATACAAGCCTCTTCAAAGAAAATTTCACTTTATCCCAGCCAAAACCACAGAATCTAAGATATAATTTTGAAAACTTCTTACGATCTGTCATTTTTGAAGAATACGAGTTAAAGATGGAACAGTGTTATGTTTGCCTAAGTGGGTCGTTTACTCCTTAAAATAAGAAGGATGCTGGTCAGTGTTATTATATCATCTGGACCTGCTTACTTCAGGTGGTCAGTCTAGCTACTAAATTTAAATTTAGTATCGTTTCTGTGAATAAATGAAGATACAAACCTCCACTTTCCTGTATGCCTCTGTCAGTGTAGTATCAGCTGAGACAAATATATCCAGGAGTAAAGAAAAAGCCCTAAGTTCTCCTAAATGTCATCCAAATGCCATGGTGGTAGCTAGTACCACTACGGTAGGAAATGCAGTCTTGTTATTTTAGTATTACTTCCAACACTTAGCCTTATTTGAACATTTCAGTCTTTGTCTGTATCAGTTCTAAATATAATTTGGGGATGGATTTTCTAGAGAAATTAAGGCTGATGTAACAAACCAAAAATTTTAACGTGGTTTCAGCAAAGTGTTGAGTGCTTCAGCAAATGTCACCCATTGATCTGCTCAGTTACATCTTGCTGTATGTGGCTGTAAGGTACAAATCCCATATTGTTATTTGTGTTACTGTATAGCTGTCTATCCAGTTACCTTCTTAGCTGCTCACTTGTTCTGCTTCCCCGCTCTTAATTCCATGCTGTATTCCTTGCCGTTTTCTCCCACTTCTAGAATAATTCTTTTTACTCCCTGTCTGTGGAATAACATGGGTTGTCTTCCTTGGCCAGCTGTCTGTCTTTGCTCCAAGCTTCGGCTCTCCTTTATTTGTTCTCAGCCTCTGTTTCTCTACTTCTATCTGTTTAAACTTCCCAAACTTCTGAAGTGGTGTTTTCAATAGGTGTGACTGTTAGACTTACCTACTATGGTGCAATGTTTTATTTATCGTACACCTACTGAATCCATTCCTATTAAATGACATCCAATATTTTTTGTTCAACGCTCATACAATTGCGACTATCCTTTCTTTGTTTCTCATTGTCATGCTATATGTAGACAGTCTTGAAGATGTGCAGCATGTCATTATATTAGTTTTCTTCCACTGTCAACCTGTGCCAACACAAGTTGTTGAAGTGTGCTTTTTTGCTGAAGTTGCTTTTTGTTGCTTCATTCATTAAGAAAGTCCCGTGCTTTAGTTTTTCAAGACTGAATTTTCACCATGTGAAATTGGAAGATGTTAGATCTGGCCAAACTCAGAAAGATCTTGATACTAATGTGCTTTGCAGTACAGAACTACCTTAGGGAGCAACGCCCCGTGCGTGTGTTTTTCCTGGATGGACTCATACATCACATGCATCAAGGCTGATGGTGCAAGATAATTCAAATACCAGTAAAAAACATTCACCCTTGTAAAACTGCGTGATATTTCAGACCATATGTGAAATGAGTATTCCGAAGGGAAACACTCAAGGTAGACATCTGAAGGAGTATCACCTGCCAGGCAAAGCGAGGAAAACAGACTTCTGGGGGCATGAAAGTGGGATTTGTTGGATCTGGACTGATTTTTTGCAACCTAGCTCAGCCAGATAATGGAAATTATAAGCTTTTCATTGTGTTGTTTGGACACATGCTACTGGTACGATAAACTCATCCTAATGCTCGTGCTCACTATGGAGTCCTTTCATGTTTCAGTGCACGCCTCATGGCATACTTCTTCCTGAAGATTGAAAGTATCCAGAAAACAAGAAGTTTAACATGAACAACCAGCTTCCCATCTTTTCAGACCTTTTTGCTTTTGCTCCTTGAAGTAACTTTATGATGAAAATGTAGGTCTGCTCCTATACATTGGTGGTTCTCTAGCCATTTCTCTCTCAAGTTCTATTTGTTTTATTTTGCTTTTTGTGGTGTTTTTTTTTTTTGTTATAAAAACATTGAAAATTCTTATAAAATGCATTTTCTGCAGTTATTCAGCTTGACAGTCATTCAGGTGCAGAAGTGCTGTCATTCAGATACAGAAAAATCCATTTATCATGGGTATTAAATTTGGTTTATGTATGTAAAAATGATAATGGAAGTAAACATTGGCATAGAGCTTCACAATAAAACACTGCTTAACGTTGCTTGCTTTGCCTAAGTTAAAAGCAACCAGCACAGCTTTGTCTCTGCACTTGTGCTGGTTGTTATCTCATTATACTCAGTAATTGCTGCTCTCACCAGAGGAAAGCAAGACTGGGAATGCAAAATAAAAAGAAGTATCTCAGCAAGTCTTCATTTAGGAAGTTCAACATACTCCTGTATGTTTTGAATCAAAGTTGTTTTTAGTGTATGTTACGTTAGTCCATTCTGTCAGACTACACCAGTACTATTTTAATTATACTACAGCTTGCTTTTGACAGCAAATTAGATGTTAAATAAAGTATCCCAGCAACAGATATATAGATAGCAAAGGAAATCGGTAGTTTTAATTTACAAACTAAGGTCTTGTTGTTTTTCTAATAAAGAAAATAATGCCAATGACCACTACAGTGTCTTGAGTAAATGGTAATTTATTTGTAGAGGATACCTTTACAAAAAGTAATTACTCCAATAAACACTAATGAGCGGTATGTTTATCTTAAAAGTTGCATGAACAGTTCCTGAGGGTACCAGGGCCAGATGAAGGTCTAGGGGTTAATCTGAAACACAATGCTTTAAAACCTGGTTCCTGGTGTCAGTAGGAGTTCTTCAGTATTTATTGAACATTCTTTCACGGTTTCCATCCCATTTCATTGGCATTTTATCACTCGCCGATACAAATTATCCAGGGTTCAGTAATCAAATGAAAGATTGGGTGAAGCATTCAGGCTTCAAGCAGTATATCTTTAGGAGATGTATTTTCTAAAAGATTTTCTCATTTTAGACCCACAAACCGGAAAGCTCCATTTTTAAGCATACAGTTCTCTTTAAACATTTTGAGATGGCATCATCCACTGGTAACAAATTACTGTGTTTTGCTATAAGAACAAAAAAATCACATGGATTCTTTGATTTACAGAATTTGACTTGTGACTGTGCAGCCCTGTTTAGCAAGTAATCCTCCTAGATAATTTAGTCACGGGGCAGCTTTCTGTCCATCACCATGTGAAGGCAAAGATTAAACCTTCCACTGACTGCTCCATCTAAACAGCAGTTACACAGTCCCACTTTCTGCTTCTCCCCCGCAGTGTTTGTATAGATTGTGTTGGAAAAGTCTAAAACGCTTGGTCCAGTGTGTTATGTTCACTTATGGTCTGTGAGGATGGAATGCACCTAAGGTGACCCTAAGCTAGCCCTCCTGAGCTATTGGCTTGGTCACAGTGATGCCGTGTACCTTCCCTTTCCTAAGCTTTGGTATTATCTTTGAGCTGTCAGTATCTTCTCCTGGTTTCCTTTCTTTCCTCTTGATACTTCCCATGAAATTACTGCATGTTCATGTGTTGAAACTTTTCTCTTCACTGATATCACTAAAGCAGTATGAGAACATGATCCAACTGAAAGGAGAGCCATGTAAGAGAGGAAGAGGTGAACTCCTTTCCAGCTCTGAACTCAGTTTCCAGTCATGTACTTCTCCTGTAAAATTCTGAAAATTCTTGGCCACATTCTAAGTCCATTAGAGTTTGTCCTTAGATATTCCGGTGCTGCCTTCTAGAGTAAATGACTGGTGAAGGGGCAGATACAGGACTGGGGGGGCATTTTTCTTTGCTTTCCCTCATGGCACCTCTTCACACAGATGCTGATTCAGTGGCCCTGTCCTCTGTATTGGCACTGTCAATGTTACAAGGTCACAGGCAGTATTTTCCTCCTGGAACTTCACTATTCCTCTTTGCTAAGCCCCCTGTTATAGGTCACAACTGTGAAAAGCCAGCTACCAAATGTAGAAGGATATGTGGGCTGCATTGTCAGTAGTTATGAGAATCCTCCTAGATTAATCTTCCTTTTAGGCAATAAGCAGCTCCTTGGTTTTATTCAGGACAGGTATAATCACAATCTTACAACTCCTTATGGGTCTCACTGACAGTAGCATTGTGGTTCCACCTATGGGTTCCACGGTCAGTGGCATCGTGTCATTATGACTGCAGTATGTCCCCAGGAGTCAAGAAAAAGTAAAACTCTTGTTGTTCTGTCTTGGAGGGATCATTGGTCTCCTGCTCATAGAAACATTTGTGTCTGGGATTTCTCACTCATCCCTTCCATGTAAGGCAGATGGAGGTGTTTTCATTTCTACTGCCAGACTTGCAGTAGGATATTATAGAAAAAAGCATTGTGCCGTTTTCAGAACTTGATGTAAAAGGTGCTGCTCTGTCTTCTGTTTTCCCATGGAGTTATCATCCTTTCTATGATTAATTTATTAAATACAAGCCAAGTGAAGAAAGTAGAAAAGGTTTTTTTTTTCCCTTTCATTTTGTGATTTAGGCAATACAACAACATGAGTCTTAAGTGGAACACTCTGAATCAAGGAGGTTTTCAGGTGCTTAATAACCAAGCAAAAAGAATGGTCATTTCATTTGTTATTTTAATTATGATTTCTGATTGGCTTGTTCTGTTTCTTCATAAAGCAGGATTTCATTTTTTTTTTTTTTATAAGCTATGTGGAACATCCCATGCTTATACCAGGTCAGTGATGTGATTAGTTCTTTTGTCTTGGCACAAAAGATGCTACATGTATTTGTGTTAGGGACAAAAAAGTTGGGGAGTTTGTGTGGGTGTTTTTGTTGTTTTTTTTTCTTTTTCTGCTTCATAATTTTTAGGATGCTTTATCTTCTTCCCTTTCTCAGAAAAACAGAATAAAAGTGTATTTTGCCTCATTGTTCCTGAGCAATTCCCAGACATCACATATGAATGGATCCTGAGACAGACTTAGAGTTGCTATTTGACAGTCAGATGAGTGTCTGCATACCTAGCTGCAATATTGTTATCCTCTGTGAGCAGGGTAGCGGGGCATTTGGATGTACAAGCATTCCGTTGTGAGATTAGGGAGGTGCACACGCATGCACGAAGTGTGTGAACTTTAACAGTAGCACTGGAAAATCTTGCCTCCAGTATCTTTTTGAATCATTGAAGGAAAAGAAAATCTATGATTTCTGAATAATTATTAATTTCAGGAATCTACACTATAAAGGCTGCTCATGTAACTGATGTGCTTTCTTTTTTTTTCCCTAAGAATTTCCCATGCATACACAGCAGAAAAACAAACAAAATTCTCTGTTATTTTGCTAAAAAGTGAAGTCCTCTTCCCCAGCAAGATTAACTTGTCGACTAATCTCAGAGCAAACACTTTATTTTAATCTGTCATTGTTTTCTGACACTGGGTTTAGCAGAGGTCAGAAGAAGAGATTCATTAAAGTGATTGTGCATTTGTTTTTCCAAAAGCACATCAGAAGATTGATGTTTTGCCAAAGAAAATAAAGAAATACAGTATTTCTTTTAATACACTTCAGCTAAGTAAAGTCTTGCAATCACATGCTTTGGCCCAGCTGGGGTGTTTGCGGCATAAGGTACAAGTCATATAATTTCTACTATCTGAAAAGAGCTTAAATGAGCTTTATTTCAGCCACGCCATTTGTTCCACACCTGAGGTGAAGTAATTCGCTCTCTGGTCCCTCCTCTGATGTACAGCCATCACAAAGCTGACTGCCAGTGTGTTTGTGCAAGTCTGTTTGCTTATATAAAGAACCAATTTAAGCTCCTCCACCCAAGAAATTCATGTTGACTTTGGATAATCCCTGGACGATATTATTCCATAAAATAAATAAATAAATCTTTCAGATATATGACACAGCCCAGCTCCACATATTTTGGACTGTTATAAGCACATCATTTGTACTGAGGAAACACAAATTGCCGTGAGACATGGGCAGTTTTATGTTTGGCCAGATGTAAAATAAAATATGTATTTCACTGTAGAGTTATGTGACACTGGAGTTCACCTGACAACAGTGCTGGGTCTATTGGGATGACAGTTACATCTCCAGACCCTGTGCTGCATGCTCATCCAAGGTGGATTTTCTGTAAGCAAAACCAATGCAATTTGGTTTGGCAACAAACCAATGTTACAGAAGAGAAGGAAAAGTTGTATTAAACTTCTAGAACAATTCTATTGAGTCAGCACTGGCTGTTAGGACTCACTTTCAGTATGTTCGAGTCCTAAACTCAAGCCTGAGCAAACGATGGGAGGAAAAAGCCCTTATTCTCTGTTTTTAATCCTACCTGTCCAGCCCTTACCCTTCCTTCACATTCTTACTTTGGCAACAAAACTGGTTCTCAGTAGGCACGTCACTAATGAAATCAGTAATAATTTTGAGTATGTTAACCTGAACTCTACACTGCTATTTTAGTGGTTAAGTAAATATTGAATTAAATATCTAATGTCTTAAGAAACTAATTAATTAATTAACTGTTAGACAAATAACCTTGATTTGGAAAGTGTTGAGGCTGTGCAAGGCAGTATTTGCTGTATTGTTCATTGACAACATTGCAGTAACTTTCAGCATTTTGCTTGTAGCAGATATTGAGTTTTTGCTGAGAAAAGCAGCCATTAATCCGGACATCCATAATTTTCTGTCATGTGTATTGATAATGGTATTATAAAATTGCTTCAAAATCATAAGGTTGCATGAAGAATACAGATAGAATTTGTGTTGTTTCCTGCTTGGTCTCTGTAGTCTTATGAACCTGGAGAGGTTGTCTAGAAGATTTCTCCTCCTACTTTACTCCTTTTCCCTTTCTCTAACCTGGAAGAAGCAGAAATTCTTGTTAACCCCCTTTTTTTTTTAAGAACAAAGGCTATGAATGGAATGTCCAAAATTAAAAGACTTGCTGATAAATCATTGAAGATGGCAGTGCCTGAGAAATGAAGTATGGGAATGGTAGATAATGTTTACAGAGTAAAATTGGCCTCTTCAACCCAACACATGACAATACAGTTATACTCAATGTAACATACTCTGTCACTTGTTCCTGTATCCAGTGGGTCACTATATTTCTAGTTTTCTGTTACTGTGTGTTTTACATATACACTTAATTAGACTTGCAGTGCAGACAGCCCACTCCTGCATGTGGTTAAGCTACTGTATAAATAAATAAAAAGTAGCTCTAACTAAAAATAGGAACTAAGATTAAAAACAATGTGTTGGCCTTAGGGTTTCAGGAAACAGAACAAGCTTCTTGTTTCACATTACTTGTAGAAAGCCTAATAGGTAATATATTACTTCTAATCCAGTGTTACATTCCTTAAGTGTGTTTTGGTCTTTTTCATTCAGAGTAAACTACTATAAATTATGTTGGGTTGTGATCATAAGTAGTTTTAGTAGAAATACTAAAGAAAAATGTGCTTGTTGTTGCCTCTGTGGTAATATTTTAAGCTCAGGAAAAAGGCATCAGGGCACGTTCTAAAACAATTATTTTGCTTCAAAACATTATGTATTATACAGATCATCGAAGAGGCAATTTAGCGCCAACTCATGCTACCAATTACTACTGTTGCGGCCAGAGTTCCCATAACTCATTTGTGTTGGTAATTTTTAGCATTTGGGATTACAGATTTACTGCACACAGATTGAAGGACCTGTAAATCATTGTAATTTGATAATGGGTGGTTAGAAAGGTGTCTGTTACCAATTCCTCTTTGCAGATACAAAACCAGCTACATCTGAAGTGGGCCTACTCTGTGAGCTAGCTTTCTCTTACAAGTTCCTTCATGCTTTCTGCCTCTCGTTTTTCATTCTTGTTTTTTCTTGCATTCTTTTCCATACAGCAGCCCAGCTTAAACTGGAGTGGTGTATCCTTAGCATACCTTTTAGTTTAGCAGGTGGAGTATTTTTCTGGCGGATTAAAGTTCTGTGAGTCCCCTTAGACTTAGAACTTCAGAGCCATGTCACCCACATCATGAGCCAGTGCTAACGAAGCCCTGATTGATGCAAATTGTTACAGTCTGGATTATCCCAGTCTTGTTGGCTGGCCAGGGAGCAAGAGGTGAAGTTCTCATTGTTAGTGATTGCCCAAGCTCCTTTGGGAGGTCCCTGACAGAACAGGAATGAAATCATACAGTGACCTGGAAACCTGAAGCTCTCACCTGATGCTCTTTGTAGCTGGATCAGTGATGATAATAACCTGCCTAGATCTGTGTAATTTGTGTAATTGCCGTGGCTCCATGTTGATGTATATGCATTCCATATTTTTCCTCACCCTATGGGATTATTTTTTTCTGTGCATTTATTAAGACAAGAGACCTTAGGTATCTGACTGTCCTCAGCACATGGTAACATGGCTGATCATTTGTCTTGATTGAAGGATCTCTTGTTCCTGAGGAGTGTTGCTATATTATAGAATCATAGAATCATAGAATCACTAAGGTTGGAAAAGACCTAAAAGATCACCCAGTCCAACCGTTCACCTATTCCCAATAGCTCCTACTAAACCATGTCCCTCAACGCAACATCCAGTCTTTCCTTGAACACCCCCAGGGTCGGTGATTCCACCACCTCCCTGGGCAAAAGATCCATTAGATCCTGAACTTACAATATAAAGTTGGGTTAATTTAAGCTGAACCCTTGTTGTGAGTTTGGCCTTGTACCAAATATCATAGCAGACGATGAACCATCAAGCTCCAGGAGTTGCTGTATCCTTTTCTAGCTGGCTAGTTGTATATGCCTATATACAACATTTAATATATATATATTTAATATATATATAATATATATATATTATATTGTATATATATTATTTTTATATATATAATATATATATAAATATATAAATATTATATATATATATATTATTTATATATATATTTAATATATATATAAATATATATATATATAAACATTTAATATATATATACATTTAATGATGGTCTGCCATTTACCAGCTCTGCTAACTTATTTTTTCTTTTTATTATTAAAAGTTGTATTTCAGAATTTTCCAAAAAAAGTAGAGAAAACTGAGATAGTTGAAACTTTTATTAAAACAAAGGACTTTTTTTCTTCTCTTATGTTTCAGACACAGACATTAAGGAGCTGGAGGATGTGTTTGGACTTAATGGACAAGTAGAACATAAGCTGAACTTCCTTAAAAAGAACGTATCTAAAGATATAAAGCTGGTACTGATTGCTCATTCTATTGGTTGCTACATCACACTGGAGATGATGAAGCGAGCATCAGAACTTCAGGTACATCAACCTTGAAGCATGGGGGTTGCATTGTTAGCAAAACAATGCACATGGTCAGCTTGTGAATATTGCCAGGACTTTCCTGTGGAAGCTGTATTCTTGTATAGGCAAGCTTTCAATCCTAGTTCTCATTAAAATGAAATAAAAACATTAATGAGCTAATGAACTAAGCCAAATAAAATATAATTAAGCAGTTTACTGTAGGATGAAGGTCTTGTTCTAAATCTGGACCTCAAAATGCCCACGTAATACAAATGATTATTAATGCCAATAGATATGTTTCAGGCTTTCTTGTTGTCTTATCGTCATTACATAATCATAGAATCATAGAATGGCCTGGATTGAAAAGGACCACAATGGTCATTCAGTTTCGGCCCCCTGCTCTGTGCAGGGTCACCAACCAGCAGACCAGGCTGCCCAGAGCCACATCCAGCCTGGCCTTGAATGCCTCCAGGGATGGGGCATCCACAGCCTCCTTGAGCAACCTGTTCCAGTGCCTCACCACTCTCTGTGTGAAATAATATGTAAACAGATGCTAGATATAAGGTTTTTTAATTAATTTCAATTATTTTTATATATTAAATTATGTTGCAACGTCAAAAAATAAAACTGGTTAATATTTAATTAGAGCTTCTCAAGGATCAAAGATCTCAAGAAAAGCAGATTGCTAGCTCTAGGTGGAAAATTATATGGAAAATAATAAAATAAACTGTGATGAGAACAGCTCTAAAAGGCATTGTTTTTAAATTTTGATAGATACCAGTGCTTCTGCAGCACAGTCCTGGTTTGTGTAAGAAGAATTGGAGGTGTAGCTGCATATTCTTACCTTTGTTCATCTGAACAATTTTCTTCCTCGCTCTGAAGCAGCAGGAAACATGAGGAAGGACACTGTCAGGTTGGGAGACAGAGCTGTTAGTGTCGCTGATAACTCACTCTGCTAGTGGATGGTCAATGAAGAATGCTGAATTTGTTATTAAATATTCACTCTTGCTAAATCATTGCCTCTTCTTTTACTTTATAAGCACTTCAGTGGAAGGGAGTGCAGTGTTAGCATAAAGTCTGTGTTTAACATATGCATGAGTTGGTTCTTCCACATCTTTATAACCGTTTCCACTGCACATCCAACTTTTTTTTTCCCTTTGAAGAAAATGGCAACAAAAAAGTGAAACATGAAGTTAACCTTATATGTTAACCTTCCATATTTCCCCAAGCGTATTTGTGATTATAAACAAGGAGGGTTTTTTTTTTTTTGAGATAAATTTTATTACTGTTTTATCTTTTCAAGAGGGAGTGTTTTAGAAAATATCATATGTAGTAATTTGTCCAGAAATACCAACTTTTCTTTGGTCAACATCTCTACAGTGCTTATTACAAAATGGTTTTACCTGGTTTCAATTGAACTATGAATTGTTGAGTAATTTTTTTACACTTGGCTCATTGGATGTTGGCAGCGTGTTACTTATCAATGTTTTGCATTGTAGGTATCTCTGGGATACATTCAGACTTCATGGTGCACTGTGTGCATGAAATTATACGATAAAACACATTTAAGATGCATTTAGCAATAGAAAATATTTGTACAAGCCAGAGTGTTGTGCAACCTTTGTCCCTTTGCCAAAAATAAGTTAACTGTTAGGTTTTATAACGTATGAAGTGTGATAATAAGAAACTTGTGTTTCCATCTCTCCCTTTGTTTTTACTGGAATATTTGATTCCCACAAGATTTTGAGCACATATGTGTATTTTAGTAGCTAGATCATTTGATTTTATTTTTGTGTAGTTCTTATGTGATATTCTTTTATTCTATGAGCTTTGGTTTTGGTCTTAAATTCTCTGCTTTTAAAAGGCCTTTATTGCTTACAGTTTATTATTTTGAGCTAGAGGTTAATGCATTGAACTTAGTGCTCAAATGATTCAGTAATGGTCATTCAGCAGGCTTCATTTCTGTTGCCCCATTTAAATCCCTTTCATGATCTATCCAAGAGTAGACTAGATTTTCTGTGCAGTGATGAGGGAACTTGGTGAGCATGGAAGGCATGACAAGGATGAAGTACTGCCTCCAGTTCTGTCCTTCTTGGTGGCTCTTAACTTTATGAGCGCTGTGCTCTGCAGATTGGTGGAGCTCTGTGACATTTTTATTTTTTTTCTGTGCTTCTGTGGAGCACTGCTGTCTTTTCCTGAAAGAGGAAAGAATCAAGAATTGCCAGTGTGAGACCCATCCAACATGGGCCTGAGCTTGGCAGAGGACGGGATCCATTCCCAATGGTTTGGATACAAACGTTCTGTTTTGAGTGGGAAGAATTCAGCCATGGTTGTGACAGACCATCCCATGTCCTGAAAGTCTTTTCCATTCTGAGCAATTCTATGATCCTATGATTCTATGCCATCCTTAATCTCAGGATCAGGGAGCAGCTCTTGGTTGCTCTGTTTGCTGGTACACATCTGTGCTGTCCAAGTACTGTCCAAGTACATCTTGTACTAGGACTAGTACTGTACTTGTACTAGGACATCTGTCCTGTACCAAGGACACTTTTCAGTTACCATGGTGGGCGTCAAATCTTTTAAGAGTCTTCTTTTTGTGAGAAGTAGAGCACTCAGAGCTTGTCAGACTGCTCTACATTTTTCTCATGGCATTCAAAATATTAATCATCCTTACACTTTGTGGATGGAAAACTGCAGGAATGTACTGTGCAGCTTAACTGATGCTTGGTCTTAACCTCATAATCTTCTTCATTCTACATTCAAATAGCAGCACTGAAGAAAGAAGTTAACAGATTGTTTTCACAGTTGTTGGAGCTTGAGCCTGACTTACAAATACACTACATCCTCCAGGCATTCTCTTCTAAAATACAAATCCTTACTTGGACTAATTCTTTGTGCTTTGCTGATGGTATTACTATTTCATAAAGCACTCAATTTCTTTGTTAATTTAATCAAAAGATTGACACATTTCCTAGCTAATAAAATTCATTCTGTTCCAGAATTTATCTTATGTATGTGATGTTGCTATTGAAATGGTAGCACCCTTGTGGTAGTGAATTAACAGTAATGAATTAAATTATTGTGCAATATAAATATTTCCCTTCTTATAAAGCTCATTGAAAAGAGGGTTTAAAATCTCTGGGTTTGTGTAAGCTTAAGCAAATAAATTTTATGTAATGTGTAATTCAAAATATTGTAAATTCAAATACATTGTTACTGTGTCTCAATGATGCAAAAGGATATTATTAGGACTCAGTTGATTTTACAAATTGTAGCTAATAAAACATCACAGAATCACAGCATGGCTGAGGTTGGCAGGGACTTCCAGATCCATCTGGCCCAAACCCTGCTCCAGCAGGGACTCCCAGGGTACCTCACACCTCATGCAGGTGGCTTTTGGAGAACTCCAAGGAGGAGACCCCACAGCTCCTGGGCAGTCTGTCCATTCCAGATAGAGGAGCTCTACATATAAAAAATAATCAAACAGCACTGGGTGATGTACACTCACCTTTATTCACCTTGAAGAGTTGAGGGAATAAAAAAAAAATAAAGGAATCAAATGCTGTTTTGCACAGATTTAATCATGAGTCTGAGTTCAGCTGCCTTCAGTGAGATGTGTCAATTTAACTTTAGGGATGTCTTAAGTTGGTCTTAGAATTGGGCTGTTTCTCTAATATATATTTATATATGTATACATGTATCTATATCTATTTGGCAGTTCTCTGTCAGTTCTTGATGGACAGCAAACTTCTGGGAGCATGTGCCAGGAAGCACAGGTAGTCTGAAGCAGCAATTAATAAAATTTGCTTTTGTTGACAGTGTCCACATTATACAGGCTGCGTAATCCACTTAGTAACAGGTTACAAAGTTTGGAGAAGTATATTCTCTCAGTGAGGCCCCAGCAGTATCAGTAAGACTACTGGAATAGCCAGGAAAGCAAGCAATACGAACTTGATGTTTATGCTAACAACTCTGTTATTTGGAAAAAGCAAGAAGTAATGAACATAAGTTATTAAACCTGATGAAATAAAATAAATAAGATGCTGTATCTTTGAAGCAATAAGGGAGTTTGTAGGGGGAAAAAAATGGAAAAAAGGACAGCAATCGCCACAAGTGGTGGTGCAGGCTGCCCAGAGGAGCTGTGGATGCCCCATCCCTGAGAGCAGTCAGGGCCAGGCTGGATGGGGCAACCAGCCCATGGCAGAGGTTGGAACTAGACAATCTTTAAAGTCCCTTCCAACCCAAACCATTCTGTGATTCTATGAAAAAAACAAAAATAAATAAATAAAAATTGCTATTTGATTTGTGACGAACTGTAGATCTAAGACTTTGAAAAACAAAAATAACATTTCCTTTTTAGTTACTCCCATACTTGCTTGCTCTTTCTGGGCTTGTCCTCTCTAAGTGATTGTTTTCAGAGAGAACTACTTAGTAACTCCATGTACCTGCTTTCTGAGGGAAGGAATGTTCAAGCTTTTATCTTCTAATGTAGTAGACACCCTGTAGTTAGGGATGTGGCTTAGTGGTGGGCATGGTAGTGTTAGGTTGATGGTTGTACTTGGTGATCTTCAGGGTCTCTTCAAGCATAAATGATTCTATGATTTCTGTGTTCAGCTCTTTAATCTATTCTCACATACCCTCTTCACTATTACATGGATTTTCACTTTTCTCTTTATTCTTCAAAAGAGGGAACTGCTAAATTGGCAGTCCTTTAAGCACAGCAAGAGATTTCTTCCTTCTCAGCCCTCAGTAATTCTGCTCAGCCTTCCTGCTTCATGCGCTGAGAAACAGAGCAGTTATGTTGTTCATAATTGCTTGCTGCATGGTAGTAACACCTCGATGTTAAGTTAAAGGGATTTCCAAAGGTCTCTACTTTGTACATCTGCCTGATCTCCAGTCTAGTCTTGTTCTTGCTTGTAGCTGTAGAGGTAGCGAGCAGGAAACCGTGAAAGTTGAGAAGTCAAGTGACCAACATAAATGGTAAAATTCTGAATTTTTTTGCCACATAAAACATAAGGATTCGGAGCATGAGGAATTTTCAGAGTTTCATGTTACGTAGGATTTAACTGATTACCTGTATTATGCCTCTTCTTAAGATCTGTGTTGTAGCTGTTGAGACCTTAACTTCCAAACCAAAGTTTAGAGCATGCGAAGGAAGCATGAATGGAAGTTTAGGCTTATGGTACTTGTCTGTTTACTTGGCCAAAGCTCATTCCTGGTTATCTGGTCCAAAGAAAGCTTTTTAACATTAACCTTACATTGATTTGATTGTTTTATTTTCCTCACTAATGTCTTGTGCCATATTTCTGTTATACGGTGTGAGCAAACCATGGCTCAGTTCACATTAACCACAAATGGGAGTCATAGTTCATCATGCTGTCAGCACCTGAAAGTGGGCAGTTGGGTCCTAGATTTGCCTGACTGAGTTCAGTATCTGACCAGAAGGTTTAAATATAGAAACTCAGTTTAGAGAACAAAAAGATTAAAGCATGCAATGTGGCTGTCTAATAGAAAAAAAAAGTGGATATGCACTTAGCAAAACTGGTTGATAAATCCACTCATATCTACAGAATATAGACCAAAGACTACACACTGACAGCTTTCCTTATTTGATTACTAAATGTCTCCTCTAAAACAGAAATTAGGGCTACTTCAAGGTTCAGTGGCAATTAAAGCTCTTTTTTTGCTTCTAGGAAATTCTTTTGAAATGTACATTTCATTTATTCTTAATAGTGTCTCGTATGTATTATGCAAGCAAATAATGCATCTCTGAACAGTGCTGTCTTACAGTGTGTGCTTTCTGAGTGGGTAAAGCAGATGGATAGCTCTCACTCAGTCCTGAAACTTTAAGGGAAATACAGATTACATACAGTTCAATATTCTTTTTAATGAGGAAAATTTGCAGTCCAGAAATCTTGAAGATCAAGTGAGATCTGTAAATAGTAGAGTGATAATAGAAAGCGCAAACATTAATTTAATTAAAATTGATTTTTAGTGCAATAAAAATAGAGGCTTGACAAAATCGTCAGCAGTGCATGTGTCGTGATGTAATTAACCTAGTGTACGTGGGCAGGCTTCATTTTAGCAATGATCACATTTTAAGAGGAGGATCCAGAGTAAATAACATCGTGTTAAGATTAGCTTGTTGAGATTCTAAGCATATGATAAGAAGGCTGCTGGAAAGAGGGAAAAGTGAGGTCTCAGAACTTTCTAAGGAGAATCATATTGTATTCATAGTGTTCACAAAAACATACAGCTTTTACCACTGACTTTAATGTATGTGATAACTGAGATTGTTGTCTGTGATGATTCAGAGTGGGGAAGCACAGGTGTTGATTTGAAGAGACTTGATTTTTTTTAATAACGTGTTTGTGTGGTTATTAATGAAACATCTGATTTCTTTTCAGATGTATGTAGTTAGAATTCAAATACACCTATAAAAAATATTTTTTCTAGGAAGTTAAAAGATATTAAAGTAGCCAAATGTACAAACAGAAAAAGAATAAAAATAAACTGCAAACCGGAATCTTTGGTCATTCATCAAGAATCCAAAGTAAAACATGAGAATGAAGAGGAAATGAAGAACTAAAAATAAAAAGATGGCTAGAATAGTGAATAGCACAACAGGATTTATGAAGTACTGTGGATTTTTACACATTTGTTCATAAAATCTCGTTACTTTGAATCTCCAAAAATTTGGATTTGTACAGTAATAACTAAGTTAAAGCATTCTATAAAAATGAGGGAATCATAAACACGTAGCAAGAAGTGAATTTCAAAAACAATTAGGATTTATAGCACATGTTTTCAAAAGAGCTCAACACCCTTTTGAAAGCCAGGTTTCCCAAAGAACTTCTTCAGCTGGGCGGTGAGATCTTTTGAAATTCTGGCTGCAGATGTTTGTGAGTAGGACTTGAAAATCAGAGCTCAGCACCTTTGGAGAGCTGGGCCTAACAATCACAATTCACTATCAAGATGCACTGCACAGAGCTTGAATTTGGTTTTGTTTTGTACTATTTAGCGTGCCTTTACAGATGTAAGTCAAGCTAGGAATCAGGACTTTAATTTACTTTACTAAATTTAAAATTGACTAGAGAAAGGGAGACACAAGTCAATAAAGGCATTAAGGAACTGTTCATGAAATGAGCGCGTGGAAGAATTTTGTGGAGTTTTTGAGCATATACTTCACATATATGAAATTAAACTTTGAGAGTAGCCAGTAACTCCCATCACCAGTATCTCTTCCCAGCAGATTTGTATTGAACTGGGCAGCCTGGTCTGGTGATTGGCGACCCTGTCCACGGCAGGGGAGTTGAAACCAGATGATCTTTGAGGTCCTTTTCAACCCGGGCCATTCTATGATTCTGTGACGAAATTGTAATTTCTTCTGTAACCCTGAGCTCCTAAAGAAGTTGAACTGTTTCACTGGCTTTTGTGCTTTATTATATGTGACAGTTATTCCACAGGCAAAGGACTTGGTTTGGGTCTTCTGCTTAGACAAAGATTCTTAGAATGGACATTATTATAATTAAAGTATTTCCTACTGTGCCATGTTCCTAATTTGTTCATTCCTCATGGTCTATGGTGAAGTTTGGTGGTGATGTTTGCTTTAAAGGCGAGAGTGGAAAAACGTTCATGTGCGTTAAGTTCTGTGTTGAGAATGGTGGATCCTGTATGAAGAGTTTAGACAGGAGTGAAAAGCACTGGAAACAGACACAACCTGGATATAAGACAACTAAGAGTGCACACTCACTGCATTTACGACATATCTAATACACTGTTGAATTAAGTTCAGATAAAGACTTAATTCTTCTTCCTGGCTTTTTACTATTACTTTTATTGCTTTTAATTGTAGGAGAGCTTATGCAAATATCACGATGAATCATTTCATGTCCCGAGGATGTGCTGAGTGACTGTACAACTATGTTTAGTGAGCTAAATCAGTCCTAGATTTCTTCTCAAGAATCAGCTTTTGTGCTCCTTTAAGTGAGGTCATCTTCAGAATTGAGTGTAACAGAAGTCCATTTCCTTTTCCATTTATTGAACTCCGTAAATATTTGGAAATCTTGATTTCTGCTGTTTGGATACAATGCTACTTAACTATGACATTAAAAAAAAAATGGATTTGTCCTTTTCTTTGGAATTTTGTGTTAAATATACGTTCAAGTGAAAATCCAGAAACCACAAATGTATTTAATAATAAACTTGTTACCTTTGGAGTCCCGTAAGAAAGTTCAATTAGTGCTAATGAAAATATGCCTCTAATAACTTTCTTATAACATTTCTAGTCACTGGAAAATTGTAAGAACACCCTGCTCCATTTCAAATTCCAAAATGAAGTATAATTCTGCATAAGTAGAATTCACTAAGTCCTAATTGTTCTTGAAAACATTAGAGTGAGTTTCTGCTTCTCTGTTTTCAAAAAGCAGTATGACTACTGTAAGTAAATTTTACTAAAACCAAAAGTACAAAAAAACAGATCTGAGTAAATACAGTTTGAATTGTGACCTTTAATAGCAACTGGCAATTAAAAGATGTTCACCAAATTCTCCTCCTTAGTTGCACTAATACCCTTCTAACCTGATGACCGGTTTTATTTGCATGATAAATTAGAGTTGGTGTGTATGCTCTTTTACCAGACTCCTGCCCATATTCCACCCTTTGTAATACAATAAAGACTACTGCAGTCTGTAGCATTGCACAGGAAGGAAATTTTCTTTGTCATTCAAAATGCTTCCAGTTCTGGGAAAGTCAGTGGTAGGATGGGAAAAAGAACTGATTTCTCTTTTTCTGCTTCTGATACCCTGGCAAGACACTGGGTTGTAAGTACTATCTTGAACTTCAGATATATACCTTGTTTCTTTTCTTCCATTCACAAAAATACAGAGCAAAAAGTTTGATGTTCTCTTCTGTTTCTTCTCAGTGTGTAGTTCCTGTCTCACTTCTGTTTCTCACAGATTAAGTCAATCAGAGCTTGTTCTGCTCTTTTTACATCAGAGTATGTTCTTAAGGAAGACATTTAGGAATGGTTAAAATGGTAATGGACTGAACTCCTTCCAATATTAAATCACATCTTGATTTTCCTTATCTGTCTGCTAGCTCTTCTAGCCAAGAACTAGGATTGACAGGATGCCTTTTTGAAGCCTGATTTCAGTGGAGGATGGTGAGACCCCATCAGTGTCTCAGGCAAAGTTCTTAAAAATAGAAGTCTAAGGATCTCAAGGCACAGTTGGAAAATCATGACTTTCCTCTTTCACCAGCAAAATGAGATTATAATTGTAAGGCTGGTTTCTCATTCACCTTGTTCAGCCACTTTTCCTTAAATGCATTGTCATTGAGATTTATTACGCTGATGACTGTAAAAGCAGTTGGTTCAAGACAGCAGAGAGTCTGATTCTTAATACTTTCTTTGTGTTGAGCCATCTATCTCTTCATCACACATGTTAAGGTTCATCCGCAGTGGTAAGTCTCCCAGATCATGTCTAGAAGACCACAGTTGTGGGTACCGTAAGGGTACCTGCAGATGGAATGAAGTGGTCTCATGTGAGTGCTACACTAAAAAAAAAAAATCCCACCCTGTACTTCCAACATGAAAATGGAAAGAATTTCTTCTGGAAAGTGGCAGCTGCGTTCTGACATTCATGTAATGGGAGCAACTGAAAGCTTTATGGTGTGTAACTGTGACACTGCATTCCAACATAAGCTTCTCCCTGCCCTTCTTCCAACCAATAAACTATTCTTCCTCTCTTTTCACTCTCACCCCTCCTAATCTTCTTCTGTTTATATGCTTTAATCATAATAGCAACAAATCCATCCCTGCCGGTATTATCGCACCGTTGCAAATTTTGGCTGTCTCCTTTGGCACTTTCCTTGTAGATGGAATGATATTGCCCACTTTGATGGGGCTTAATTCTCAATGTAAAATACTGCTCTGTCAATGAACATTTTCTCTATTAAACTATTTTCAGTCCAACAATAAGATACAGCTTTTTGGGAGAACAGTTTTCTCATTATTACCTTAACCCATAAAAAGGCTTTTTTTTTTTTTTTTTAAAACATTTTGGGCAAGTCTTCAGTTACCCAAATATTTGTAGTACAGAGTAATTTGCATTTCAGCCCTGTGAGACTAGTAAATGCAATGAACAGTCTGTGTATTTAATATTTTTAATATTTTTAATAATTTGCAACTAGTTCAGTACGTAGAGCTGACCTATTGAGAAGTAGTTTCTGGTGTCTGTAGGGAGCACTTCTGCGTTGTAGTCTTTTGTATGTTTAGCAGAATTCTGGACTTTGACTGGGAAAATTCTAAAAGTGCTTCTTTTTGGAAAATATTTCAAGTAATGTGAAACAACAGATTATTTTTTCTTGTGCCATGACTCATTTTAAGGTGAGATGTGGATGGTCCCTTTCCTGTTGCCATTAGACAGGTTTCAGTGTTGGAAGTCAGGTGTTAAGAGAGATACTGACATCCTTTTGAAAGGGGGACCTGCAGCCCAGGGCACAAGATATGACTTATTCTTGGCTTATGGTTTTAAAATTGAATGGTCAGAGTTCTCAATTTAGTTCTCAATCCAAGAAGATACTCTGTGACTACTACAGTAGGTGTCTTAGGGGAGTCTTGGCCCTTGTCTGTCTGTATAAGGACAATGAGAGAATCTTATTATTCAGGGCTGAGAATATCATAGCTTTTGTGAGATTGGCTGTAAACAGTCATATTTAATAACTGATAAATAAATTATTTAATCTGAATTTATTAACTAGGCAGAATTAAGTAAATTGATAGAAATTTTGCCACTAGTTTTGGCAGAATCAAGCTCACTCTCATTGCCTTACAGTACATGAAATCATGTGGGACCAGTAGCATTCAGTAGGACATTGGGCTTGCCACAGTTTCTTTAGGGCTCTGTCCTTTCAGTTATTCTGCTTATCACCAGCAGTGTAAGTAAAGGTAGTTTCTTACTGTTAGCAGCTGAAGTTAGACAACACCAAAATTTCCATTCCTCTCACTGTGCTATTGAAAGATACAGTTATTTTCATTCCATCGTGGTTCTTCCATTATTGAACTCTGCAGAACAGGTTTGAGTGTACTCCCAATAATATTATGCGAAGTTAATAAGCCTGATTGTGATTCCCATTTTAAATCTCTTTTAAATCTTTTGCACCAGCTCTTCATACAGCTGGTGCACTGAGTTCAGTCATAGGAATCCACCATATAGGGCACAGAATCAAATCTATATTAAGTCAGTGGAATGTGGCCTTGAAGTAGACAAAAATTTAGTCACACCTCACCTTGCTCCAAATATCACTCAGACCTACTTAACTTCAGATGAGATTGCATGTGGTCATTGTGCCTGTGCACTTGCACATCACTGCACTTAAGACTATGGCACTTTGAAATACAAATACATTTAAAAAATGCTGATCCTTGAATTTTGTTTCCATTCAGAAAACACTGGAGGCTCGAGGCATAAAAGCCATACTTCAAACAATATTGGATAGTGTTTGTTAAGTAAAGAGGGTGCCAGGACATAGTGAACCTTATGATCACTGTAGGGCGTTTCGGATAGATGAGAATATTGCCTAAAGGTAGAATCTGAAAGGAAATAGTAAAAAAAATAAACCTAAGTCTTTCATTCATTTGAAAAGTATATGTGCTATTTATATTTGTAGATAGTGAGTCAAATTTGGATGTTGAAGAAGGCACAGAAATTTATTTGGGATTCCGTTTATGTTGAATATAAAGGAAGGTAAGTTAGTAGACCAACAAACTAGGAGCAAATAGATTTTTTTAAGTGGTGTGGAGCAGGTAGATTAAGTTTAATTTCAGGGCATCCTACTAATTGCTTTTCCTGCTAAATCCTTCTCTTTTTGCCGCATTTAGAAGTAAAACCATACCAGATACACTGCTGAGTTAAGGAGAATCTCAACTGCTGCCAACAAATTGGCTGTAGTTTTGTTGTTTTACATGGGGGAGTTCTGCCATTTTCCATCAGCTGGAAAGTTGAGTTTGTTTGTTTTCCTGACATTAAACATCATTAGCTGAGAGTTAACATCTATTTATACCTTAAAGCGTTGCCATCTTCTATTTCCAGGATAGTCTCTGAAAGTGTAACAGAGGTGAGGTGCCTGTGAGGTGCGTTGGTATATTCATTTTGCTCCTGCATTTCATTAGGAAGGAATAGCATGGCTATTCTTGGCTAGTGTTCGTGCTTCAGCTGAAAGAATGCCTTAGACTCCCAGAAACAGTGACATACTTCAGGCAAAGAATATACCAGGAACAGAATATGAAAGCCGAGCAAGCTCCTTAAGTTTTTTCTAATAATATTTTTCTGATTAAGTCATGAAAAATAAGGCAAAGATTTGGCATTGGGAATTAGTCTGTAGGGTGGGGAAATGGAAAAGTGAGGTTGCTGTAATCTATTGTGTTACATTGCACTACTTCAGAAGGAAGATACAAGAAACTATGAACCAACATACTTAAAAAGGAGATTTCCCCTTAAATTTCATATCTGTTTCTGGGATTACCTATACTTGTGTGCAAGCTACAAAAAATGGATTTGTTTGCTATCACTGAGGATAGCATCGTCTTTACTGCAATTTAATGTTTCCATAAAAATCATAGAGTTAATGTATCATGTTTTACCCCGGTTAATAATACAGTGAAATACTGTGAAATTGTGAGGATTATATACAACTGCACCAAAATAGTGTTGGTGTTGCCTGTATCTTTAATTACCCTCTATCTTTAAGGATGCTAATTCTTTTGAAATATTTGGAAACAATGCGTATGTGTGCATATATATGTATGCATGCTGTTTCCTGAAAAGCCCATATAGCAGCTGCTTTATGACTATGTCCAAATAGAAATGGTCTTAGGTAAAAGTTTTGCTGTATGATTGTTTGAATTTATTTAATCCTATTTTATTCTGAATCCAACCTGTTGTAGTATTCTCAGAACAAAATCTCCCACAGTTCTGTAATCTCTTTGTTGCAATCGAGAGTGTTGGAGATGTGTCTGACCTAAGTCGACTGGATCCCTTAGGTTCAGTTCAGTAATGATGTCTTGTAGAGATGAGAAGGGGTCTACCAGAGTTGTACCTGTGGTCCCAGAGAAACAAGGATGAACTTTCTCATACGCACCGATAATTCTCATTTTGTCTGTTGTCAGAATAGGGTTTGGATTCAGATTCTACCCCAAACTATTAGACTGTAAGTAATTCTATCTATAAAAACACAAAGTATGAACAAAGAAGAGTGCCTCAGATGCCAAGAAGCAGAGGCATCCTTGACATCAAGCTAAGATAAACGGAAAACAGTGCTCAAACAGGAAACAGCCCTTGTCATGCTGCCAACTTCAGGATCAACTTAGGATGTGATGCAACACAATATGAAGGCAATTTTATTTTGTTAAAACATGTTATGAATTTCTAGTTGCTTGGCTTTGCAGATCTCTCAAGCAGGGAGACACTGATTGGAGCTTGGCTACCACTTCTCCACAGCCTCAGCTTTTGCTCCCTGGGCTCTGGTTTGACCTCTGAGTGACAATTCAGCCAAGGAACAAGACTGAAAAGGCTGTGGAGACAATCATGTCAGCACAGCGTTTTATGGTGGCAACCTCATCTATTGGACACATACTGTAAGAATTAAAAGTTTGGATGAGCAGGAAAAATAAGGAGCCTAAACTGTGGGAGGAAAGGAATTCTTCATCTGCATTGATCTCTGGTTTTCTTTGGCAGCATTTTGCAGTGGCTAAAAAAAAAAAAAAAAAAAAAAAAAAAAAAGAAAAGGAATTTTCTGAATAATTTGATGAGTTTTTTATCAGAAAAGAGTGCCCATGTCTGTGTGTGGTAGAGCCATGATGCCATGTCATCCTGGATCCTGTGCATTTACTTTTCAATAGCATTATCAGGCCTTATTTGAACTTTTTGCAACTTCCTGATAAAATATTCTGATTTTGGAAATAGAGAGCGTCTGTTACATCCATGTAAGGTGTCATTTCTCCCTTTTGCAAAATTCCTGCTGGTAGAGATTCTACTTTCTGATAGATTGGAACAGCATAAAAGTTGATATCAGCACAGACATCCGATACCTACTTTAGCATTTGAATTTTTTCTTATCTTTTGAGTTTTGCTTGTTACTGGCCGTGTTACTTCACTTGACCCACCCCAAATTTAGTTTCTCACCTTTCACATTTATAACCCACAAAATAGTAGTTATTTCTTACGGCACCATTATCTCTTTGCTCCCATTTTGAGAAGCTATTCGTGTTACTCTGCATTAACATAACTTCCTTCAGAAATGTTATCATCCAAGCTCTTCATTATGTTTTACTGGTGGCTGTTTTTGGATTGAAACCTTTCCTCTTAGGATATGGAACATAGAATACAATCTTAGCCTTCTCGCAGGGAAGCAGACCTTCCTCTGATATCTGTGATGTGTTTCTTCTCCTTGTGTAAGATTAACTTGTTTTTGAGTTTGTTCCACGACCTGAGAATTAAAATACCCAAATTAACGAAATAAAATACTAAAATTAACTCTACCAAATTTTATTTTCTGTGTAGTATCTTGGTGCACTCACAGTCATCACGTACTGATGTTAATTGTGACAGTTTGCATTGTTTTTGTCTTGGCATTCGCTTTATAGACACTATACATGGAGTATGAAGTGATGCTTAATAATTCTGAAACATCCAAGACCAAACAAGACCATCTAACCTGTTCCCAGACAACATCAGGGAAGGTGCTGGCTGGCTTTGGCCAAAATCATGCCAGAGAACATAATAAAAAGTTGCAGTTCTGCAACCTTGGACCTGGCCCTGTTTAATTTACCAGCATTGAGGCTGCAATGTGAACTGGGAGCTGCAAGTTTAGGCAGTTAAAATGCTTCTTCTGGTTTCATCTTGCTGTTTATAGAATGCATACACGGGGAAATATATATGAAATAATCAATAATTATTCCCTCTGATATGATAAACCTAGGGTTATTTCTGTACTGAAAACTGCTGTACTCTTATTTGGGCCATAGCTCAGCTCTGTGCTGCTTCACTGTGTCTGATTATGAATTTGCTCTTTTTGTGAAAGTTGTCATTAATATTCATGTAACCAGCATGCTGGATGGGGATCCTTAGGTTTCAGCTAAGAATTAGAAGGATGTATGTGAGCAGTGTGTACATGAGGTGTGTGCATGTGTTGGATCTGGCATGTGCCCAACACAGGGACCGGGCCTTACAGCTAACAGCGCAGAACTTAGGGAGAAAAATTCATCCTGAAGTCCATTTGGTAAATGAATCTTAAGGACTGCTTCCATGTGTTTATGCTTGGTTCTTAAAAGGACATTTGATGTTTATATTCTAGTGTTTTAAGTCTTAGGCAATATTGTTTGGATTCATCCAGTTGATTTTAATCTTTCTCTTTAACAGTATACATTTTGATGTACAGCCATCTATCTGAGTTAGGGTGCATAGTAGGAAAAATTTCTTCTCAGTAGGAGTGGTGAGGCATTGGCACAGGCTGCCTAGGGAGGTGGGGGAGTCACCATCCCTGGAGGTGTTCAAGAAAAGGGTGGATGTGGCACTGGGAGACATGGTGTACAGCAGTGACAGGCATGCATCGATGGTCAGACTAGAGGATCTTAGTGGTCTTTCCAACCTTAATGATTCCATAATTGTAAGATACAAAGTGAGTGTGCTAAGACATGTCTGGGGGATAAATTGTTATAAATACTCTGGAATTTTCAGTTGTAGTATACTTTGTTAACTGTGTTGGAGATATTTGTTCTGTTACTTGTTTAATATTGCCACACATTCATTTGGGATCACAGGAGCTCAAGAAGGCAAAATAGAAGAAAGTTCACATCATATGGAATTACTTCACACTAGGACTGAAACTATTTTTTGCAACTTCTGTTCACTGTTCAGTTCATTTGCTATAATGAAACTATTTGGTTTTCTTTATATCAAGCTGTGACAGTGTGCTGATATAGCAAACAAAATGGCATTTCAAATGAGCAGCTGAAGAAGTATGTAAAGGGGAGCTGTAAGAAAGAAGGGGATGGATTCTTCAGCAGGGTCTGTTGTGGTAGGACAGGGGAAATGATTTCAAATGTAAGGAGGGGATGCTTAGATTGGATATAAGGAAGATGTTTTTTGCAGTAAGGATAGTGAGGCAATGGAACAAGTTGCCCAGATCTGTGGTGGACACCCCATCCCTGGAGACACTCAAGGTCAGGCTGAGCACCTGATGGAGCTGTAGGTGTCCCTGTTTATTGCAGGGGAGTTGGACCAGGTGACCTTTAAGGATCCCTTCCAACTCAAATAATTCTATGATTCTAAGAAATTATTGAAGATTTTAAAATAGAATTCATTGTTGACATAGACAAAAAAAAAAAGAAGAGTGTGTTTAGAAAAGCGACAGCAAAGTGAAGTGGAAAGCCTAGGAAGCCCTGTTTTGGGCAGGGAAGGTGTAGGCAAGCGCCTGCTGCTTTGCCCTGCTTGTTTTCCTGGAAATCCTCACAGCACAGCTGTGCTAATAAAGCAGGATGCACTCCCCTGACCCAAACTGTTTTGCCTACACTTCTCTGCAGACCAAGTAAAAGAAATTGTGATTAATGTGGCACTCTGTGTCAAGGGTAGGCTGTAGATTACCAGTAAGTGCATCATTATGTTATCTTTGAAAAATTTACTAGGTTTCACCTGACAGATAATAGCTTTTCCCT
The DNA here is from genome assembly GCF_951394365.1 of Tetrao urogallus. NCBI lineage: Eukaryota > Metazoa > Chordata > Aves > Galliformes > Phasianidae > Tetrao > Tetrao urogallus. Next base: position 100,813,302 of record NC_136814.1, on the reverse strand, counting down.
TGCCAGCACAACAGAGGAATAATAAACTAATACATGGGCTGAACGAGATACATTAAAAGAAGTGTTACGTTTGACGGTGAAATGGCTGTTGCTTCTTATAGGCTTTTTTGAAGGGTTTTAAAGTAAAAATTGCTCCTGTTTTCTTCCCAGCCCTATGATTTGAAGTCCTGCCTCCTTCCCACATCCTGATGCTCTTGGTACGGGTCAGGGCTGTGTGCCTGCAGAGCTATGCTGGGGTGCTGCGTTCTTTGCCATGGGTCAGCGCAATGGCTCTCATATAAAAAGTAATGGATTGCTTCCTGCTGCTGCCAGCTGATTGTGTCTCTAGGGCTGCTGTGGGCTGCGTGTTGCGTAAATGGTGTGGAATCCTAATCTGATGTTCTTTTGTTGGTGGTTGTTGCATTAACTGTTCCTGCACCTAAGTATGAGCAAATTATGCAGCAGGAGCAAAGACTTCAAAATCTCACAAGTCAAAGCAAGCATCCAGTGACAACTGGAGCAGAGTAAACCATCAGGTCTGTTCTGGGGAAGTTTTCATTTCTGATAATGTAGGAGGAATATTTTTTTCAGTAGATCAGAGTTTTCTTATTTTACAGCTTCAGTAGAGAGATCTGAGCGTGGGTAGGGACAGCCTATACATTGGGAGCCAAGGTGTGCCACCAACAAAGTTGAGTTGGGGTTTCTTCTGGGAAGGAAAAGAAAAATCTTTAAAAATCTCCTGTCTTGTTGTGATACTCGTATCTGTCTTTTCACTTTAAATGTCTGCATAATCACAGGTGCCTGAATTTTCAGTCTGCATTTCTTATGTGTAGTCAAAACTGTTGAATTTCAGAGGCATTGAGCTCCTCTCATTGACATCACAGGAGTTAACAGCTCTGAAAATCACAGCACTTTTTTGAATTGTGATTGTTAAGTGACATCCCATTTTTTAATAAGAATGTTATATCCTTCATATAATCACTTACCAGTCCCTAAAACAAGAAGCATTACCCACACAAATGTGAAATCGTAGCTGACAGATGTATTTCAACTCTTTCAACAAAAGACGCTGGTGAAAAATAGGAGTGTTTTTTGTTGGCTGGATCTGATCTTCATGCTTTTGGTGTCTTTATATAGAAACTATTTAAATATTTTACAAGAATCCCATGTTGCTGTGTTCAAGCCTAATAAATTGTGCAGTGATAAAAACCATTTTGTTTTAAATGCAATAGTTGGATGTTTTGTTCTCTGTTCTCATTTTAATCAAAAGAAAAACCTTCCAACTGTTTTTGCAAATCCGTAACTGTAGAAGTAACCATTATTCACTGAAAACTCAGTGTAGGAAAAAGTGAGCTCTGTGAGTCATAGCAGTTGTCTGGATGTGGATGTCCTGTGCCATGCCTATGTGCTCACCTCTGCAAGGTGAATGAACCAGCAGGTAGGATTTTTTGTGTTTTACAAGGGAAAATGCTGGATGTTAGAATACAAAGGAACTGCCTGAGTTCCCATCATAGTTAGCAAAGGGCATATCCTCCTACTGTCATATCTCTTAGTTTTCATACCACTGTCTTGTGCTAAATAGATGAAAAGCCAGATAGGTTGTCCAAATGCACAGGAATGTATGAGTTCTTTATGTAGGTAGCTTGGAGGAAACCTTTGTTTTATTATTTAATATTTGCATGAAGCAGTGATGACGTGAGGTGAATCATACTGATTTAGTGGTTCTGCCTAACCAGAGCTCCTTGGCCACCATTGTGTTCTTGAGGGCTCACTTTTCTCTAAGTAGTTCCTCATCTCTATGTCTTGTAAAAGTTGTGCAGATTATACACACCTGGAGTTGATAGATTGATAGTTCTAAACACTGAAGTATATGAAGAGGGACAAAATTAAAGCTCCAGAAGTCCGTACACCTTCCTACTGTGACATACATGCATTGTAAGGTAAAATGTGTTGGGGATTTAAGGCAGTTTGTTCTATGAATGCACGCTCCTGCTGTATCCTCTGCATCCTTCCAGTGATGGATATACTGTGTGACAAGTGACTAGGAGCTGCCTTGACACCCACATTAAATTATGAGATGTGCTTGCAGATAATGTTAGGTTTCTGTTGTTAATAAAGGCTAAAACACTAAAAATTGTGAGATGCTGCATCATATTTCAGTCCTTTGAACCTTTCTTGTCTTCAGCCCTATGTAATTTGAAGAGTTAAAAATAGATAATGAAAGCAGAAGCTGCCTGGTGACAAAGCCAAACAGGAACACCTTGAACTTTAACTGTGAATGCATGTGTCATCGTGAGGGCTGAAATCTTGCACTTAAATAGCTTTTTAAATAAATAACTGTCAAGCAAGTAAAAAAAAAGAAAAAGCTTCATGAATACTGTGTATTATCACAACAATCAGCAGTGACAATTGTATTGACAATTTCAGTATCATGCAGGAAGGTAGGCACGGTTTTTGGAAGGTTGACCAAAGCACAGACAGGGCTTTGGTGTGACCTATAGCATCACGAGCACGGGGCATGTTTGCCTTCAGAAGGTTCACCAGCCAGCTTGCAGAAGTCACTGCATCCTTTCAAGACTCTGTGAGCAGTGTTTCTAGTTTCACCAGTGCTTAACCAATAAGCCTCACTAGACTTTGAATGAGGGGTAGCTTGAACCAGGAGATTTGGGTTTCTCAGTCTAGGTATTTGTAACGTTTTTGGTGTTTTGAACTGATTGTTATCACAAGAAACTTGTGTTATTACATATGAGAAGAATTTCCGTATACAGAGGGATCATTATGCCTTACACATTAGTTAATGATATATACAGTTGCATTTATAGCTCTGATAATACCTGGTGCTTTAATACGTAATGGCCTCTGCTACCAGAACTACCAGTTTGCAACAATTCTGGGAGTTGTAACAGGAAATATAATTGAGTGCCAACTACATGGTTGCAGCTGGTGTCAATTGCAACTGGATGAGATCTTGGCATTTGACAAGACAAAAATGATTAACTGATGTCAGGTGTTTGAATCTACCGCTTTCCTTCATTTTACTTGTCCATTTCTAATTTGCTTATTTCAGGGCACAAAGATAACATACTGCTTTTATGAACGTGTGTTATTGTAACAAAAGATGTTAAGTCTGTTGTATCCACAGCCGTCTTGCAAAGAAGCTGAACTCCATCTTTAAGCAGTTCTGCAGGCAAATGCGTGTTTTGGAATCCTGGCTCTGAATCTAGCACTAAGCCGAGAAATACTTGATACGTGTTTGAATAATGCAGATTTTGAATTTCTATGTTATTGTCTGACGGAGAGTAAAGAAAGAAATTAAATAAAATTACCCTCCATATTGCCACCGTCTTTTAACTTTATATGCCACTAAAAAATGCAGGAATGCACAGGGCATTCTGACAGCTTACTTGGTTTGTCTTTCTTACCTCCAAGGTTTAGTGACTTCTCCCAGTGGTTAGTATAGCACTCCAAGCAACTAATCCTGTATCTATAAACTGTAATGGCAAAGGATTAATGTGTGCCTGGGAACACAGGTCAAATCTGCTTTAGATCACAAGAGCTGGAGTTCAGCTCCTAGCTGAAATATCACGAAACTGCCATATAATTTAGTACAAGTCTTGCGTTCCTGTACTTCAGCTGCTGGTTGCCTTTAATAAAAAGAGGCCCAGGGCTGATTTCCCTGAGAATGTATTTTTCTTTGTCTAAAACCAAAGTAGTATCAGCTGGAAAGTGGAAGGATTTCTTAAAATAGTTCTGTATTGGCTATAAATAATGCTTTGAAAGTCTGCATTTAAAATACTGTGGAAAGTCCAGTAAGGCAAGTTACTGATATTTCCTGAATTACTTTGCTGTGGTACAATGCCCAGATTTTGTAAATATCTTGTTGTGAAAGCATGATGCTGCTCACAGGTGCATGAGCTGGGGCTGACTGGAGAGCAAAGACATTCATTTTGAAATAGTTCTAGAATATTTTTAACATATTAATCTAACTTGTGCAATCTGTAGAGGGATATATGCAGCAAACAGACATCTATATAACTGCATATATAACTGCATCTTTTTATATCTGTGGTAGCTGCCAACAAATCACTGTGGTTTATACTTAATTATCTGCAAATGCGATATCCAAAATCTCTCTTATTTTGCCTTCTTGATACTTCTGTTAGGTACAGTAGCTGTGTATCTTTGAGGCTTTTTCGTATATGAATTATTGTAGTCATGTTTCACATCCAGGAAAGAGCAGCAAGTATTCTTTGAGAATGTTGGTTTGATAACATGGAGGTATAATAGAGAGTGCATACATTAATTTGCTTTTAGTTACTGTGGGTGGCATTTTTAATTACTTTTATACTAGTTTAAGGCTGCTGTGTATTCTGTTATCACAATATGAAATACCCACTTTAAAACACATATCTTTCACTCTAGCATGCTAAAAGCAGTGATGTGCATCACTGTGTACATCTCAGGGGTGGGGTTGTGCTCTCATGCTCCTGTCCTTACCAGGAATGTTGATATGGAGCTGCCCATTGACAATCCTGTGTGCTGTCAGACAGTCCGGATACTGGATGTGGGGCTGCCTGCTGCCCTCTGGTGGAGCAGTGCCTGCTGGACACTGGTGCCTTCTGTCCCACATGGGCTCCCCACTGTGTGCTCCCATCCTTAAACCCATTTCCCAACCTAACTTTGTCTTTGGAAAACATTAAGATGATAGCCATCTTTGGATGGGAGCAGGCTTTCAGCCTCTATCATAAGAAAGAAGAGAGCAGACTCTTCAGTAGAGTCCATTGTAATGAGACAAGAGGAAATGGTTTCAAACATAAGGAGGGCAGATAGAGGCTGGATATAAGGAAGAAGTTTTTTACAATAAGGGTGGTGAGGCACTGGAACAGGTTGTTCAGAGAGGTGGGGGATGCCCCAACTGTGGAGACACCGAAGGTCAGGCTGGACAGGACTCTGAGCACCTATGGAGCTGTTTGTTGCAGGGGAGTTGGACCAGGTGACCTCTAAGGGTCTCTCCCAACTCAAGTAATGCTACGATTCTGCGCTCAGAGCACTCAAAAAGCCTATCTATATGCCTGCATGCGACAAACCCAAGTGGCAGCCGGGTGACAGCGCCTGCAAGGCTTGGTTGGGTGCCGCAGGTGTTGCTGACTCTCATTTTCTCCTGGTCGCACAGGTCCTCCGCTCCGTGCTGCTGTTTCCCACGATAGAGCGCATGGCCCAGTCCCCACAGGGCAAGCTGATGACCCCGCTGCTGTGCAAGCTGCGCTATGCCCTCTACATGCCCGTCTACCTGCTGTCCTTCCTGCCCGAGGGCGTCAAGGCCTCCCTCGTGCGCTTTGCTCTGCGGGGCATGAAGACCTGCGATGAATCTTCCATAACGACCTCCGTAAATCTCTTCAGCGTGGATTGCATCGGTGAGCACGTGGGGTTTGTTGGTTGCCTCAGCTTTTGTGTCGCTCTCGTTTAGCGAATGTAGATTGGGCTTTTTGCAGACAAAAGCTTAGTACTAAAGCACGAATAAATTGTAAATTGGAAAATTCTCTAAAATTAAAGACTACAGGAAAATCTCGGTTTGTCAGTTGAAAAAAAAAAAAAAAGTCTTCAAGGAAAAATAACAAATGAAATACTTTCCCAAAGCATCTGTATTTGTTAAGAAAACCCTGACCTGTATACTTTTAGCAGTATCTCATGTGATTAAACCGTAGTTTTGCAGTGGATCTTTATTCATCCCTCCTTACTTTTTGCATTTCCTTCATACTGGGTAGTGAAATAAATCAGTAATCAGTTTCACAAAGGTTTCTCCACATAAGTTTCATTAAGCCTTGATTTAACTCTTTCTCTCTGTCATTTTTGTAATCTGAATTGGAGCATTAGTAAATTTAGGAAAAGGCCTTCAGCCTGAAGAGACACATAGAAGTTACTTTGTGCACAGAATTTCAATGCGTTTTTTGGGCAAAGACAGAAGATTAATGTCCTTCCAATGATATGGAACACCGTATGCATAGTTTGCATGTTGTAGCAAAAGGAACAGCTTTAAGAAAGGGAATAATTTCAGATAAATTATGTTACATTTAGAATGAAAACCAGAACGTGAATTGTGCTATACTCCAGGTATTTTAGTAAGCTAGCAGTTGAAAACAATTTGGAATAGAATTGACATGCTAACACAGTAATAACAGCAAGAAGGAAGTTTAGATTGCATTAATAGTAGTAAAAACACATTCCTAGATTTCCAGTTGTGTTCTGTCTTCTATCAGTTAATTCTACCTCCTAATCGTCCGAACAGATGTGCCAGAGTGACTTTGTGCTTGCAAGTCCCTTTAACCTCATCTGTGAATGTGCTGCTCTGTACCAAAGACTCGCCTCTAGGGTTGTACAAGCAGCCTGTAGGCTGCAAGCAGGATGGGCAGTCAGGGTTTTTGCTGACAAACCCAGACAGTGCTGTTTATGTTGTACAAAACTGCCCTAAGAATAGTGGCTCCGTTGCATCACCCTGTACCTGACAAAGTCAGGCTGCTGGTTGATAATGTAAACTCCTGATGGAAGTCATATGGTCTGCTGTTTGAGTTCCTGTTAATTTATGGAAATTTTATGATGATGAAAGAGAAAACATCTCTGCAGTCATATGTACCATAGGAATTCAGGCTTCTTCCTTTGCTAGTTTAGTCTCGGAGAAAGGTATGTGAAGGTCTGTGGGGTCATATCTCCACAAGCCAGGAATACTCTGGTCTACACAGATAAAATTCTAGCTCTCAAAGCAGGTATCTGCATCGAGGATTGTGGTGGAAGTGGTCCTTGGCCTGCATTAACCTCCAGAAAATTGTGGCCAGTCATTGTTTGTAAGTGCTGTTTGGCACAGACCACTGCAGTGCCAGGAATATTTTAAGAGAGCGGATTTGATGTGCTGCTGTTGGAGCCCAGCTCTTCAGTTTTTCAGACCCCAAGTGTGTCTGTCCTGACGTGACAGCCAGAGGTAATTTTTCTGGGTGCACCGATGTGTCCAAACTGCAAGGAAAATTGAAGCAAGAAGCCAGGCTGAAGGGGCTTGTTCTCATAGGATGTGATCTCTATGTTCAATTTATTGACTGAATTCATTATACCAGAATGAAAGTCCCTGTGAGCCAATGTCTTATAAAACTTGAATAAATAGGCCTTCTGATGCAACTAGTTCCTCTGGGCTTGTGATATCATCTCTTAGGCAGAATTCCTCTTCGATTCCATCTTTGGAAAGTGATGATATTTTACAGTCCAGTGACTCAGGACCACATGCATGGATTAATAACCTTAGAGCTTTCTGGATATTGCCTGTTGGCCTTCTCTTGTATTCTTTGTGGACAGCAGTGTAATGCTTCAGCAAAACTTTGCTAAGCTTAGCACAAAAACTGAGACTATCCTACAGAACTGCCCATCTGTGACTTAGTGAAACCTCTGAATTTGTGATACTTTTCTGATTTGTACCTTGTCCCTTAACAAACTGCTAGATATGGTTGAGAAATGTTGAGCAAATTAAGATGTTCCTCCTCTCCAGGAAGGTTGCATGTCAACTCATTAAAAATACACATATTGCCTTTGGCATGTATGTCTGTTGCATTACTGTAATCGTAATAAAAGCTGTGATTAAGGGCAGAAAAGATGGTAAAAGTTTCCTTAAGACTAGTACGTCCGCTAAAACAAACCAACCTGCCAGGGATTTGTTACCACATCCAAAGCTTAGTCACAACAATGTTTTCTCTCCTCTGAAAGGAAATGAGGCTTGAAAACTTAATTGCAGTGGAACTATAAGACCTAGTGCTGTTCCCATTGAGATCAAGAGTCCTGAGTGGTGATCCTGGTCATAAGTAGTGGTCCCCAGGGGTCAGGCCTGTCCTGTTCGGTATCTTTATTGATGACCTGAATGATGGCATTGAGTGCACCCTCGGTAAGTTTGCAGATGACAAAAAAAAGTTTGGAGAAAGCATTGATCTGCCTGGAAGTAGTAAGGCCATACAGAGGGATCTGGACAGGCTGGATAGCGGGGCTGAGGCCAATGGGATGAAGTGCTCCCACATAACTTGCAACAGGACTAGAGGGAACGGCCTCAAGTTGTGCCAGGGGATATTCAGGATGGACACTAAGAAAAACTTCTTCTTGGTCAAGTGCTGAAACGGGCTGCCCAGGAAGGTGGTTGATTCACTGCAATGGAGGTGTTCAGGAAACCTTTAGATATTGTTCTGAGAGTTATGGTTTAGTGGAAAATACTGATGATAAGTGAATGGTTGGACTGAATGATCTTGTAGGTCTTTTCCGACCTTGGGGATTCTATGATTCTATGAAAAGATCCCTTCAGTGGCAATAAAATCTGGCCCTCAGTGAAGCAGTCAGAGAGGCTAGGGTGTTGTGAAGGAAGAATTGTATTACTTGTCTATCCCACTGTTTCAGATTATGTTTGCTCCCACTTCTTATCCAAACTAAGCTTTCCACTGACCCAATTTTACAACTGACAGAATGGAGAAATCCCAGTCAAACAGCAGAAGCATTGTGATCACACTGTCCAGAAAGGTAATGGGATATAAAGTCTAGTCCCAAAGGGGAAATAATGCAGAAAGAGGAGAGAGAGCAGGGATTGCAAAGACAAGTGATTGTGGGGTAAAATATAGAGACAAAATAAAATATTGAGGCAAATATAGAGAATATATATATATTATATCTACATATAGAGAATATAGATGTAAAAATATAAATGAACCTATTGGAAGTAAGCAAAGGAATCTGAAGACAGTTTGGGGTTTTAAGCTTTTGGCAAAGAAATTTTAGAGCAGAAAAAGTATGACAACTAACTGGAATTGGGATGCCTACATTCCTGAATGTCTGGGATGAATAGACAGAAAAATTGAACATTAGTGACCTTAAGTTATCTGAACTGTCATTCTGTGTATTCACGCTGAATACAAGGATACCCCTGTACTGTACAGCAATGGTTATTCCACAAATATTGTATAGTTGTTCAATACTGGAGCGCTTTGACACTCCAGCCTCTTGAAATTTGTAAACATTTATTTGGTGACAGATGCCAGTAGCAGACTAGCAGTGACAGTAAACCATTCTATCTACATAGGACAGGATTTATTGTCCACCAGTTTGACTGGCAAACTTCCTCCATTTGTTTCTGCAGAATTTCCACAAAAGCACAGACATTACATAATAGGTAAACACTGCAAGGCTTTTTTGAGAGGCGGACTCACAGGTCAGAGGTTAATGTCTGGATGACAGGGAAGATACAGATAAGCACAATAGCAAGAAAAACCTCCAACTGGCCCAAACGTCGTTGTCCTTTGTGATCTTGAACCTATGACTTCCCTTGAGGAATCTCCCTGTTTGTTTAACCTATTCATACAGGGGAATAGAGAAATCTGGAGAGCGATGGAGAGGGGGAAAGGTCTGCTTTGTGGAATTCATGCAGGTTGGGGAGGGGGGAACTCAGAAATCTGAAATGAAAGTTTCAGAGAGGCTTCGGCTGTCACACAAATGAAAGCTGGAGACAGTAGATTTTCATTTTAATTTATGAGTCCAAGAGATGTAGTAAAAAAACAAGGAGTGAAGATAAAGCGCCACAGATTAGATTCAAACCGTATCTTGCACCAAATGTGAAGGCATTCAGATTTCATGTAGAGGGTTTGTATTTCATTCGTTTTACGGAGAAAAAAAGTGGTAAGGCAATGTTAGGCAAACTACTTTGAAGCCTAAGTTAGGAAACTGCATACAGTCCACAATCCTGTCTGAGAGATCAGATGCCCAGCTGAGAGAATCTAGGCTACTTCTGTTCTTTATCTGTACAGGATGGCAAGATTACATGCCTGAAATGCCACAGAGGAGGGAGTTCTATCATGGGATAGAGTTTTCTGAACTAGCAAGTAGCATCTGGGAGACAAATCTGTATCAAAAGCCAGTGAAATGAAGGCTTCTAGTTACTGCAGACTTCTATGATGATGGAATATAAGATTTTGTGTTAACTCAGTTGTTCTTCTCCAACTGGCAAATTTAATGCTATGTTTGAATTATCCCCATCTTGGGAGTTATCATAGCCTGAGATCTATTTCAGTTCTCTCTTCTTAAACAAAGAGATGTTAAATATGATACTATGAGTGGTCTTCATCTGCTCCTCATACAATTTGCTCTCCAAATCCATCACCATCTTCATAGCCCTCCTTCAAATGCTCTCTAATATTTTTATGTCCTTCTTATATTGTGGTGCCCCAAACTGTCTGTACTGCCACTCTGTAGCTATTGGCTCTTCATCTTGCTGCTGGCATCAGAAAGCAGTGTCCTCTGAGTTGTACCCTTGCTGCTGGAAGGACAGGCAGATATCCTAAGTTTTCACTGCATTAAAATCTACAATTGCTGGTTCCTGCTGACATAGTCCTATTGTGTACTTCCTACCTTATTTGAAAACTCATTTCACATCTTCGCTTCCACTTCCTGACAAGAAAAACAGGAAATTTTTGGAGAAGACTACTTTGAGGCTAAATTGCTGTAGAAATACCTATCTAACTAAAATACACAGGTAAGGGCAGTGTGTGGCATTACTTTTCTGACAATCCTGAGCCATTCCAATTATTCAATTGATATTTTTCAGAGCTATATATTATTTTAAAGTATTAGGCAAGCATTCTGTAAACAAATTCATGTGAAATGGTGAAATAAGCACTTTGCTCACTCTAATGGGTTCTTTAGAAAGCTATGTACAATGGTGTTTTCTCACACTGAAATTAAAATTGAACTCTTCAAAGGAATGGAAGATGCAATGAGCCCTTCTAACTCTAGCACAGAAGGCAGAGCTCTTTGGATTGGAGTTGTATGGAACTAAACTCTCCATTGAGGCATGTCAGGCCAAGGGGACGTTGCATATTATATTCTACTTTCATCTGTGGGATCTGTGTTTTTTTTAATTACTAGCAGTTTATGCAGTATTAGTCAAAGTTATCTTCTTAGTGTACATTGAAATAGCAATGTCATTTTATATCAAAAACGTTTTAAAAATAACTTGATATTCAAGACAACCAGTGAGCATCAAGGAGCATTGCTCAGGACAAGCACTGAGCCATTGCCCTGAATCCCGTAGCTGATCATAGGCAGAACTGTTCATTGAGGTACATCTCAAGGCAACAGTTTTAGATCTGAAACCTTCTTGACCACTAGTTTAACCTTATAAATATATATTTAGACACGTTCATCATGAGCAACTTGCAGAAACCTCATCAGCTACATAGGTAAACTTCTGCCTACAATGAAGAAATCATTCTAAGGATATTTTTTTTTACTTTTATAGCTAAATTTGTATAGATTTTCAGAGACGATGTATAGGTGGACAGAACTTCATGAAGAGCAGAAATTGCCAGCACAATGCACAGGATGCCAGCACAGGATGAGAAGGCTGCTGTAGACAGCCCACAGTCTGACCCAGCGTGCTAAAGCTGCTCACAGAATCACAGAATGGCCCGGGTTGGAAGGGCCTCAAGGATCATGAAGCTCCAACCCCCGGCCTCCAACCTCCCCATTTAATACCATCCCAGGCTGTCCAGAGCCCCATCCAACCTGGCCTTGAAAACCTCCAGGGATGGATGGGGTACCCACAGCCTCTCTGGGCAGCTGTTCCAACACCTCACCACTCATTGGTATAGAACTTCCCCCTGACATCCAACCTAAATCTTCCCTCCTTCAACTTAAAACCATTTCCCCTTGTCCTGCTCCTGCCGTGTTTCCCTGCAGGCTCCTGTGTGCTGTCACAGTTGAGTCCTATCCACTTCTGACATTTTAAGTGATGATCGTAATATGTATTTCTGCAGAGTGTTTAAGAGTGTTTCCTTACCTGTGGAAACATAGTAATATTTTATCACCTGCTTCACAGGAAAAGGGGCCAAAGAATAACAGCCTTTAATATTTTCATGTTTCCTCTGCTACTGTTTATTTTCCTGTGTGATGCCTGACTAAAATGTTTGTTTAATGTTGTCGGACAACTCACCTTACCAAGGCTGCACTTCAGCCGATGGAAAAAGCTCACATCTGCTTTATTCTTTCTGGGAGTGAACTAAAGTTTTCCCCATTTAAAAGTAGGATGCTTATATTAAATTACTGGAGGAAAGCAATGACTTTTATATATTTATAGTCCTATTTATTTTTAAAGTCAATCTGCTTCATAATTTACCTCATTTCCAAAAGAAAGAAAGACATTTAACAAGGACTTTTATTACTTGCAAAATCTTTTACTTTCCTGTGAAAATCTTGTGAAAATAATAGTAATAATGTGGAAATTTCTCATTGGTTTTATTTCTGTTAATTATTCCTCTTCTTGGGGGAAAAACTCAATGTAAAAGACTCCCATCGTAAATATTACTCATAAGGCGTGAATGTTTTGATAGTGGAACTGCTGATAATTTCCATGAAATGTGAGGCCCATTTGGGATTTGGCTTGGGAAGGGGAGATTGTTTATTCACCCCTGGTGCGGTTTCATCCCTAGGGATCTGATTTACTCCCACAGACTTGCAAGGAGTCTAGCAATACCTTGCAAATGGCATTGAAAGGAAAGGGTAATCAGCAAAGTGGAAAGGATGTTGAAAATAAGTATATGCCAGTTAAATGCTAGCAGCTACAGTTGCTTTTTGTTACCCACTGTCATCTGCCTGTTGTCACCTTGTTTTCCTAAGGCTCAATACAAAACACCCTGAGTTCAGGTAAAAGATCCCACAGTAGACTATGCCTTTTCCCTGAGAGATGTCTGCTTAAATTTCTCCAAGTAATATTGAAAGTAGAGCTCATGGTTCTGTCATAGTTATGTTCAGTGGTTGGGAATTTAACTTGATTAATTTAAGTCTGTTCTCAAGATAGCGTATATATTCTGCAGTCCCAACTAAGTACTTAAGCACATGCTTATGCCATATTCATGGGGAAACTACAGATTGTATCTTAAAGTTTCTTGGAGATTAATGTCTACAAAACTGAGGACTACAACTACCTGAGGGGAGATTGAGGTGAGATGGAAGTCAGCCTCTTCTCCCTTATAACTAGTGACAGACTAGAGGGAATGGCTCAAGTTGCACCAGGGGAGGTTCAGGATGGATGTTGGGAAATACTCCTAAAAGGGACCACTCAGCCTTCCCTCGTATGGGAGATGCTCCAGGACCTGAATCATCTTTGTCACCCTCTGCTGGACTCTTTCTAGTGTACTCCACACACAGTACTCCAGATGTGGCCTTATCAAAGCAGAATGAGGAGAAGGATCGCCTCCCTTGACCTGCTGGCCATGCTATTTTTAATGCGCCCCAGGATACCATTGGCCTTTTTGGCCACAGGGGCTCACTGCTGGCTCATGGCCAACTTGTTGTCTACCAGGACACCAAGATCCTTCTCTGCAAAGCTTACCTCCAGCAGGTCATCTCTCTAACCTGTACTGATGCGTGCAGTTATTTCTCCCCAGCTGCAGGAGTCTACACTTGCTCTTGCTGAACCTCATCAGGTTCTTCTCCACCCAACTCTCCCATTTGTCCAGGTCTTGCTGAATGGCAGCATAGCATTCAGGTGCATCAGCCATTCCTCCCAGCTGTGTATCATTATCAAACTTTATGAGGGTCAAAAGTCCAGCAGCCCACCTCTCCTCATTGGCTCCTCTACCGCCTGCATTATAAAGTTATCTTCAATACATTGCAGGAACCTCCTGGGCCGTGCATGCCTGGCCATGCTGCTAATACAATAAATATCAGGATGGTGGAAGTCTCCCGTAGAACCTGTGCCCAGAATCATAAGGCTATTTCCAGTTGTTTGAGGAAACCTAATCAACTTCCTCCTTCTGATCAGGTGGCTTATAATACACAGCCACAATAGTGTCATCCATATTAGCCCGGCCCTTAATTCTCACCCACAAGCTCTCCACTCCATCATCATTCACCCCCAGGTGGAGCTCGATTCATTCTAGTTACTCTCTCACATAAAGAGCAACCTGACCACCTGGCCTTGCTGGCCTGTCTTTCCTAAAAAAAGATTATCCATCCATGACATGGTTTGCTTTTGCTTCTTGTCAGGACGACATCCACAAGTGCTCATTGTCTGCTCTCCTAACTTTCACACGATGAACATCTCTGTATAGCATTGTTATGGGTCTTTGAAGGAAATGCTGGTTTGTCTTGAGCAATTCCAGTTCACAAGATTGCTTACTGGTTAGAGCAATGATTAAGTGTATTTACAATGAGCTTTCCTATCTATTAAATCCACTCCACCTCAGAGTTCACCCCATTCACAGGAGGGAGTACTCAAGTCGTTGAGCTCCATCCGGCACCCGGCATCCACAAGGGGAGTTCAGCATCACCTTCTAATCCAGAAAGCCACTTAAAACAGATCTCCATAAAGCGAATCAGTGGTTTCAACACTTGTCTAGGAAAGCAGTATTCCCAGTAGAGCCCATGCAGAAAGCACAGTGTGGGAATGGTGACTTGCTGCACACTTTCCATCCTGTCTTCTCTCTGAAGGACGAAACACCACCAACACCAGTCCCATCCCTTCCCTCTTACAGAAGAAGAGAGCAGATACTTGCTACAACCAAAAATCTGGAACAGAGCAGATATCTCACCATCCCAGCCAACTGTTCTCTGTGTGAAAACTTAAACTGAAGATTAATTTCCCCAGCCGAGGGCTAGTTCTGTCATTTGAAGATAATGGGAGTTGCTTCCAAGTAATTCAGGGCAGGATTAAGTCCACAGACATTTCAGTTTCGGGCACACAGCTCACTTCTAGTGCACATGCTTCATCACACAAAGTAAATTAGTGTTTTTCACACTCCCTAACAAAGCATCTGTTGTTTGTAAAGCACCTGAATATTATTGTTGAATAACTTGTTGTTTATTTTTTGCCATCAGTACACTTCCTCAAGCACAGCTGACCGGTTTTCTTGTGTAGTTCTGATCTTTCTGCAGCTTTAGTACCAAGCAGATTAAATAAATCTGTCATAACAAATGCAGCTAGTTCTGCCTATTTGTGTTAATCATTCTGTATTAATTGGAATATTTTCATTCTAAATTCAAGTGTAAACTGAACAGCACCAAAAGTCAATGTTTACATCTTCTAGGCCTCTAAACATCAACATTTTAACTAATGTGTGTGTGCATGTGTGGATGCCCATGTTCCTGCTTTAGTCATCCTTGACACTAAGCAGTTCCTTCTGTTTGATGTTTTAAACAATGTTATACGATATTTCCAAGATTGCTGTTGGCAATAATTACCAGCAGAAAATATGTTTTCCCCATAGGAAATTACACTGCTGTTTGGTATTATTAGTTTGTACCACTGTGTTCTCAGTCTGTCTGATGAATGACAGAGATTGCTTCCTTAAGAGCAAAGGATCAGCTGGAAAGGAAACCAGTGTCGCACTCCCGTGAAGACCCTTACAATAAGATAGGCAACTGACCAGGAAAAAAGCTCCAACCAAACACTAATACAGTCCCTGAGGAAAAAATATTTTCAAAAGCTCAGTCTGCTTTATGCAAGGCATTTCAGTTGAGCATGAGAATCCCACTTAGAACTGATGAATCATTTTGCAATTTAAGCAATTTGACTTTAGAGTTGAGAGAACATTTGCAAGAGTCGTATTATAACATGTCAAGGTGCAGATTTTCTGTTGCACATGAAAATAGTAATCCTTGGCAAGAATCTTCCCATTGAAATTAAACTATTTTCTTCTTCTACCTCATTTCCCTCACTCAGAAAAACAAGCAAATCTCTGCATGCATATCTACAATTCAGTGCTGCACAGCCACTGATTTAGAAATAGACTGTTAAACCTGTGGAACAGAAAGGATGTTTTTCCTGATAGTTTGAATAGCCTCTGACACACTGAAAACCAAACTCCTGACTGGGACCTTGAGCAGTCCCGCACAGTGCACCTAATTCTTAATTAAGAAATAATAATCAGGCAGTCAGTTTTCAGTAGGATCTCTTCCCTTTTGCTGCATTTACCAACAAATTGCCAATTTACTTATATGCAGTACAATTTACCTTTAATGAAGCCAGGAATGGGGATTAAAACTTGCCAATGTTTTGTGTGTTGTAAAATATTTCTCAGGCATTTCATAATACCAGATTATTGTGAAATTATCCTGCTGCTAGGCAAATTTACTCAGGAAGGCCTCAGTGAAGCATTCTGGGAGAGGGAAACCAAGAATTTTTGGAGGCTCTTTGGAATTCCCTCGTGTGACATAAGAAAGCATCGTTTCAGGCTTTTCTATGTGTAGCACTGCCAGTACCTGACAAAATGTGTCCCCAGTCTTTACTGCAGCCCTTGGCCAACACAAATAATAGTCTAAAGTAACAGCAATAAGCCATTAAATAGCAAATGGTGAAATAGCAGATGCATTCTGTGAAAAAAAAAAAAAAATTGACAGTAAATGATGGTTTTCCAAGGCAGAGCATCAGAAATGTCCTGGGAAACTGGAAAGTCAGCGTGAGAAAGAAAGATGTATGGAAACAAGCTGTAGATAGTGGAAGATTGTTACAACTAACCACAATGGAATGAGATTTCTTGTTTTTGACAAGGCTCAAGACATGGTTATTAAAACCACTGTACTTCCTAAAAGGAATATTTGCAAGAATGCATGGGTTTGCAGAGGCTGGATCGCTGTCAATCAAACCAACATCATGGGGGCTTTGGCTTCTTAAGGTATGAAGATACTACTCACATTGACATACTTAGTAAATAATACATGATTAAGAATTTATTGGGAAAAATTAAAAAAATCTTGCATATAGCTATGAGCAGAAGTGCCCTCCTGAAAGTTGTGAAATTAAGGTCAAAGGACAGAGATCTTCTAAGAGTTCAAAGTAGCACTGTGAAGAATGGTAGCTGAGCTAGGTGGTATGCAGGTAATATAAATTACAAAAGTATGAAAAATGAAGTAGTGTTGCAAGTCTTTATAAAATAAAAAGCTATTTGTTAGTTGGTCTAACAGACGTACGTAGGTAACGAACGGAATCAGATTATCAATATGAAGAGATGAAACTTGCTCAGGAAAGAGAGACTTGGAGAAGGGAAAAGGACAGATGTGAAGGGAGAAAAATTAAACTTCAGATATCTGCATTGTGTATGTGAATCCTATGACAGATATTGAAAATATGATAAGTTAGAATTGTTTGGACTAAACAAGAGAAAAGTCAACAACATAAGAGATTTCAAATAAACGAATAATAATTTAATATCTGTGGTAGCAGAGATAAGGTGCAACAGAGTAGATTCAGATAAAACTTCAGTTAATTATTAGAATGGAATTCTTCACGGGATTTCCTGGGGAAATAGTGCACTTTTGTCATCCACAATGACAAGTGTTGTGCAAACGGTAGTTAGAAATTGAACAAATGTAAATATTAACACACTAATTTAAAAGTTTTATTGAATTACATAGGAACTAGTAGCTGGAAGTACTAGTAGCCAAAGCCCATCCCGTCCACTGTCTTGCTGTGAACAGCAGTCAGAATGAAATGCTTCCAAAGGGGAAAAACTCCACAGTGGAGAAGTCTGCACTGCTGGTTAATAGAGGCACTGTAGAACCTTAAAGGCCTGAGGCCTTTTTGAAAATATGGAGCTTTAAAGTTTGGTTAATGTTAAAGTTTAGTTCATTAAGAGACTTCTAAATATTTGTTGATTTCGAAAGTCTTTGTTGTTTATTCTTTGCCTTAACAAGCTCTTATGAGTTCTACAGCTGTATCATAGAATCATAGAATCACCAAGGTTGGAAAAGACCTGAGAGATCATCCAGTCCAACCGTTCACCTATTCCCAATAGCTCCCACTAAACCATGTCCCTCAGCACAACATCCAGCCTTTCCTTGAACACCCCCAGGCTCGGCGACTCCACCACCTCCCTTGGCAGTCCATTCCAGTGCCTGACCACCCTTTCTGAAAAGTAATACTTCCTCATGTCCAGCCTGAATCTCCCCTGCCGTAGCTTGAAGCCATTCCCTCTGGTCCTATCACTAATGACACGAGAGAAGAGGCTGACCCCCAGCTCACTACAACCTCCCTTCAGGAAGTTATAGAGAGCAATGAGGTCTCCCCTGAGCCTCCTCTTCTCCAGGCTGAACATTCCCAGCTCCTTCAGCCTCTCCTCATATGGCCTGTGTTCCAGACCCCTCACATGTATGATACATGTTGTAAAATGGATGTCCTTTTACTGGCTCTGATATTTCAACTTTCTAATATTCCTTTGTATTACAAATGAGTTGCCAAAGATTTGTGAAGAACCAGAGGGATCTGCTGTGGGATCTGATTGCATTTCAGATTTGTGGGTTTTAATCATACATATTAAATGCCTAAAACATGAGGGAGGACAGAAGCCAGTTGGAAAGTGGTATTTGGAAAATACAATAACTAAATGACATTCGACTTGGAAAACTGAGGGGAAAAAATGCATCTGAAACAGGTTGTCTGTAGGTAAAAAACAGAATCAGGGGAAGGCAGAAGTAGGGGGCATATGAAGTCTTTCTCCACTCCATTCCTGTGAGTGAATTTGTCCACCTTGGAAAATCATATAGGGGTGTTCTTCCAAATTTAAAGCTTTTGAAATTGCACTGTCAAAGCCTTGAAGTAAAAATCTGGCTTCATGTTTCTCCTTGTACCCATTCCAGAGCATAGCTCCTACTAAGTTACAAAATAGAGCAATATTTTGATGTGTGGGGCATAATAAATTTACACCTACAGCCACAATCTTGTTGATAGAGTCAACATAATCTGAAGCCAACAGCGGTGGGGAAATGAAATGAGCTCGGGTAACTTTTTGTAGGGTAAAATTTATATTATCTGTTGAACAAGTTGTTGAAGATTGTGGTGTGTATCCATTAAAGTGTCTAGATTGGGGCTATCTTCATAACCACTCATTTTTGTTGGAAAAGGAACTGTTCTGATTATTTCCTTAAGTGCTTAGCCAATTAAGTTGATCTTTTTGTCCTTTGTATTGTTTCTGCTGTTTCATTCGTATGGCATCTCTTTCTGTCTATTATTTCTGTCACAGAAAATTAATCTCCTTAGCATAACAAAGAATATGATACTGTTTTTGTGTAATGAAGATGCTGACTGCAGATCAAAACCACACAGAACAGCACAGATTCAGTTTTTAAATGTTGAGGGGCATGTATGTCCCTCAAAATTTATCAGGGCTAGGTCTGAAGTAGTCAACTCCAGTTTGTATTTTATGGATATATGCAACCATGTGGAAGTCATTTTTTTTTTGTGTTGAAACACAGTTGTCTTTATGGAATATCTTTAATTTCCATGGGCAGCATTGTGTGACCGCTCAGTTTCCAGTGTGAGTTTACAATTAATCTAGCCTTAATCTAATCTTTTTCTTGCAAATAAGCAAGCAAATGATCTTTGGACATTCAGTCAACAAGAAGTTCAAAGACTTGAGGAAAAAACAATTACTTCAGTGCAAGAACAGGAAATCTCTGTCTCACTTCAAGATTCGAGTATGAAAAGAAATTTTCTCTCTCCCAGGTTAGAATCATGTTTCTTCACTTTAGCACAGTTTTCCAACTTCCAGCATATCCATAAAGACTACTGACAACGTGTCAGTTCAGGATTTAATTCTAAAATCTTCAGAAAGTAATAACAATGCTGCTAGACATGTGTTTCTTCTGAATCAGGAAATCTTTTATTTCATATTTCATTTGCTTGACTGCATTGTGGATACATCAGTCTGTTTGAGCTCAGTAGATGCAGGTATTCACCTAACAACTGGCTAATTGAATTGGCGGTTAAATAACCCTAAGCACTGAAAAGCTTGATTGATTTCAGTCATTACTGTTTGTGAAAACTAATAATTTAGTTGAAGGATATTAAGTCCTTGCTGTGACACTCTGGGTTAAAGAGCTACCAATGATATAAAGCACTCTTTTCTTTTCTGGATCCTTGATTTGAGCCCAATCAGAGTTCCTCTATCACAAAACCACCACAAATAAATCAAACACGTTTTGGCACAGTTTGTCGTCTCTGCTTAGCAAATGTATGAGACTAAACTGACACTGATCCTTAATCACCTTTAATCCGTGGAGAGGGAATGATCCTACTGGGGCAGGAGAAAGGTCATTGGCAGGATCATGGGGAGAAAGTAAGTTGGCAGTTAATTTCTTAAATCTGACCTGTGAATAAATGAAAGGCTTCCATTTCAGGTTAATCTGTGAAGCAGCATATATAAAAGATCTGCATAGAAGGAAGTTATGCTATTTTGAGAAGTTATTATGAGTTAAAAGCATGGTATCCGTGGTATTTGCCTTTTGAAACGTTGAT
Organism: Tetrao urogallus; assembly: GCF_951394365.1. Classification (NCBI taxonomy): domain Eukaryota; kingdom Metazoa; phylum Chordata; class Aves; order Galliformes; family Phasianidae; genus Tetrao; species Tetrao urogallus. The sequence continues at coordinate 100,793,027 of NC_136814.1, read as the reverse complement.
TTCACTTCTAATTTGTTAGACCTTATTATTTATAATAATGTATAATTTACAATAGCTTTTTTTTCATTATTAAATTCTAATTACTTGGCTATGATTTACAAGAGGCAACAGCAGCTTGAATTGGAATGGACTATAAAAAATGATGTGGAGTTCTACAGCTTCTCCACTCACAGTGATATGTTTCTTTTGTATGTTTCTTTTTCACTCCTTTCATTTGTGCATGAGAAGTGCTTTTCCTTTCCTAACTGCTATGTAAAATACCCACATGAGTGGATATTTGCGGAGGCCCGGGCCCTGTGAACACTGATGTTATGTTCTCTGCTTTCTGTGTTTTGAATTATCCCAGTGACCCAGGCCGTGTTGTAATATATCAGACCTGCATAACGATTTAAAGGAATGGGATTAGACCAAGAAAATTCAGAAGAAAAAAAAATTGCTAACGTTGGCCTTAAGCTGTGAAACTTGATGAACAAAAATACTTCAGCAGGAGAAGTGGAGAGCTTCTGTGCCTTCAGAAGTTTTAGACCGATTCAAGGCTAACAGATCTTTATGAGCTCACTTCCTAAATAGAGAACGTGGAGGTAAAGGGCTTTTGCCATTCATACAAAGGATGTGAGAAGAATGCTCCTTCTGGATTCTCTTCAGAAGAGCACTGGAGTTCATGCATTCTCAGTAGATGGTGATGATTTATCACTGTGAGCCAGGATTTAGGGTTCAACCCTAGCCTCATCCTTTCAACCTGTCTTTGCTGGGTAACATGCTTTCCATTCCTTGTGTCTGTTTTTTAGCAGAGCTCTGAAGTGATCACATTCATTTCCATGAGAGTTCAGTTCTCATTTTGAGATCTATATATCCAGGTTACCAAAGGAACCAATGAGTTTGGTGATCATCTCCTTCACACGTCTCACTGTCACTGTGCCGCAGTGAGTCTTCTAAGTGACAAATACTTTCATGGTTAATCACAAGTTAATTTTGTCCTTCAGAAAGGAGACTGAACTGTCTTGCTTCAGTAGAACGCTGTGTCCATTGAGCAACTTCTAATAAAGCTCACGTCAGCACTGATGTGTACAAATTCATTTCATGACAAGACGAATTTTTACAGTTGAACCAAATTATAGCTTGATTGAAGACTTACTTTGGTTAAAATACAGGAAGGTTCTGATCCTTCAAACATCTGACTTCATTACTTTGAGCATCCCTGTTAAAAGCAATGAGGCAGCAGATCATATGCAGAAGTATATGTGTGTGTGTAGAATTGTGTCCTCCAAGCCTTCTTTGGCTTTACTTAAAGAACTAATTTAAATTCAGCAAATACAAATTGCGATGCTAATAATTAAATAATGAAATAGAAATTAAATTATATAAGGCACATCCTGACTTTGGGTACTTAGGTATTAGCGCTGGTTTTGATGTATTTATCAGATTACTTTGCAGATTTTACTGTTTGATGATTGTAAAATCAACTCTAAAGGTAGTAATGAGCAACTACAAAGGGACATGACCAGTTTAGCTCTATAAATTTCATTACTGTTAAATAAATGTATTTTTAAGGACTAATTAATAGTTCTTATATTTCTACAATGCTCTTCACATCAGGAGTTGTTAAGCCTGCAAAACCCATGTTGTCATGGCATCCCACATTCAGTCTTATCTTTCACATGCGATGATTTCTCAGAATACTACTTTCAATCTTAGATTCCCTTTAAGGCCCATACATTTCTCACTTCAGCAAGTGGTGAGACACAGTAGTAAATGCCAAACACCAAAGCTGCATTGCTCCTAATTTCATCATGGACACCAAGATGTGATACAACTGTGATACAACTTCCATATCGTCAGTTATGGGGATTTCCCATGTTAGCATTTTGGGCCAGGTTCCTGGATGTTCCTGGATGGGCTTTATTTTGTGCAGTGACTCATTCTGCAAATTTTGGTGAGACTGCTTCATCATTCAGTAATTTCAGCACATGGGCTCTGGGTTGCATTTTATATTGTCCTTAAAAAAAAACAGTGAACATTTTTCAGGGCTGTAGGACTCCTGATAATGATTCTGGGAATCTAAAGAGATTTGCAGCCAAGGCAAGCATTAGCATTTGATGGGAGCTTTTCAAGATCTGGCAGAGCAGGTGACAGGCACTGAGCAGGAGAATCTCACAAGGCAACCTTCCTTCGCACAGGCCAAGGAAAGATTTCTGAGACCACTCTTCTTATGTATCTTACCTTCCTTGACTGTGGCCACTTCACAGCCTGATTTTCAGAGCTGCTCAAAATAACAGTCCTTGGGAGCCATTTGAGATGGCTCTCTAATTAGGCACAAAAAAGAAGTGAATTCTTCTGAGTTCTTTGAAAAAGCAGCTCAGTATTCATGTAATAATGAAACAGAAAAGCTTTTTTTTAAAATTTAATTTTATTTTATTTTTTTTAATAGGAAAGAGATAAATATACAAAAAATGCCAAGGTTAGCAGAGTATAGTTGAGGAAATAGCAGAGGGATTTCTCTCTGAACTTGTGACTTTGCTTGTGAGAAAAATAGCTTCTCTGAAGAAGTTGCACCAGCAAGAGAGAAGAAAGTTAAAACTTTTTTTTACTGTTTGTGTTCTAGAGTGGCATCTCTTTCAGTATAGCTTTGCAAGGTAATGTGGTTTAAAGGAAAGCAGTAAATTTGGGATGTTTTGACTTTAATAAGGATTTTTACATCATCTCCCATCGTGCCCTTATAACAACGTTCGAGAAGTATGAGATACCTGAAACAACTATTAGACAGCTGTGTGACTGGAAAGTGGGGATCAGGAAAGATTGTTAGAAACAAAAATTAACCACCTTTTCGTGTATATTTGCCCTAAGATTACTTGCATTAATTTTACCTGCTGTGAGAGGAGCTTAGGGCAGCATGCTTGGATGAGAATGCCTCCGTGGCAAAGATCCATGCTTAGCACTTTCCTGTGGCAGTAAGGTTCATAGATAATGGCATACAACTTTAAAGAAGTACTTCCTTTTATTCTTCTGCACTTTAATGTGTGGCCCTGTAAGACAGGGAAATACAGTTGTGTAATAAATATTGTGACTGTTGGTAACAACACTTCTTTAACTTCACTTCTCTGGCTGCACCACTGTTCTTAGTTGTGCAGAATCCCACAGTGACACTCAGTGTGGACATTGCTTCAGATGCATGCTGTTCATTCATGTTGTAGGGCATACACAGTGGTACTGCAGAATTCTTCATCATCGAATTCTTATTATTTATGAAACATAATGCATAACTTCATTGCATTTTTGAGTAAATATGCATACTGAGTAACATTTATCTGATGGGTCTCCGAATTTCTGATTTCCTTCCTTGCATTAATTTAGAAGCTTCTGAGGGAAAAGAATAGTTTGTGCTCTTATGCAAATAGGCTACTTAACATTTCTTCAATTTGAATTCTGTTTACTGAGTTGATGTTTTCTCTCTGCTGTTTAGGTCACTTTCACATTTCTCACTGCCTGCCTCACAAACTGACTTGCATAAATTACCTGAGCAAATGCTGTTAGTAAACTACTAATCTCTTGATCAGACCATTAAGAAATAAGTAATGCATGACTTTATACATGGAGCTGGACTAAATCTCAGACCAGGACCATCTCACCTCAGTTCAGATGTTTAACTCACGTTGAGATGATTAAGGTCTAAAGGTGAAAAATCATCTGAGGTGGTGAATTAACCCACGCCATAAATGATCAGTTCACCAGCTGTGTTCAGTGATTTTTACAGGTATTAGTAGTAATCACTACTTCACCGTATTTGGGATGAATTTAGTCTTTATTCCTTTCTGTGATGAAAATGATCTAATCTTTTTGCTTTGCTTCCAAAATATTCCTTAGTCCATTACAGCCTTTCACTTCAGAGTTGTTTATCTTTGTATGCAGTTTATGGTGTGAAATTGTAACAGAGAGCATTCAGAAGATCAATAATTATTGTCGTCTGATTGTGTTCACTGAAATGTTCAAGAAATTATGGATAAGGAAAAAGCTATTTTCCTTTGAGAAATCAGTAGTGATTGGACATTATTTTCTTGCATAGTAGGAATGCCATGAACTCAGCAATTCTGTATTTAAGGCTCTTTACAGCTCTGATAGGTACAGTCTTGCCCTGATGTTTCTAATGTATTCTGTGTTCTTCACTGTTGCTACTTTGTGGTACCTCACTATGCAGATAGAAGTCATTGTTATGGCTAGAAAAAGCACATGGAATAGAAACCTGCTAAATGTTTTGGAAAAGAAAGGTGGATGCATGAAAAGGAAAATCATTTAAGTTCCAAACAGTGTAATTATCTTCCTTAGCAGCTCCCTTAGCCTGTGATTATCTCTTAGACTCCCCAGTTCTGCTGTAGGCTTCCTGTTTCTGATATGATTAAAGAATATTTTATTGTTTGTTTTTAATTCTTGTGATGTTTGTTCTTGGAAACCTACTTTTGCTCTTTGCAATTTCCTCTTACTTAATGCCTGCTGAAGTTTAAGTTCCTGTTTATTGGCTTCCCTGGGATCAGGTTTCCAAAATTTTAAAGATTTCTGTTTGGTGGAAAGAGACTCTTGAACCTTGCCATTCGTCCTGTTCAGCTTAATCCTGCCTTCCCAGTTCCCCTTCTTACACATTATACAAGTCTTCAGAGGCAGTCCCAATTAAAGTAGTGTCATTATCAACGTTGCAGTTACCATTCAGCAGTTTTAATTTTAGGATCTTTCTGACTGATTGCTTACTAAGTGTGTGAATTCCACTTCATTTCTTATTTTCTTACTGCAGAAATATGAACAAGATGGTAGGATGGAGAAACTTGTCAGATGAGAGATGGGGAGCACAGGAGCACTTATGTATTGCTCGATTATGTATTTGTGCTGTATGCATGAACTGGGAGTAGAGAGATGCATGCAGAATCCCAGTAACACTGAGCAGACTGATGTGTGCCAGGTTCTCCCAACTGGATGTTCGTCCCTGCCTTCCGTTCACTGCTGATTCTGCGAGGTAATGGCAGAAGTTCTGACTGCAGGTTGGCTGTTCACTGTCCTACTAACGATAAACCTTTTTCTGAACATCTTGCCCAGTGCAGTGGTGGATGCCCAATCCCTGGAGACAAGCAAGGTCGGTCTGGATGGGGCTCTGAGCACCTGGTCGAGCTGTAGGTGTCTCTACTCACTTCAGGGGAGCTGGACTAGATGTATTGCTTTTCTTTCTGACACAGAGCAGTGCTTTTAACAGGCAGATACCTTCATTTATAGGTGAGAATTTTGAGCATTAAATCCATATTTGCCACATTAGAAATGGGAATCAATCTGAAGTTAATGAAATACATTGGGAATTCTTAATGTTCTTTTGTACCTCTTATTTAAGGTTAACTGAAGTGATTTTTGAAGGCACAGTCTGAGATGTTCTTCTAAAAACAAAGGTGCAGAGGTTTATAATTGAGCATTGTGTGGAGCTGTATTAGGAAAAGGAAGACAAGTATCAGGACTTCAACTTAGATGTAGAAGGGCAGACTTTTGCCAACTGTGCCACTTGTACCACAGGGTTAGACGACAAGTTTACAGGACCAGACTGAGGCCCCTCTGCCTGGCAGAACTGAGTGGGATAAGTATATTTTTGCATGATTTGCTGAATTGTTTATATGCTGTCACATGTGCAACCCTTTTGTCTTGCACTGGCTGCATTCAGCGTTTGATTGAAAAAATCAGAGCTCTGCAGGCATAGAACAGAATTGCATCTTCTTTGGCTGACTCAGAAGTGGATAGTTCTTTCTAGGATCTTGTTTTTCACTCGAGAGCACTGTTTTTGTCTTCTGATATTTGCTCTTTGGAGCCATCACTCATCTCTCCAGTGGCATTCTGTTCCTTTAGAGCATTGCTGAAAGTTAGTCAGCTCATGTTTTGATCACCACCAAAGGCCTGTGTAATTGCCATTTCCCCTGTTATCACACATTTTGAGATTGTCTCATAACAATTTCAGGCCCAATACTGTCATTAAGTATTTGCACACAAAACTGCATTGGTTCGTATTTAAAAAAATCATGAGCATTGCTGTTTTCTCATTTTTTTCAGAAAATAAATCAGTAGTTTAGAATATTTTCAGTTAATCCAGGACCTGAAAATTGAAATACTTCAGTTATTTATCCTTTAGTAGTCCTCCATTGGTTTTGTAAACTGTGTCTAGTCCTGTTTGGGTAAGTACCATCGATATTATTCAGAATTGCAAGTTTTGATGATATTTTATTTACCATTATTTTTATCATCTATCTTATTTTTTTTTTATTGAATATTTGAATGGCTTTCATTTTGAAATGTCAGTGATTTAATAATGTAGTGATTAATAGTGTCTTTTAACATGTGCTTTGTATTTAAAAGCCCACACTTAACAGATGATTTATCATACTTACGTTTACCCACCTAAAGTATGTAGTGACAGGTAGTCATCAAAGTTCCTTCTCTAGTCTGTAAAGAGCCATCACCACAGGCTGATTCAGAAGTCTGTGAGATAGCTGGATGGAGTCATGTTCCAAAGCTGTCTTTCCATTTCTAGTAATTAAATAAGCAGTTGGGGTAACATATTTTCTGTATGCTTTCTTGATGATTCAATTAAGTGAGATATATTCTGCCATTTCTGTTAGTGGGATTCTTTTCAGTGGGATTGTCAAGTTGAGGACTGCTCTAGTTACCTTACTTTTTTGTAGGATTGGGCCCAGATAGCTTTTTGTGAAAGACTTGCCATGTAATTGCTTTGTTGCATGTTTCTTTTTCTGCAGCCAACATCTTGTATATGGCCAGCCAAGAAATGATGAAGGTTGTGGAGAGAGACAGTACAACCATAAAGCAAAACTTAAAGAAGGTAACTTCCTAATTCTCAGAGTTTTCATGGGGAGCCCACATGCATGGAAAAAAGGTTATATCCTATTACATAATTGCAAAACCAGAATTTCGTTAGGATTGATTCTGATTTTATGTTAAAACCTTTCCATTGGTTTGGAGAAACCATCAAAGGATTGCAGATCATTAAAGTGTCATTAACCTACACATTTGTAGATGTAGTATTCACCACTACCAAGTCTAGTATGTCACAGCACTCCTTCCTCCTTCTGTCCTTGCTTGTATGGTATTCCTGGTGGAGGTATGCCTGTGTTCTGGCTAAGCCTGAGACATGCAGCAAGGCCAGTAGTTAATGTGGGTTCTGATCTGACAGGCAGACAGTCAGCCAGAACATAAGTTCAGACTGACTGAGCAGATCCTCTGCTTTGCTGCTGGACAGATGAAATACAACATGCACCTCCTGCATTGCAGGTCTGCTCAGGTCGTCTAGATCACTGTGACCAAGAGTAGAATCTGATCCATGACATTTTCAACTTGAGATCACTTAATATCAAGGGATTCTGCAGGTTTGATTTTCCCATGATATCAAAACTTACAAGAGAGGAGTCAGCAAAATGTACACAGTTCAGCCATTCAGCTGTATAAGGTGAGGATGGATACTACACTGCTTGGAGACTGAAGCTACTGCTGTAAACTAAATAGTTACAAGGACCTTTCCCCCATGGTGAACTTTCTCAACTGTACAGATTAATCATTGAAACAGGTTCTGGTACAGTTTTGGTCTACATCGATTAGTGATCTCTCAGTCGATTCTCAGACATGTTTCTGGGGTTGACACAGGCCAGGAACTGTTCCTAATTTGAAGTTTTGATGTGGTCGCCCTGTTTTGTAGGCTGAGAGAATTTAATAGCCAGACCATTCCAGAAGGCTGATGAGCCAGAAAACTGCCACATTTAATAAAACACTATTGGTGTAGCTGCTGTGTGATTAGATAATCAATATAACATGTATTACTCTATAGTGTTCCCTTCTTTCCCTTTTTTATACTGAGACTGACTTTATACTGAAAGAATGATTCCAGCTCTTTGTGCTGGCAGAGATCTTCCTTAGAGAATGTAATTCTCTAGAACAAAGGTCCAAGATTTCTATGAGATTACTTTGTGTCTTGTAAATAGATAAGGTACAAAGTTCACTTAATAAATTAATCTTTCTTTTTTTTGGCTGAGAACTGATGTACAGTTGACATCCCACTGCCTTCTCTGCAATTTGAAAAGTATGTTCAGATGGTTCCATTCTAATTTGTTTAAAAAGAAGTCAAAATAGCACACGTGACTAAGGAGCATGACACTGCACTAGGCATTCATATTGCTTCGCATTGTTGTTGCAGAGCATTTGAAATTCTCTTGCACCTGGGGAGAAAACTCAGTGAAGAAACTGAAGGGCTCATCTTACAGAACACAAGTACTCTCATTGTCTTAAATAAAATTTTCCATGGGTTGATCCAAAGCCTAATGATCTCAAAGGGAAACTGCTAATTTTACTGACCGATTTGCATCTCTTGAGTGTTAGGGAGCAGCAAGGTCTGCCTGCTTGTTGAGAGGCTTTGTGAGTGGAGAGTGACCCTGAACCAAACGGGGTGGTCTCCCACAGAAGGAGAAGCAGAGTACAGTGATGTGAGTACAGTGAAGTGAGTACAGTGATGGCAACAGAATCCATCAACTCTCCCAGGCAAAGCAATACAATAAGGAAGAGAATCCAATCAGGAGCAAGAAGTGACAGCCACAGAGACGGGGCTATGACATGGGTCTGAAGCCTATCCAGGAGAGCTGACCAAAGACACTGGAACAGCTTGTTCAAAGAGGTGGTGGAAGCCCAGTCCCTGGAGACGTTCTAGATCAGGCTGGATGTGGGTCTGAGCAACCTGATCGAGCTGTAGGTGTCCCTGATCAACGACCTCTAAGAGACCCTTCCAGCTCAAATAATTCTATGATTCTTTTCTATGACGGGAGGCAAGCTATGAGGTGGGAGTCATCCAGCAACAAGCTGTGTACATTATAGGTCCAGTGTCAGTACAAGAAAGAGGCAGAGGCTAGCTCTTAGCAGAACTAGTAGCATGGGCAAAGGCTAAAGGCCCAGGGCAAAGGCTGAGAGCTCAGGTAAAGGCTGAAGGCCCAGGGATGGTGATGGAGGTGCATAATGATGGAGAGCCTGGACCCACAGCAGGGATTGTGGGTGAAGGTCCCAGAGGAGGCTGCTGAGGACCTAGTAGCACCCTCAGGGCCCTGAAAGGGTAAGACTCTGCATAGGAGTAGTCAGGGTATGAAAGTGAAGAGTTTCCAGGGTCAGACTTTGAGTGCTTGTGGAAATTATAATTACAAGCACATGCTTAGAGTTAAGCATAAAAGCTTGGCTGAATGAGGACGATAGAGCTAACAATTCACTGTAGCTCCAGTGAATTCAGAAGTTCTGCTCAGATGCTGCAGATTACCAAAATGCTTATTTCTTGTGCTGAATGAAGGCTGGTAGCCAGCAGTAAGAGTTTGCAGGTGTCTCTGCTTCATCTGTGCTGTTGTTGACTCTGTCAGTCTAAGCACAGCCTTGGCACACAGCAGCATTTTCAAACCTGTGTTAACTTTCCTTTATTGATTCTTCTGTGTCCTCATACTTTCAAAGTGGCAAACATATTCATGTAAACAGAACGCTGAAGCGAGCTTGCAAACAGCAGGCAAACCAAAGAGAAAGCAGGTCTAAAAGGGAAGCTAAATACTTCTCTTTTTTCATTCTTCTAGCAATTTTGGGGAATGTAAAAATTAAGGAAAATTTTTTGAGTTGGCATTATGTTAAATTTGAAGTGTATTGACAATAAAAATGGCCTTAACTTATGAAGGTTGGAAGTTTATAAAAACAGGAACTGTAGTCCAAGTTGCTATAGAACTGGCAGGCTGTCACTTCAAAAAAATTACACTGTTTAGTGGTCGCTGTGATCATGCTCTAAAAGCCAATCTTAACACCTGACTTTGCCAGCTGCTGTGGAATTGAAAAGTTATTTCTGGATCATATTTGCATTCTGTGATCTGAAGAAGAAAGAAGAAGAGACACTAAATTATTTCAGTCTTTCCATGTGTCTATGTTTGACTATAATTATTGCTAGGTAGGAGCCGGGAGAAATATTACCTTCAGATCCCAGATTCTAACAGTGCTAATTGCTCAGATCTGTGTTGGAAGAATAGGAGCTGGCATATTTTTGGGAAAGTTAATTAAGGTATTTCACTTATAATCTAAAAACAGATGGTATGCACATTAAATAGCAATGGAATTGTATGAAGAGGGTTGAGACCTATCTTCTGACAAAATAATATACAGTAGAGCATTTAAAATACAGGCTCTAAAGTTACATCTGGATCAAGCAGTACATGAGGGTAGGCTTCTTCCTGCACCAGCACAGAGAGTTGCGAGCAATCACAAAATCCAAACAAATAGAGCAGGGGATGCTAACATAGGATTTGCTAAGCTATGAGAACTAATTAGGTGATTATGTCTAAGCCAGCAGAGCTTCTTTCTTTCACTGTAATAACACCAGCTCTCTTTCCTAACAGAAACTGGAGGGAAAGATACTACTGTACTAGAAGAAGGTTATTGTATTTCTTGCACAAAAGGAAGTTGGTGTAATTCAGCATTTCTATAGAAATGAATCAGCATTGAGCGTCACTGAGGTCTTACATATAGAATAACAATTTTAAAAGAAAAAATGGTTATATTGGACATTCACTGGCGTGCTTGGGGCAATTATATATTTATAGAAGAACTCTCTACTTTTTAACTTTGCATTATGCCACATTGATTGTTTTATTTTAAGCCTCAGCATAATTGTCTTTCATTGTGGCAGGTAAGCTGGTAATCCTGTTGTAATCAAAAAGGAATTGCATTAAGGGGTAGAACTAGGCTGCTTACAAAGGATGTTTTGCAAAAGAAAATCACCTTTTATTGTGTTTTTTTTTAAATACCTTTTATTTAAACAACTTTTATTGTGATTATTAATTGTGATTTTTTTTTTTAATTCATTACACTGTGTAGACATTAGTCCTACTTTGAAGTGTAGGATCCATTCCAAAGCTCACCTAAATCAATGCAGAAGCTCCAATAGACTTCAAGTCATGGATCTGTTAGGCAGTGATCTTCCTGTAGTGGATCATAATTTCTTAAGACCACAAGTCATCTCCTCCAGCAACTGGAAATGATTATTATTTTGATTAGCGTATTAAATGAAAAAAATGTCTGTCTGCTTCTTCAGTTTAGTCTTGACAATGATTTGGTGGAGCAGATACATTGACTGTATAAGGAAAAGGACAAGAAACATCTGAAGCTGTGTTACAAAGATGAAAAAATGCATTGTCTGAGAAGAATGATTTTTAATCATGGGAAAAAAATATACTGGACATGTAGGGACACATTAATATTTTCTCTCACATTGAGGAAGTTTGTGTTGTGGGTGGCTTATAACTTAGCTTGTAGATGTTTAGGTGGGGAAGAAATTATCATTTGAAAAAATAAAGGAATGAAGTGCATATTTACCATTTCCTGCATATTTCTGTGGTGAATTTAGAATTCAAAGTAATGCAGGTTTATATCTCATCAACCATACCATAGAGAAAGTGTTGTCCAAGAGTATGAACTAAGCTGATACTGATACACAGATATTTGAAGTAAAAATAGCAAAAAATGAGATATTTTCTTTCCACAGAAATGTGAAGTGTTGCATTTTTCTTTTGGAAAACTGTATTAAGTAAAATTTAAAAACCTGAGCAACCAAGAACTATTTTGACGCCTGAAGCATTTGGTTTGATGTTGCCCAGTGTTTTTGTTCAGGTTTCAGTAGGCATCCATGGGAGTTTAGTAATTACTCCCAGTGAGAGAAGCACGATCTGAAGATAAGCGGTTAAAAGAATACTACAAATATTTTGCCTGCCCGCAGCTTCAGTGAGTTGCTTGCCTACATTTGTGAAAAACCTTCCAGATGCTTTTTTTGAATAGGTGCAAAGTGCTCTCCTGAGCCAAGAACACCTCTTTTTTTGGCTGGACTCACATCCTCTTTGGCCTGCACTCCCTGGAGGTGCAGAGTTGAAGCTGAGGAAGTTACACAAGTGCTCGGGGATTTTGGTGCCTGTGTCATTTAGCCACAAAAACAGCCTTCCCTTTGAAGCACCCAAAATGCTTGATCAGGGATCAACACTTTCTCTCCTCAATGGAAAAGGATCTCAAGAAGCTTAGTGGGCCACAGTGTAGTTTTCTGTGATATTTTTTGTGTAGCTGAACTCCTCTTAGCATCATTCTTGCTGTGTGGTATTCCAATAAAAAGGCAGTGACATGGACTTCCAGGATTTTGTAGTGCGATGGGATGGGCGTAAAGTGTGTGCTCCACAAAACTATCAAAGACAGCAATATTTCCACAGCCTTCTGAAGAGTACCTAAAAAGAAGTTACCATCTGACTGGTACGATCATTGAATCATAGAATCGCCTGAGTTGGAAGGGACTTTTAAAGGCCATCTGGTCCAATTCCTCTGCAATGAACAGGGACACCTACAGCTACATCAAGGTGCTCAGAGCCCCATCCAACCTGACCTTGAGTGTCTCCAGGGACAGATTATCCACTGCCTCTCTGGGCAACCTTAAACACCAAGGAGATACTTACCATCCCTCGCTGTGTCACAAAGCTCATTTCACAGAAGTGAACAAATTTGTCATTTGTGGCCCATTGCTGATCCTGTTGTTGCAAGAGAGAGTCTCTTGAGATAAAGTTCCCAGAATGTAGGTAGCATCAGGCTGTATTACAGTAAATACGGTTGGAAGAATCTGGCCCAGATTCTCAATTGCTCAAATATTGCTCAAATAGTGGTTTCAGGTATGTTTGTTTTTATTTTCATAGCTATACAGCCTTGACTTCTGAGATATTCATGTTGCATCTAAATATATACCCTTGGAAGGTTTCTAAGTCTTTAAAAGTAACACAGTATAAAAAAGTTAATCAGCCTGGTTTGTCGGTAAGGCTCATGCATCCTTCTTAAAAGTACATTTTTACGTTGCATTGAGTTTGGCCTTTGTTGTCTGTAAAAAAGTGGAAATAGAATTGGCTTGCTTGATCTCTTGGGCCTACATGCAGAGCTGGCAGTAACATTGCTAACAGAAGTTATGGAGGTAGCCAAACAGAGGAACCCTGTCCATTTCCTCAGTTTACTGAATTTCCAGTTGGCACTGACAAAAGCATGAGAGGAAGGAGGCTATGCTCTGTCCATTCGATATAACACCATACATGACACAAGGAGATGATTGATTAACATGTAGTCGTGCAAAGTAGCTGCTCCTCCTGGCTGTGTCTAACGCCTTGCATCTTAATTTGAATGAAAGCAAAATGTTTATCCACTAGTTTCTCAGTGAGGAAGATGGTTTTGTTTATTACTTATGTTAGTCTAGCAAAACTGGGCATATTCCTTATGTTAAATAAAATCACCACCAATGCTGGAACTCCATTACACCTTTGCTACAGACCCTACAGGTTAGTATGTAAAAATTGCATTATGTACCCCAGATTGTCAGCTTCCTCTTCTCAAAGTGCTCCACCAGAAGTTTGGCTTCACACGGTGCTTGGAAAGTTGATAAATCCCAGTTCTGGTTAAACAAACCAAGAAACAAGTTCCAAAGACCTTGCTGTCAAACCAACTGATTTCAACCATGGCAGGATCATGAGGGGAGAGAGATGGTGTCTTGGGGAACAAGATCCCAAGACATTTAGGTCTTACTAGGGCAATTGAATTCCTCCCAGAAACTAATCAATAAAGCCAAAGCACAACTGAAGCAAGTCCAGAAACAAAAGAAAACCAAAAACCCCAACATGTCCAAATCAGTATGTCCCAGTGTCACTTAACACTACTCTTTTGGCAGGATAAGGTGGAGGCACTGTCATAAGTCTGGAGAAGCTACGTCATTTTTTAAAAATCTTGATTGAATCTACAGTTAATTCAGAACTAATGCCTTTTAAACTAGTTTTAATCCAAGAGCAAATGAAACTATTACTTCAGAGAGATGTCACCAGGGAGAAGTTAGTGCCTCATCGAGAATGCATGTGAGAGTGACACGGATAAGAATTACTGCCTCTGACACAAGGATTTCAGCAAGGACACTGGTCCAGTCTTGTTTGCCGTTGCACATGTGCCGTCAGTTCATATCCACAGAGATCAGTCCTTTGCTCTTTGCTATCAGCTGAAGTGGTGCCCGCTGAAGTAATAAGATCTTAATGCTGTTATAATGTCAGTGTACAACAATGTTACCGAATTCTAGAGAGATAGAGAAAACTCAATTAATATTTTTTAGCTTTTTGGATTTCTTTTTCAGCATTGACCTATGATGGCCACAGAAGAGGCATAAAAAAATCTCTCTGTAATTTATACTTCTGTGAACTGTCATGCGTACTAAAACAAGTGCCAATGGAGTCAACTGCAGGAAATCTTTATTATTTTCTTAGAAACTCTTCAAAATGTAAACATCCTGTTGATACGAATCTCAGATTCTTCTGATGTTTACTTAGCAGCTGCCGTCATTGTGCAGTGTCTGAATACACATACCATATTACATGGTACACAACCGGCAGAGCCGTATTCTGGCTCGTGTTTTATTTTACAGAAGCAAAGTCTGAAAATAGTTCTGAACAATTGAATTGTAAAACGACTTACAAGAGGTCTGCTGTTACTTCAAACTGTTTGAAATTGCCAACCTATCTGAAACACACTGTTGAAATCGCAAAGGTAACGCACATCCCCTTTACTCTGCCCCCATAGTCAGATCTGATGGCAGAAGAGTTAAAAAACACAAATATTGAAAACTTCAAGCACAGCTGAAAAAAGAACCTTCCATTTATTGTTTTGTAAATCTGATTATTTTTAAGCTAGTTGCATTATTTTGGGGACCTGACTCACCATTTCTGAATGCTTAGGTTGGCAACAGTATTTCATTGCTGGTTCAGTGGTTGTGCTGACTCAGGATGTCTTTACAGCCACGCACAGTCCACAGGAAAATATGTACTTTACAGATCCATGCAAATCATATACTGCACGCCAGTGTTTCCTATTGTTAATGAAGATTCCATGTGGCTCTGGTTACACATGGCTCATTAATTATGTCTGCCTATGTGCTGCGGTAGCAAAGCTACTGATGTTAAAATGAAGATGAGAACGTTTGAGTTCTGAATACTTTGGTATAAATATGTCTAGAACGATTATCCCGTAATATATTAGGAAAACAGGTAACATCCTAACGTCAATCCTGTGTCTGTGTGTGGTGTTGGCAAAGGCAAAGAACAGAGATTTTGTCATTCAGAGGGAAACCCAGCAGTGCCACAAATGATGATGAAGTACTCTCAGTTTTCATAGGCTCTTTACTCTATTTTCTATCACTGAAAATTTCCACTTTAAATACAATCCTACTGTTAGACCTTATAGAATAATCTATTCATAGGAAAGCATTTTGAAGACAATTCTGAATGCTGTTGGCAGCTTCTAATTAAGAAACAGTTATGTTTAAGTTGTGGATTTGCAGACATACACACACTGGCACACAAAACACACACACCAACATAGGCGCAAAAAATAAGGGAGCAGAGGTTCTAGACCGATTTTAAAAAGTGGAGAATTCCATGGGAAAGAAGTGTTGGAATTGCGACTCAGGTGGGATGAAGAGATAAGACTATAGTTTGAACTTGCAGGGCGAGAAATTGAGACTAGAATGAGAAGCACAAGTAGTAAAAATTGGAAACAATATGGTAAGGAGGCTAAAACAATGAGATAGCAATGAGTAGACTGAGACCAGAAAGGTTGGATGGGAAAGACAGAAGTCACACATGGGAAGACTGGAAGACTGGACAAGGCCTGTAGCTGGTAAATATACTGGCCATTTTTGCTAAGTGGAACCTTAGTTTCTGAACTCTTAAAGCTCCTGTTCACAGCAGGTACCTTGGGCAATGCTTGCCTTAAAATCAGGAGCAGCACAATAAAGGAGAATTTAAGAACAAAATAGTAGGTTGTGAGATCCTGATGTAGGCATTTCAGAGGATTATTATTTTAACCAACAGTTGCCTGTCCCATGGATTGAATGCTCATTAGTGAATGGAGCTCAAACTGGATCCTGATGAACACCCTTTGACTTAGTTTCTCCTGAAAGAATAATGTTATGCACACTGGAAAATGAGCTCCTAAACGTTAAACACTGTACATTCAAATTAATGTATGTAATCTGACATTAATCTCTGTGGTCTTCATCAGCAGAATGGAGATAAAAATGGCCAGTAAGGCGTTGCAGAATTAACAAATGTGAGCATGCAAAAACCATCATGCTGCATGCTGAAGGAATGAACATAAGAAAATAAATTCTGCCTGTAAACCATGAAATATGCGGTAAATAAATACTGAGACCACACACAAAATTTAAAAAGAAAAATACTATCAAATAGCAGCTCATCAGCTGAATGTCATCCTGTCAGTGGATTGAATGAGTCAAGGATCCTTTGGATCATACAGTAAAAGATTAAACCATAATGCAAATATACTAGAGGCAAGCTAAGAATGCACATAAATCTTTTGTTTAAGCATTTCCAAATCTGTGAGTTCTCAAGGTTACAACCCTATCTGGAGAACAGCCCATTTCTCTGTTCACATAGACTAAGCCAAGTACTTTATCCACCTATGTAAGTGTAAATGACTTTTCATCTTTTTTTCTAAATAATCATGTGATGAGATTCTAGGAGTCCTCCATCAAAATGCCTGATGGTTTCGAGGAGAACTCCAATAAACTGGAATTGCTCCATTGCTTTTCTTGTCAGTTTCATATTCTTTAATTTTGTATCTGCTGGTAACGGAGTCCAGAGTTGAACATAACTTGGTCAGATGTTTGGCTTTCAGAAAATTTGAATGCAGCTGGCCATTTCACATTGGCTTTTCTGAAGAATTTTTGCCAATGTGACATCCTGTGATTTATGAATAGTCACCACTGAAAGCAAGATCAAAGGAGAATTTCTGCTAAAACAAGTGACATACCTTGTTTTCAGCAATTACTTAGTGACAAAAACAGTGATGTTTGCTGACAAGGGATGGTTATGTTTTATGCACGTATACTTGGAAGTATAACTTGGGTTAGTGTCTATGTAACTGAGATATTCTATTTTGGATACAGTCAGTAGTAATGTCTGAGATTTGGGCAGGCTTCAATAAGAGAAAAGCAAGACAAAAACTTGTAACATTTTGTGAAATGCAGTCTGGGCTCTTAGCCCACCTCTACCCCAATAGGCCAGTAGGGTGCATTTGCTTCTATTTCACGTGGCTACAAAAATAATGGAACTGAAGATTTCTGTGATTAAAGGAAAATGTCTTGTCCTTTAATTTATGTTAGTGTTGCTCAATTATTCACTGAAGTACTGAAATGAAATGTGAAACAAATGAGTGTAGTGGAACTGGACCAAGCTGTGTGTGTGACGGGTTGAGCAATCAACATCCTTCTGGTACCTGCAGTCAAGCATTTTAGTATAAAGAATCCTCATCATTAATCTTGTTCTTGTATAGGTTTGAATGAGTAGGATTTTACTCACTCCTGGACAACCACTCTCCCTTGATTTACTTTATCGAAATCAAAAATACAGCGATAGCATACAAAGCTGAGGGGGAAAATGATGACTTGTTGTTAACCAAATTTATTGGAGTAAGTTCAAAACAAAATGGTATTTGATAGGATTATAGCTCCACATTCTTTCATGAAAGAAAATGGCTCATCAATCTAAAGGAACCTGTCTGTGCTTAACACAGTACAGTATTTTAGAAAGATAAAATACTCCAAGCAAAAAAGTCTTGCTTCTGAGAATGACCCAGATGATCTCTAGAGGTCCTTTCCTATCCAGACCCTTCTATGGCTGTGATGGTTGCCATTACTCTGACGTGACTGAGTGGTTCACCTCTAGTTTTTGTCTAGCATTGACACTAAGAAAACTTGTTCCACCCCCTAATTCCCTAATCAGGCAGATGTTTTGAGACCACATCCAACATGCCAGTAAGAGCTACACAGATGTGAAGGAACCTCTTGCTTTCCCTTTGTTCATACTCAGAAAGAAATAAACGTGGTTAGTCCACTCAGCTGGGATATGGCCTCAATTTTCTTATATAACTAAGAAGTTAGAAAGCTATTATAGAAAACAAATAGCAAATAGCTAGTGAAAATACAATAGCATATCTGTGGAGAGGTGAAGGTGATGAACAAGATACTTAGTCCATGGCAACAAGTTTCTCAGAACAGCCGGACCTTTGTCAGCAGATCTCTGTTTTTGGAAGCCCATTTAATTGACTCGACTGTAATTGTAGACTTGAAAATAAGCAAGAGTTACCAATCTGCTATTTCTCACAGTATGTGTTGGGTTGTGAAGTGTCACTTCTTTCCAAATAATTCACTGCTCTTTGCTTGGGTATTTGTTGCTTCATCAGCAACTTTGTTAATTAATGGTTTGATATGCTTTGATTTCTAGCTGATTTTTTACTATGGAACTGGAGACAGCTGGTGTCCACAGAACTACTACGATGAGATCAAAATGGATTTTCCAGATGGGGACATTCGACTTTGTGAGAAAGGGCTCCGCCATGCGTTCGTGCTGGATGCCAGCAAGGAGATGGCTGCCATGATTACGGACTGGTTACGGGATGATCTGACCAAATTATAAACAACGATTCAGTGATTAACAAGAAAATGGTGTAATTATTTTGTGAACGTGTAATTTTTTGTGAGAGAGTCTGTCCTATCTTTTTTTTTTTTTTTTTCTGTTTATTACAGATTATGGCTTGTTTTCTACTGAGAAGTTTTAGAGAAAGTTAAAGAGAGACTGGCTGGTCCAAAATATAGTTTTATGGATTTAATGGTGATGTACATTGATCCTGTGTCTTCAGCACTCTGAAAGACTTGGAAAAGTATGGGATATTTATTGTCTCCTAGCACTCTAGACAACACTGATACTAGATTGACTGACTAGAAGTGCAGCTGAGTTACTGCCACCTCAGCTGCTTGCTGAAGAGACATCAGGGCTGGATTTAGGGCAGCCCGGTTGGTCTGGTTTAGAAAGAAATATCAGGCTACTCCATATGGATAAAAATTCCCCTGTGGGAACTGATCCTGGTGTGCTCTGAAAGGTCTGACCCTCTCCACCCATTTCATCTCTGTGTATCCCTGGCACAGTAGTGAGTGCAAGAGTAATAGACAGCCAGAACAGCCCAAGGCCCAGCATTATCTCCTTCGGGTGGGATAGGGCTGTTGGCTTCAGAGATCAGGCTGAGGTCAGGCTTTTTATGAGGGAGATGTGAAGATGAGGTGAAGACAAGATCCTCCAAATCTCAGATGGGGCTCAGAGTGCTGCCAGAACTCCACGGTGTGTTAAATATAACATAAGGTAAGTGTGGCCTCTCAGCTGGGGAATATATTTGGAGCCTTTGGTTCAAATTTTCTGATTGTAAAGAAAGTAAAGGAGCCTTGTCACAGGTGCCAGTGTTACGAGTTTGAAGTGGATTCAGAATCCATGTGTAACTACTTGTAAGTGTCCTAGCTCTCTGAGCTGTCCTTCTCATAATGAAGCCTGTGGGAATGGTGTTTGCTCAGCAACTTTGAAGAATTAAATCACTTTTGATGCATGTCTGAATTTCAGTTCTTTGCTCCAAGGACTGAAGCATGAATTTTTCTGCCAAGCCACGGATTAGATAAGTGAGAAAATGGCTGTTCTGCCATCATTGCACCCATGAAAGTGCATGAAATATTAGTATGTAGGACCAGGTCCCATCTGTATTACACTGATGACAAGTATTCTGTTCCTCACATTTCTTCATCCCTCTCCTTTACAGATAGGGGAAAAAAAAATGCAGAAACATTCTATGAGCTGTGATAATACAGATTGTGATAATACAAGAGGTTAAAGCCTAATGCTAGAAATGAAAGCAACATAAGTAAGGAGAACAGAGCCAAGTGCAATCAGGAAAGGATTTCTACCTGTGAACCTGTGAAACAGTCCCTGTAGAGTAGAGACATTTATAAAGAGATAAATAAATAGAAACACTATAGAACATAGTGACAGGAAGTCTTGTCCTAGCTACCAAATGAATTTACATGATGCATTAAGTATCTACCTTGCACAAGCAATTAGCAGTATTAATGTGGTACTACTGAGAACGGTGCTAGAGAGCATTCTCTGATGCTGTAGGATTGAGTGATTAACTCCTTGGTTATCTTACACAATTGTATGCACATCATCCACTTCTCTCTAGATCCCACTTAACTCTTTTACTGTTATTTAGAGCAATGTGTAGAATTCAGTTTCTGGATATTGTGGACCAATTCTCAAACCTGCTGACAGCCAGTGGATTTAAGTGCCCTTTTTTGCAGTTTGCCTTTGGAGACTAGCCAGTGGCTTTTCAGACTACACTGCCACATAACAAAACAGACAGTGATGTTTGGGGCAGAAATGCTGAAACCCCTATCAGATGTGTCCAAAGTGAAGAATCTGTGCCTGTGCAACTGATTCGGGTTAGCAGGGAGCCCTGGGACGTTCCTTCTTTCCTCAGGGCTCTAATCAGTGATGATTGAAACAATTCCTGTGCTCGCTTTGGAAATCCACAGTTCTGTGTGTCTGTGTGTCCGTGTGTCTGGTCTAGCAGCCCCCAGGTGTTGGCATGCAGTTCTGTTGGGCATCCTTCTTACTGACAGATGCAAAGTGCATTGGCTGGCCTGGGCGTTCCCTGTAGCAGAGTGAGGATGTGTGTTTGCATCTATGTGTGTACGTAAACATCTATGTATACATGTTTATACACACACGTAATGCGCGTGTGTAGGTTGGCAACATAAAGAATGCAATCAGTTTGGTCAGTTTGGTTTACACATTGATACTGTTGGAGAAAACATTTGTTCTTTGCAATGCATGGGATTGGGAATTGAGCACGGAATCAGTCTGTAAAAATTCAGCTGTTGTAGTGGAGGATAGAAAAAATCTTGCATTAACCAAAGATGACAAGCAGCTATTACAGCCCGGGAACTGAAGTACCTATCAGAGGCAGTTGTTTACAGTGCATTATTCGTATACTTTGTATGAGCAATTAATTTAGCAATACTTGTACTTGTGTGTTCCTTTTATACAAACGCTAATCTGTTATAAATCCTACTGACTGCATTAAGACCTAAACTGAGATGAGACCTGGTCAGCGGTGACCAGATCAACTGCAGGATGATGCCTTACAATTTTCTTAAATGGATTTTCTCTAAGGTGATTGAAACCATAGTGATCCAATTGCGTCCTTCCTCCTTGAAGCTGTTACTGTAAGGCAAAGAAAATTTGCTACTCTGTTCATTGCAAAAAAAAAAAAAAGCATGGATCTGATTGTCACAGCTGTGTTTCCTAAGAGCAGTAGATCTCACACGATGGGAATCCAGTGGTGTTTGCCATGGCCCGAGGCAAAGAGTGTCAGAAGTGCTTGTGGTCCAAATGCTCCAACTTGCCATGAAAACCCGGTGTAATCTGCCTGTCTTAGACTATTTTAGAATTACTGGGAATCCTATCACAAATGCATTGACCGTATGCAGTAGCATCTGATCTGTGTCATTCACACTTTTGTGCTTTGTCACCACGTGAGTAAACCTGCTAGCTGCAGTGACTTGGACTCATGCTCGTGTTTTGCAAATCGATACCTTTTATGATAAGTACACAAATCCAGTAACTAAAATAAAGACATTTGTTGTAAAATGGAATTCAAGTCTTTAATAACTTTATCACCCTCACCTTTAATAACTTTACCACCTATTTATCACCCTCATTACATTTACAAAAATACAATTTAGAAAAATGCTTGCCTAAGCCCAAATTTCACCTGCCATTTAGATATCTAAACTCACAAGAAGTCTGTGGTAGAAACTTGACACACTGAAGCATTTTTATCCAGAGCCACTCCAAAACAATCAGCGTTTCCTCTTGCTCCCTCCATTCAATGTTTGCTGCTCTGAGCTATAGTGCCTGCAGGCCAGGAAGGGCTGTCCCTCTGGGAGGGTGAGTGCTTTCCCACTGTTTATGGTGTAGAATTTGGAGCTGGACTCCAAGCTCAACATCAGTTTCTTGCTACACAGGAGACGCTGCATACATGAGCCGCAGCGATCATCTCTTTTCTGCAGTTAAGTCATGCATGTGTTGGTTTTACAGACCATGTGTTTGTATGTGCACCCACTCCCCTAACCCCCAAGCCTGTACTTGGTCTAGCTAATGGCCAGACACACGTTGCTCCATGTCACAGCTCACACTCCCAACCTCAGTACGTTGCTGAGGTTCATTGCTTACAGGTAAATGTTCTCTTTTCTGGCACCTCTACAAAATAAAAATCTTGAGAGCATTTAGAAGTGACCAGGAGCCATATACAAACAGATTTCTGAAACAGCTGAGAGGGTTTATTGCAAGCAAAAGATTGTATCAGAAATACAACCCAGCTGCCAGGAGCAATCATTGCTCGGTAGCATCACACAGAAGTTATGAAACAATACACATGCTCAGATGGCATAGGCAGGGGGACATCTAATTGGAGACTGTTTTCAAGTGCTTATGCTGATAGTAAATGGGCTCGGTTTTTCCATTCCACGTATTGCAGGAACATGCAGTTGTGTTGTGGTTTCTTAGCAGTTTGCACTAGCTAATGAAACGCAGAGTGTTGTCTAAGGCATCTGACTCATCCTGCAGTGCAGCGTTTGCCAGTCCAATAATGGAGATTTTTGGCCATCCCATTTGAAGCAACTGACATTGGAAGAGGCAGCAGGGGAGTGCCCCTCATTTCCCTTGCTGATGAGTACTTGATCAAGTTCACTTTAACACAATCTGTCCCCAGCTCTAAAATACCGTGTTTCATTTATTAGGTGAAATGACAGAATGGTGGAGTTTGGAGGAGACCTTAAAGCCCACCCAGTTCCACCCCCCTACCATGGGCTGCTTGCTGCCCACCAGCTCAGGCTGCCCAGGGCCTTATCCAACCTGGCCTTGGGCACCTCCAGGGATGGGGTACCCATAGCTCTCTGGACAGCTGTTCCAGTGCCTCACCACCCTCTGAGTAAATCCTTCTGTATGAAGACCAGGTGGCTTGGAATTGGGAAAAACATTGACAGAATATGGTTTGAAGTGTTAAGATCATCTGCTCTCATCATAGAGGTGTACTGGAAATAATTACATGAGGGTGCAATAAGCAGACTCCTTCCAGGGAGACCTCATTGTGGCCTTCCAGCACTTGAAGGGAGCATATGAACAGAAAAGGGAACGGCTGTTTAAGAGGATGGATAATGATAGAACAAGAGGGAATAAACTAAGACAGGGGAGGTTTAGGTTGGATATTAGGAGAAAATTTTTCACAGAAGGTGGTGAGGCATTGGAACAGGTTGCCCAAGGAGGCTGTGGATGCCCCATCCCTGGAGGCATTCAAGGCCAGGCTGGATGTGGCTCTGGGCAGCCTGGGCTGCTGGTTGGTAACCCTGCACGCAGCAGGGAGGTTGAAACTGGATGAGCGTTGTGGTCCTTTTCAACCCAGGCCATTCTATGATTCTGTGATTCCACGACTCGTGCCTGGTGTGTCACCCCGTGCACCCCTGGAGCACCTCTCTCTCCAGCTGAGCCATCTGTCTGTGAAGGGAAAGCCTGGGAAATACCACCACTGTAGTAATTAACTCCAAAGTCCTTCAGACAAACCTCCATCATCAGTTCTCCACATATTTCCTTCTGGTTTTGGGAAGAGGTTTTGGCTGAAACCTATACCTGGTGCCATGAAGACTTCTTCCACACTTCCAAGTGTGTCTTACTCCAAATCTACATCTACTGTGTGATTTGTACTGGGATTAGTCTTAACCCTATCACATTCATTCACTGTTGATGGCAATGTCCATTGCAGGAGCCATGCTAACGAAGCTCAGCCTGAAACTTCTGCCATTGCACCTAGAAGGTCCTTGTGAATGAAAGTGGATGAGAAAAAAGGCACACAGTTATTCATAGCCCCTCCCTCAATGTGCTTCACACAGAGACAACCCGATCTTACAGATGCCTTGTGTCCTGGATATCCCATAACTTTTGAAGTTCACTTAAGTATGCAGAAGGTTTTCATATCCCATCGAGCTTTATTAAGCTTTTAAATATAAATTATATATATATATATATATATATTTGAAAGATTGACTGAAAGAAACAGGAGAGTGAGAGAAAAACAAAACATATATTTCATTAGAAGCTGTATAATAAAAATACTAATTTAGTAACATCTAATCTCTAGAGCAGTAGGACATGTATCATGCATACCAGGGATATCTAAGTGGAATTAAAATATTCTTCTACTGCATTTTCCCCGAACTTTTTCATTCCCCGAGTTTTTAAATGCAACATTTCATCCTCGTTTCCTAGAGGGATGTTTTCACCAGGTGTGAGTAGACTGGGTACATCCCTTCCCTTAGGAAGGCCATCGCCTTGGACTCCCTCTGCACCTGTCGGGGCAGAGACCTGGGCTCAAGTCAAACCCATCCAAAGGGTTTTGTATGGTCACAAGCACAGTGTGAGCAGGGCAGGTTCTTCCAGTTGTCATATTTACCCCTTCAACTTAGTGTTCCTTAGCTCCTACATTTTTGTGTTCAGGTTAATGGAGAGCACTCTGCTTGGTTGGCTGGAGCTGGGTTGCTCCTGGTCAAGGCAGGAGAAGTATTTTCAAACACACAGGGAAGAAAAGGGATGCACCTCTTCTGATGAGAAACGCATTGCAAACACTCAGTGTGCTCCCATTTTTTTTCCCTTTCTAAAATACCTGAGCTTGCCAAGGAAAGTGCTGTAAAATGAACGGCTTTTTCACTGTTTGCCTTAGTAACTTCAATAGCCCAGGAAGCCGATGCGACTTAGGAAAGGTACTCTGAAATGAGCCATCTGGTTTTGGCGCACAGGCACAACTCTTCGAAAGAAAAACTATTGCCGAGGTCTATTTATCAATAAAATATTTAATAAACTTATCTGTACAAAATATTAAAAAGGTTATTGAAGAGTATACAAGAATACTTATTTAACAAATATATACTGCTATATAATATATTCAAGAAAATATAGATTGCTGTTTACAGTTCATTTACAATCCAATATGTACAATCCATTTAAACTTTAGAATACATACAAACAATGCATTTACACCATCACTTACAGAGCTATCTTCTCAGAGATATTTCACACTCAGACCTGACAAAGCTGAACAAATACATGGAAAGGTTAGAGGCACACACAGGGATACAAGTATTGCTTCAAAAAAATTAACTACTACAGATACGGCTATTGGAAACTTGAGTCCTTTTTCATTTACTGATATTTTCCTTTCTAACCAAAGAAAATAAGACATAAATAAAACCATGACTGACCAGCAGAGAGGCTCATTTTGTCATAAAAAGAGCTCCAGATAGTCTTCACTTCAGAAAAAGAACGGGCAAGGGTAGGATACGTGCTAGTTTAGCAGACTGGATAAACAAGGACTGACATTGCCCCAGGCTGCATCTAAGCTGGGGAGCACCACAAATAGAGCAGCTCTTCCATGCACAGAAAGGCCTTTGGAGTCAGGCTCCCAAACCACAGGGCCAAGAGCTTGATTTACAAAGGTACGGCACTTCAGATGCTCAGATCTTTCTTTTATGCACTATTTAATCCTACAGGTTAACCTACTCACAGCACACGGGGTGAATTAAGCCTGCATGATCACCTTTCCCTGCCCAAAGAAGGTGCCCCACTCTCAGTTGATCACAGCCAACTGGACCACGTCTCTTCAGCACCTCCTCAATGACCAGAGCCTGGTGCCATCTCTTCTCCTGCCCCATGGAAGTTCTCTAACACCTCACAGCTCCCAGCCCAGCCAGTGTGAGTTCTCAGCCCTCAGCTGGGGCTCTTGGTCTTTTCCTCCTGCTCCCCTCCTCTCTCTTCTCAGGGATGTGGTTATTGGGCAATATTGATGGTAGGTGAACAGTTGGACTAGTTGATCTTAAAGATCTTTTCCAACCATAATGATTCTTCAAGGTAGGGCTGTGGGAGCAGAAAAGTTTCTGTGTGGAACAGCACTATGGAGAACACAGCCATCTCTCCCCATAGCCAAGATCAAAGCCAATTCCACAGCACCCAGAGTGGCCAGGCCCTAACCAGCTCCATATTTCCATTATTGCTCTGCTAATGAAGACATCAGTGGAGGTTCATAACACAGCAAAGCAGTGAGAAGACCCAAATGCTTCCATCTGCTATTGGGAAAACACTTGAATGTGTGAGCAGGACCTCTACTCTCTCCACCATGAGCCCAGCCAGACCCACAGCCTGGTGGCTCCATGTCTGCAACTCATGCTGGTAGGCCTCAGCCTTCAGAAACAGGCTGCCCAGAGAAGCTATGAATGCTCTCTGGAGGTGTTCAAGATCAGGTTGGATGGGGCCCTGGGCGGCCTGATCTGGTGGGGCACAATCAGCCCACATCAGTGTAACTGGATGGGCTTTAAGCTGTCCCTCAACCTAAGCCATTCTACAATACGATATGATTCCTCTCCTCACTTGTTCTCCATTTCCCAGCCACCACAAATCCCAGTGCTCCTTATTTGAGTCAGAATGAACCCTCAAGGCCATCTAGTCCAACTCTCCCACGATGAACAGAGACACCTACAGCTTGATCAGGTGCTCAGAGCCCTGTCCAGCCTGACCTTGAGTGTCTCCAGGGATGGGGCATCCACCACCTCTCTGGGCAACCTCAGCCAGAAGCTGAACACGAGTACATCACCCTGCCCATGCCTTCCCCCAGGCTCCTTACAGCACAGCAAATTCAGGACTGCTCTAATAGTGGTGCCAGCAGAAGGGAGAGCAGCAGCACAACCTAAATATCCTGAGGCTGTAAAACATCCTCAGAGATGAAGGATGGGCTCTTTTTGGTCCTCCTCCACCAGCAGGAGTTCCAGATTTTGATAATTTATTGAACATCCAGGACAACTGCTGATACAGCATGAATACCAGGGAGTGCTGTGCATTCTCATGTATGCAGCAAGGCACTAAAGGAACATGGAGCTTCAGAGGCTGACTGCAGCTGGTTTTGTCATGGAAAAGATAAACTAGCTTATGGCTGGTACAACATAGTAGATGCACCAACGTGGTTCAGCAGAGACCCACTGAGGACAGGAGGGCCAGAGAGCTCCCCGTGCCTGCGGTTCTGGGGGAGCTGGCAGGGTGACCACCACTAAACACACACTTCAGGGTCTGTAGGAGAGAGCCCTGAGGCTGCCAGCAGCAGAAGTGGCTGCTTGCTTTGCAAAGGGAGTGTGACCAATAAATCACTGCTGGCCTTTCCCTGCTCTCCCCAGCAGCGAGAGCCACACGAGCAAGATGTGAGCTAAAATCCATATGGTGCGAACGCACGCAGCAGCGGCTGCCGCTCAGCTCTGAGCAGAAGGCAGCTTGGGGTTGCCAGACTTTTCCTCACGGGTGTGCCAAGCATCAGCAAACAGCCCAGGAGGACATCGCCGCTCCATCTGCCCCTGCTTTGGGACCCCAGTGGGTTGTGGTCTCCAGGATGCAGTGAAGCGGTGCTGGAAGCACAGGCTCCGGTGTTACACACAGATTCCGTGCACCAGCCTTGGCCTGACCACGCACCTTGAGTCCCAGCTCAGTGCTGTCAAAGCCTTTTTGGATCTCAGCAGCTTTTCCCTGTCCCTAAGTCATTGCTGCCCCACACAGGAGGGGAGGGAGCACCAAGCGCAGGTACACGGCCCTTTCCAGATGCTTGCTATTTCTAGCTTTGCTGTAATTACATCCTGCAGATAAAAATGGTGCTGAAGGTCAGACAAATCCTCCAGGAGAACATACTCTGCATGGAAACTGTTTCGGTTTTCTTTTTTTTTTTTTTTTTTTTCCCCTCTCTTTTTTTCCTGGAAAGGCTGTATAAATACAGCAGATTGGGAACCTGCAATTATCCATTCAAATCGTTCCGAGTCCACTGAATCTACCTTTGTCTGCTTTCAGCCTCTCGTCTCCTATTTATACTGCTCAGAAATCAGCTCAAGCAAGAGGAGATGGATCAGGAATACCTCTTCACAGGGTGGTTTCAATGCCTTTATAGGGTCCTGGCAGTGATACCCCAGAGAGCATCCCCTGGCAGGAGCCAACCTCACCTATCATAGAGTCATAGAAAGGCATAGGTTGGAGGGGGACTTCAGATCATTTATTTCCAACTTCCTGCCATGGGCAGGACTGCCACCCACAGCAGGCTGCCCAAAGAAGAGCTCTCTGCCAAAAAACAGAGGTGCCCAATGGGGAGAGTGGCAATTAATTCCCAAATGGGCAAATCCACAGACAGCACTGCCGCCAGCAGCAGCCTCTGGTGCTCTCCCCAGACCTCCCCATTTTCCCTTACTGCAGTTGATCCAGGCTGCAAACCTGCAGTGACCGAGCCAGAATTTTGCTCTCTGGGGCACGAATGTGGACATGGTTCTGTGTCCTGCAAGAAGGGGCCCGGGGCCACTTGTGGGGCTGTCAGGAACTGTATGTGTATATAAATACTGAACTGCCCACAAACCTCTACAGCAAATATTTGGAGGAAAGGAGTAAAAAAAAAAAAAAGGAAAACATGTTTCAGCAGTGAGGAAAGCTACCTGGAGACCATCACTGATTGAAGAGCCAGGTATGTGGAAGCTTGATGGGCTTGGGAACACTGCAGGGCCAGCATCCCCCCACTCTGATTGATGCTTGTGCTAAGGGTGTGGGACAAGAGCTGTTAGGGATGTTGGATGAGGTTTGCTGGAGTCCGGGGGATGAGGACGGAGAGACACTGGGATTGTCCCACAGGGTACCTCTCTGCAGTGATACACAGGATGGGAGCCCTGCTGATGTCTTATTGTCTCAGCGGGGGCTGCTTGGGTGAGAGCTGGGTGCTCTCTTCTGCCCAAGGAAGTGGTCTGGGGCTAGGAGGCTGCCTGCCCTTTGTTCAGACATCTCTGAGAATGAGGAGCTTTATAGAAAAAAAATAAACATTTTCCAGCAGGAATTGATCTCCCCAAAAGCAAACTTCCATAGCTGAGTACTGATATTTATAAGGCAACAACTTGGACACCAACAAAAACCAAATCATCAAACCCAAAGCTATCCCATCCCTGACCTAAGCAGAGCCACAAGCTGCAGCTCAGTAAAGAAAGCCACCTGGCAGCATCCCACAATTGATACCAGGCTTCTTGGGGTTCAAGGCACAATTTAAGCCCACTTCCTATCAATTTGCAGCCCTCTCAGCTCTGCTCTTTGCAAGTTAAATGTCTCTGCCCAGAGGATGCGGGCTCCCTTAGGGCAGGCAGGGAGGAACGGAGCTGCTGCCAAAGGGAGGTGGATTGGAGCCCGGCCTTTTTATAGCAATTACTTGGAAAAATAAGAACCCAAGTAAAGCAGCTCATCCCTGGGGAGCTCAGGACTCTGCTTCTCCCCAGATGCTCTGAAGAGGTGTCCTTACATGCAGAAAGAAAAGCTCCCACCGCCCCAACCCAAGGGCGATGCAGAAAGCCCCAAAACTTTGAGAAAGGAACAGAGAGGGTTTCCACATCCCTTCGGGGCAGCCCATGGGGACAGGGGGCTCTTGGAAAGGCACACACCAAAATGTGTACGTATATATATATTATATATATATATTTATATATAAAATGGGGCATGGTGGGGTGGGGAAGAGCCGCAGAAATTGCTACCTGCAGCCGCACGTCTCCACCACCATGTCCTCGTACTGTTTGTACACCACGTTGTTCCCGGAGTCTATGTAGAGGATGCTGATGGGGCTGAGCTTGGAGGGCACGCAGCAGCTGGGGGGGGTGGATTCCGGATCCATGGAGTTCATCAGGGTCTGGATGATGGCGTGGTTGGTGGGCTCCAGGTGGGAGCGCAGGGGGAAGTCGCAGACCCCCTCGCAGTGATACGCCTCGTAATCCAACGGGGCGATGATCCAGTCGTCCCAGCCCAGCTCCTTGAAGTTGACGTGTAGGGGCTTCCTGCTGCAGCGCGTCTTCGCTTTCTTCCCATGGCCTTTGCCTCCGGAGCGGGCAGCGATGGTGGTCCTCCTCTTCCTCCGTTTGGGGTACGCCTCCCGGCTGGGATCAGGAGGCTCCAGCAAGGGAGGGCCACCCAGCACCTTCATCCTCTCCCGGATCTCCTTGAAGAGGTTCTCCTTCCTCTGAGTGCGGGAGAAGGCCACAAGCAGCGCTCGCTCGAGGGGCTGCGGATGGGGTTTGCCGAATCCCAGCTGCCGAGGGGGCAGGAGGCGGCCCGAGCGATCCGACACCACCCTCAGCACGAAGCACAGCAGTTTGCCCTTTGGGGGCCTCTCCCTGCGGTCTCGAAGCGCTTCCCAGACGTCAAACACCTCCCATCTGGAGCCTGCATCCAGAACATCGGCTGCTCTGGAGTCCAGCAGCCTGGGCTCTTCGCCGGCCCGACCAGAGCAGGTGGAGAGGAGCAGGTGGTGGAAGGTGCCTTCGGGGGTCAGGGCCAGGCTGCGGTTTGCAGGGAGGGAGCGTAGGACTCGCAGCTCTGCGCCCGTCACCTCCTCTGCCTCGGGCAGGCTGGAGATGTCAAAGAGGTAGCGCTGCTCGGGGGCGGACGGGGAGGCATCTGGGAGGGAGAAAAGAAAAAGAAATGCAAAAAGAACAAGAAAAAAATACAAAAAGAACACAGAAAAAAAAAAAAAGAAAAAAGGAGGAGGAAAAAGGGGGGAAAAAGAGGAAAGAAGAAGAAGAAAAAGAAAAAAATTAGAAGAAATAGAAAAAAGAAAAGGAGAAAAAAAAAAAAAAAAGGCACAATATCAAACCCAGCCAGGATAAGCCGAGCGCTCGTAACGGAGGTGCGCGGGACAAGCAGTGAATGGTAGCAATGGGCGAAGGGCTGAGCAGCCCGGCGGGAGGGAAACAGCCCCTCTGTCCCGGCGGTGTCACCGCGTTCAGAGGTGGAAAAAGAACAGGGAGGGAAGGAGGGGTCGGAGGGATGGCTCCGAGCGAGTGCCCTCCCGCTCCCCGCGTCCCCCCAGCAAAGAACAGGGGAAATCCCACTGTCCCCTGCAGGCACTGGGCGCTGCCTCGGGGTGTCTGACACGGGCGCATTCCAGAAGCTGAATTTGTCCCTATTTTTTTTCATAGAAACAGCAAATACCCGGAGTTGGAAGGGACTCATAAAGATCATAGAGTCCAACGGGGTGCACGCACAGCCCAAATGCAGACTTGTGCCGTTTCTGGCACCGTTGATATACCAGATGTTAATTTAAAAAGAAATAGATAAATAAAAAGAAGAGCTGGAGGGGGTGAGAGAAAGGGAGATGAATGAGGTCTGGGGTTTCTTCTTTTCTCCTCTCTAATAAGAAACCGGACCGCTGCACGCTGCCATGCCCGAGCCCCGCACTCTCCCCGACTCGCAGCCGCGCTGCGGCTGGGAAACAGCTTTCTCCCCGTCCTTTCTTATAATAATAATTATTATTATTTTCTTTTAAAGCAAATCTGCAGTTCCAGAGGGGCCGGATAACGGGATCCCTTCGCAGAGCTCGCCCCGCAGCATCTCCCCCCGCCCCGGCCCGGCTGCTCCCCCGCTGAACCTCAGTGCCGCCGCCGGGCAGAGTACAGAGGCTGCGGGAATCCGGGCACAGAGGGAGCCGGGAGCTGCCGTTCCCTTCGGCTTCCCATTGTACTCCATCTGGGGAGGGCAAGAGGGTCTGATTTAATTATTTTTTTCACCCCGCGAAAACTTCTGTCGGGACGACACAGTGCGTGTAAGCGCACATGGGGAAAAAAAAAAAAAATAGATCGATGTGTGTCCGCTCAACTCAAAATCATCGGATCCGCGGGTACGAATGGGGCAAAGAAACACAGCCCCAACGCGGGGAACCGCAGCCGCAGTGCCGTCCCCGATCCCGGCGGTGGGCGCATCCCTATGGGCAACGCCACGGGTGGGAGAGGATCGGAGCTCTGCCTCGCGCTTGCTTCCACCCAGCCCTTCTCATACCCGCACCCTACAGCCACGCACTGCCCCGCGGGGCTCACGCGTAGCCCCATCCCCACGCAGCTCCATCCCCACGCACTGTCCCGTCCCGCTCACGGCTCCATTCAAGCGCGCCGCCCCGTCCCAACCGACGCTCATCTCCATCTCCATCTCCATCTCCATCTCCATCTCCATCTCCACCTCCATCTCCATCTCCATCTCCACCTCCATCTCCATCTCCATCTCCACCTCCATCTCCATCTCCATCCCCGTCCCGCGCACATCCCCGACGTGCGCTCCCCCTCTCGCCGCTCGGCCCCGCACTCACCGCCCCGCAGCCGCTCCACGAAGCCGGTGACGGTGCCGACGGGGCGGGCGGCAGCGCCTCGTCGGGCGGCCAGGCGCTGGTAGAGGGTCACCATGTAGCGGTGCGGCACCACCGTGCCGTTGCGGAGCGCCCCGTCCCTCCGCGGCGGGGAGGAGAAGGGGGAGGCGGCGGTGGCGGCGGAGGAGGAGGAGGAGGAGGAGGCGGAGGAGGAGGAAGGCGCGGCTGCCGGGGGTCGCTGGGGAGCGGCGGCGGCCTGCGGCCCGCGGCGGAGGCGGCAGGCGCCCAGCAGGCAGAGGCAGAGGGCGGCGGCGGCGGCGCGGAGGCGCATGGCGGCGGCGCGGCGCTCGACGCTGTGCTGCTGCCGCCGCCGCTCCCCGCCCGCTTTTGAACATCGTCTTCGCCCGCCGCCGCCGCCGCCGCCGTCGTCGCCGCCGCCGCCGGCCGCCTCCCGCCGCCGCCCGCGGCGCCCCCTGCCGGCCGCCCGCCCCCCGCCCCGCCCTCGGCCGCAGGTGAGAGCCGGGGGGGCCCCCGCGCCCCGGTCCGCCCCCCGCGCGCGTCCCGTGGCCGCGCTCAGTGCTCCCGACGCGGCGTGCCGCGGGTCGGAGCGCGGCCCTCCGACGGCTCCCCGAGCTGCGGGGTCGCTCTCGTCGGGCCTTATTTTGGGCGGGGAGCGCCTCCGGCCTTTGCTTATTTCCTTTGGAGCGCTGCCCTCGCTCCCCGGCTCCGTTTCACGCCCCGCACCTCTATCTCGCGGCACACGTTCCGGGTAGGGATCCCCGGCCCGCGGTACGCAAGGTGCTCCCCCCTCCGCTTGGGGCGATGGGGCGGCCCCGAGGAGCGGACTCCGAGCGGTAATTCCGCCCGGCGGTGGAACAAAGCCCCGGGCGGGTGCGGGGTGATGTTTCCCCCCCGCACCAAGGAGGGTTTCCTTGGTAAAATTCAGATGTTTCCTCGGGCCTCGATTAAAATAACAACTTGGGTATTTACCGGGATGTTATTTCAAGTCTCTTAAGTCCCTGCTTATGTCTGTTGCGATTTCTCCGCAAATACAAAAACAAGTGCCGCGATGATTTATTGGAAGGAATGTAAACGTTTGGCCAAAACAAACACGGCTTTTTTTTTTTTTTCCTCTTCCCTTCCTCCCTACCCCCCCCCCCCCCCCCCACCCCACCCCCAAAGAAAAAGCCAAACTCTTCTCACAAGCATTTATCACTGCAGCCTCTCACGTTTCTTCCTGCTGTCATCCTACAGGTGCTCTGTCAGCCTGTGGGTTCCTAATGCCAACCAACATCACCATCCCACAGAGGTTGAACGCTCAGAGCAGCCATTCCCCAACAGGGAAAGGCAGAAGAGACCCATGCTGTCCCAGTCCCACCTCCACCAGTGGCACCATAGAATCACAGAGTAGCTTGGGTTGGAAGGGAACTTAAAGATCACCCAGCCCTCTGCTGTGGGCTGATAGCCCCCCTCCTGACTGGGCTGCCCAGAGCCCCATCCCACCCAGCATTGAATGCCGTCAGGAATGGGGCACCCACAGCCACTCTGGGCAGCTGTGTCAGTGCCTCCCCTCTCTTTGAGTAAAGAATTGCCCGATGGGCTGTGCCCCAGGTGGAGCTCCCAGCTTCTCATGCGCTCTCTTCCCAATAGGAAAGGAATGAAAGGGCCAGGGGAAGGATGTAATGAGCTTCAGAAGTCCATCTTTGAACGTTTGGGCTCAGTGCAATGGTGTTGGAGCCTCCTTCCTGGATTCCTCCAGAGCAGACAATTTCACAGAGAATAGTGAAAGGTGAAAGATGGTGTCAATGGAGGCACACATTCATTCAAGGTCAGGCTGGATGGGGCTCTGAGCAACCTGATGGAGCAGGTGTCCCTGTCCACTGCAGGAGTTGGACTACATGGTCTTTAGAGGTCCCTTCCCACTCTAAGAGGTCCCTTCCAATGATTCCACACTCCAGGCTCCTCCAAATTCAGGGCGCTCAGATCTGCCATCGCATTTTTTCAGTCTATCTGCTAAAAATTAACACGATACGGACACAACAGAGCACCCGAGTTTTCTTTTTCTCCAGTTTTCCAGCCCCAGAGCAGCACCACACAGTGCCACATTCACTGGGGCACACATACCCACATCAGCACATGGCCCCACGGGCACGTGTGCACACAGCAAATCCTGCCTGGCTGTGCAATCCCATAGCCCACCCTCTCCACTGCCCAGCATCCATGGAGGTGCCGGAGTTTCCCATCTGTTCTCCATTGCAGCTTTATCCAAGCCCTTTTGGGTTTTCTTGAATTTCCATCGGCCCAGCCCAGCTGCAGAAGCTGCCTGAACCACCCCAACTCCTGCCCTGCTCAGAGCACACACTCCCAGCTCTCCCAGTGCAAACTCTTCTGTGCATAACTTCACTCTGGCAAAGGGCCACCTTCTACCAGCCCCCTTCCAAAACCAAATTAGCACGCGGCTGCAGCAGCAGAAATTGGAGAGGAAAGGCTGTAGTTTTATTTTACAACTCAATTAGCAAGTTTATACAGAAAAAACACCCATATAACCACGGGAGATTTTATGTCCATTTGACTTCACCAGCGAGGAGGCTTGTTCCTCTCAAGGGCACTCCCCATTGCCCACGGTGGCCCACCACCAGCATGGTGAGACCCATTCCCTGCTCTCTCTTCCTACTCCTACAAATCCTCCTGGTAACTCCAGCATGAACTGACAAACTGTCCAGGGGGGTGGTGGAGGCATTGTCTCTGCAGGTGGAGATGTGGCACTGAGGGACATGATCACTGGCTATGGTGGGGATGGGTGGATAGTTGGACTCGATGATCTTAGTGGTGTTTTCCAACCTTAAGGATTCTATGATTCTATACTGAATGAACCAGAAGTCTAGAACCTAAGGTGAAGCTAAAGGGCCACATCTGTTTCTGTGTTTCCCCAAGAACCTGTCTCCAGTAAGGCATGCCAATGCTTGTGTACCAGGGATCACCACAGCCTCTCCACAGCACAGTTCTAGATGGGTTTTTGGAAGGAAGGGTACCTTTACACGTGGAGCAAAACCCCAGATGTTTCTACGGAGGGCTGAGTCCCAGGTAGGGTGGGCTCTCCCCTGCCATCCTCTTTTTCACCTGTGGGCAAGGTGCCAGCCTGGGACTCATCCAGCACAAAGGGCCCCCCTAGAGGTGCTCCTGACCATAGGGAAGAAGGAGTTATGTGACATAATCAGAACAGAGCACCCCACCAGGTCCCAAAGGAGGAAAATGAGGCAGAAAAGAGTTCCTCAAAGAATGACCATGAACCCAGTGCCATAGCCATGTTCCCTGAGTGCTCTGTCTCCATAGCTGTTCACCTTCATCAGCACTGCTTGATGGAACAAAATTGAACTGTAGTGACAACTTCCCCCAGGCCTCAAAGCTGGGGTGTTTGTGGCTGTTTCCATCAGCCAAGTCAGCGGGGCTCCACCAAATTTTCAAGTCTTGAGCAAGTTTGCAGTGGTCACGATGTGTAATGCTTGTGGTTATTCGGAAGAATATGTTCTCATGTGGTGACCACACAAGAAGTCTCTTGGGGCTTCACTTAGCAAACTTCTTCTATTGAGATGGCTACAAGTGACAGCAGGGCCAGCTCAGCAAGTAACCAAGAACAGCATCATTTTCTTTCCAAATCTTATCATAGAATCACTCAGGTTGGAAGAGACGTCTAGGATCATCTTGTCCAACCATCAACCCATCACCACCATGCCCACTAACCATGTTCCCAGCAAGTCTTTCCAAAACTTACCAAAACTGAAGCCAAGCTGATTTTTTTCTGATTGTCTGTACAGGGATAGCCAGGGAAGGTAAGACAAATTAAGGTACAAAGTCAATGCATGCAACGTCAGATGGATCCAAAGTCCTGTAGGATGTTTTGCTTCGGGCCCAGAGAGCACACACTGCTCTGAGTTGAATGTCCACCACTTTTTATTTGACCACTATGCTCTAGCTAAGGGCCAGGAGATTTAGAGAAATACTTTGCCAAGAGTTCAGCCATCTCTGGAAAAATAAAGCCCTTTGGAAGGCTTTGGATGTTGTGGATGCCCCATCCCTGGAGGTGTTCAAGGCCAGGCTGGATGTGGCTCTGGGCAGTGGTTGGCGATTCTGCACATAGCAGGGGGGGGTTCAAACTAGATGATCAATGTGGTCCTTTTCAACCCAGGCCGTTCTATGATTCTTATCTTTTGGAAGGGGAGCGAGACCTCCAAAGGTGGTTCCTACAGCACTAACCAAGGAATCCAGCTGAGAGATATTTTCCCTTTCGGTTACCTTCCCATACCTTGGTATTGTTTATTCCTTGTCAAACATGAGTTTTGCTCTCATATTCAATTCAACGCTCCTATTTTCAGCTATAGATCAGCCCAGTGGAGCTACATCAGCTGAAGTCCGTAAGGTCAACCCAATAATTCTCTATATGACAGGGATCTGGCAAAGCAAGTCTGTCCCCTGTAAGTAGGGGATATTCTCTCCTTGTTGGAAATATCCCTTCGGGCAGGAATCAACAGGTGGATCCATCCCTTCTAAGCACAGCTAACAGCATGAGGTGTGAGGTATAAACAGGTGGGAGCTCTGGTCCCATACCAGTCATGCTGGGGACACTGATGAGATGTGGGGGGCAGCGGGGGCAAACAGGGGGCACACATACATGCCACTCCCTGCTTCATCTGCTGCTGGGTTGCTGCAAGGGACCGAGCACCATCACCAAGCCGGGAGCAGCGGGAAGGGTCCGGCTTGCAGCAGAGCTGACTGCCGGGACAGGAGCACCATCTCCTGGTGAAGGGATTCATAGCAAAAAACCTCTGTGTTGGGTGGTTTGTGGGGCGCAGGTGGAGCGTGGAAGGCAGCAGCAGGTTGCGGCTGTATCAGGTGAAGCTCCATCTTGGTTTGCGTTGCCTCAATTCTGTCTCAAAAAGCCCTCAAGTTAACAAATACACGACAATAATTATAATATCACATCTCTCTCAAGGCTCTGAAGGTAACTTGACACAGTTTTACCAAATCTAAATCAGAACAAGATTTTGCCTGAGAGTCTCTGTCCGGGTAGATATGCAGTCCCTGCCCATGTGGTGCTCCCACTAAAGCAGAAGGCAGACCCCTGAACAGGGACAGCTGTGTGTGCAAAGCCAAAGATGCACATTGCAGGGTGGGATGTAAAATGCCCTGTTAGCAAAGACCTCTCTCTCCTAATACAGTACAGTGGCACATGGTCATGTGTACATATCTACAGCTTGCAGCCTGCAGAATGATCCTAGCTGCCTATTTAAGCACCTCAACAGAGCACGTTCCCATAGAAGACAACCATCAGAATAAAGTACACAAGATGCGTATTCCTGATATAGCCAGAAGAAATCCTTGAGCACCACACCACTGCTATGAGTCACATCAGCAATGTATTGGGAGTTCTGTCATTCTTGCATTAATCCCATACATTAATCAGTAAATGAAAAATATGGCATTTGTGGCTCCCTGCGCTGCAACCAGAGTGGAAGTACAGCAGGAAATGATTTGATGTGACTGTATGAGATGAAATGATGGCCTGGAGGGCAGATAGCAGTTTACTAACCAGCACTTTGCTTTTGAAATAAGGAGGTGATAAATTCTGCCTATGTCCATTCTGTGGTGCCTCACCCTATGGCACAAACTAAGCCTGGGCTGGCAGTTTTAATGAGAGCCAAAGGCACAAAGAGACTTAAGGGCCTTCCTAGGCTTTGAAGATTTAGTGATGTGGAAATTGCAAGTGAATCATACTCTGCATCTTCTCAACAGTTCATCTCCTGTACAGTGAACTGTAATGTGTGCATAAGACAGGCTGTAAATGTAAAGGCTGTTAAACCATCCAGTGAGCTCTCCAGGTGGACATGGTTGTGGAAGGAGAACGAGCCATCTGGGCTACATCTATACAAGCAAATTAAATGTAGGACCATTCTTTGGTACCAAGGTGGTTGATATGGACAAGCCTATGTGCTCATGCCTGAGCTCCCTTAGCCTCCAGAGCTGCTGACCAGAGTGCTGGATAGGAACGGTCCCTGGCTTGTCTTAAAAACTGAATTGTCCAGGAACTGCTCAGCACAGTTCTAGGCTGAAAATCATATAACCATAGAATCACCAAAGTTGGAAAAGACCTCCAAGATCATTCAGTCCAACCATCCACATATCATCAGTATTTCCCACTAAACCATGTCCCTCAGTACAACATCTAAATGTTCCTTGAACGCCTCCAGGGACGGTGACTCCACCACCTCCCTGGGCAGCCTGTGCCAGCTCCTGACCATCCTCACAGGGAAGTATTTCCTAATGTTCAACCTGAATCTCCACTGGCACAGCTTGAGGCCATGAAAACACATCAGGAATCCTTTTAATAAAGTCACAGCACTGACAGAGTGCCAGTCCTTGCTCCCAGGCACTGTTTGATTTACTCATGCTAATGGTGCTCTGGAGATGCTAGAGACCAAGGCAGGTTAGCTGATGGGTTTCTGTGTTGAAAACCTAGATCATTCCTGCCTATGCAGTCTTGCAGTCATTCTTTCAAAGCCTTATTCTAGCAAGACTGGTGTGATTTTTAGGTATCTGATCACTAAAGGCATTTCTTTTGATGAAAGAGGTCCAGACAGGGTCTTCATAAAGGGAATCGTTTCCACACAGATGCTGAACAACAAGAGTAAGCACCAAAACCAAGCAGACTTTGGGCTCCTGTTTAAATCCAATCAAATAAATGAACATGGACATAAATATGATTCTGTGATTCTATGATAAATACCTCCAGAGCTTACCTGGTGGGAGTGATGAAAACCAAGGTAAACAACAGCTTAGGTTAAGCATGGTGAAGAAGTACATGAAAAAATTGGCGAGATATTTGGGAGTCTAGCTGTAAATGTGCTGTTGCTGACTGATCTTCACCTTCACCTTTGGGGAAATACTCTTTTCATTGCACATTGAAAAAGGGAGGAAGGGAGAAAGGAAGGAAAGGAAGGGAGGGAGGGAGGGAGGGAGGGAGGGAGGGAGGAAAGAAGGAAGGAAGGAAGGAAGGAAGGAAGGAAGGAAGGAAGGAAGGAAGGAAGGAAGGAAGGAAGGAAGGAAGGAAGGAAGGAAGGAAGGAAGGAAGGAAGGAAGGAAGGAAGGAAGGAAGGAAGGAAGGAAGGAAGGAAGGAAGGAAGGAAGGAAGGAAGGAAGGAAGGAAGGAAGGAAGGAAGGAAGGAAGGAAGGAAGGAAGGAAGTCTGTAGTTTCTACTGCCATTTTTGAATAATATAGAATTATATACACATATATTTTGTATTGCATGGTTTCTTTTATTTTACTTTATTTTTAAACTGAGGCAAACCAGAAAACCTCATCTTTTCTTTCCAGCTGTCTACCATGAATTTTATCCATGATTTACATTGGTCTCCCAAACTTCAGAGACAGGGAATTTTAATTCTAGGACCGCAACAGGGCAAGAGCCAGGTTATCTTTCATCAGGGATTACCTATGGTTTTTATTGGATTATTCCTGACATGGGATCATCATATTACAGGTTAACTGTTTAGAGGAGGGAAAAACATGAGGTATAATGAAGAACAGCAATATAACTCTCCTCCCTTCTTCCCAGAATAAATTGATCCTCAGTTTAGGAGGTGTGTAGATTAGAAGGCTGCTTTGACAGGCTATCAACAGCCTTACCACATCATATAACAACAATGAAATTTAAATCTAGCATTTCTGTTACCTTTGAAACTCACACAGCATTCTGGACTTAATATAAAATCTCCTAGTGGTTTGCATCTGGGTTCTGTAATTGTCATCTTAAAACAAATAGTGGTAGAAACAATAAAGTGACTGATCATCTCACTGGAATCCTATTACTCCAGTGCAGTAATTAAATGATATTGTATTTCTCTCAATATGATGTAGGCTGAAAAAGTTTCATTTCAGCTTTTAAAATGTGTTTTCATAGCCAATTTATTTTGTATGGAAGCACGTTCCCTTGTCCTTGCTTCCCCCCAGCCCCTCCATTTTACTTACTATACCCTATGCAGGGCTTTGATTTCTCCACATCCATGGATTACAAGCAGAGCATTTTGCCAGGGATCCAAAAGTTGGCGGATAATTCCCCTGAGACCTATAAACTCACTGCTGCAGGTCTGTTAGCTTGGGGGAGATGAAAAGAAAACCTGAGAGCTGCCAAGAATCACACCCAGCCAGGGCTGTGCTCCCGGCCAGAAGATAGACGGGACTCTGAGACAGCTTCCAGAGCTGGGTCCCAAAGGGTGAGACGCAGTACGGGGCTGCAGTTAGCACGAGCAACCTGTCATGGTTTATTGGTTAGATTTGAGTGCTCTCTAGTGGACAGAAGAATTAATCCAGAAACGAACAGCTCACCTTCCCTGAGCATTCATCTGGCTGTCTGTGGCATGGAGTCTGCAATACCCACAGGCTTATGCTGAATGTCTGGGCAGGGTCTTCTTGACTTTACTTCTTCCATGGGACATTCTTCCCATTGTGAAGGAAGCACATGCAGGAGCTTCTCCAGCTTGTGCAGCAAGAAAGAAGGGCAGATAGGTATGAAGACAGGAGAGTAGGAACAATTTTTGGTTCTTACGAGGGATTTAGTGAAAAGTTTGGGAAAATGATTATACCAACTCATTTACCAGCCACCACCATATTACTGAACCATATGTTAAAAAGGTATCCCAAAGTCATGAGATCTGTAAGGGTACTGTAATGTAATTGTCATTGCCTATACTAGGTATCACAGTTCTGAGGTCTGAAAATAACTCACCACATTTTCATTTTATTTTTGTGAAATAATAAAGTATTTTTGATGCTGATGGTGAAACTGGAATAGCCACTTCACCGATGAAGCTGCTACATGATCTACTGAGCATCTCTCCTTAAATTCTGTGTTTAAAATCTGCCTTTTCCATTACATTTGTACTGTGGAGAGCTCTTAATGTAGATTTTCAGGATGAGACCATATTTCAGCATGAGCTCCTCTTATATGGACACTTCTGAATGCTCATACATCTTCAACACAAATGAAGTTCCTTTATCCATCTACTGAGCTTAATTACTTCTCTCCTGTTCATTTTTCTCCACTTTCTAGAGGTTGTTGACTGAAATCATACTGGCCTCCTTTTCTTTGAATACTTTCTTCAGTTTGGAGCTGTCACAGAAACATAGAATCATTAAGGTTGGAAAAGACCTCTAAGTTCATCTAGTCCAACTGTTCACCTACCACCAACACTGCCCACTGAACCATGTCCCTAAGCACTCCACCTACCCTTTCCTTAAACATCTCCTGGGTTGGCAACTTCCCTGCTTCCCTG
Organism: Tetrao urogallus; assembly: GCF_951394365.1. NCBI lineage: Eukaryota > Metazoa > Chordata > Aves > Galliformes > Phasianidae > Tetrao > Tetrao urogallus. The sequence continues at coordinate 100,751,495 of NC_136814.1, read as the reverse complement.
GACTCCCTGTTCCAGCCTCTTCACTCTTTCTGAGATGAAATTTTTCCTAATATCCAACCTGTCATATGAATGGATAAAAATAAATCAACCAACCAACCAAACCAGTCAATATTGAAGAGTTAAAAGGCAGAAAGAAAGACTAGTAGTCCAGAAGAAGGTAGTGCTTAAGGCTGAGAGAGTTTTTTCCTCTCTCCTTTGCTCACTCATAGATGAAGATAAGACATGCTTTCCCAGCATGTCTCCAGCTGATGATCAAGGGCGTGAAGGAATCCCACTGCTACTGTGACTGATGGGTTGAGTGCTTGGTCTGAGCAACACTCACCCATGGCAACATTTCTGCCAGGGGGGAAAAAAAAAAAAAAAAAAAAAAAAAAAAAAAAAAAAAGATTAAAAAAGTCAGTTCAATGGCTGAAATTTTCTATGTAGCACCCAAAGTAGCATGGAAATGTTGCTTTTTTGTAAGAGGCCATAGGCACAAAGTGGAACACAGATGGGTTATGGGCTCTCTTGCCCTGGGTGCCCCTACTTGAGAAGGAGTTGTGCCAGATGGACCCAGGGGTCCCTGCCAACCTCCACCATTCTGTGATTCTGTGAAATCGTACTCCAAACTTTCAGAGATAAGTTCTTTGCTTCTGATAAAGGCAAGATAATTGTTCATCTCCAGCAAACAGCTCTATGTACATCATACAGCTTGCTTCTGTCAGATTTGAGGTTGTTTGTTTGTTTGTTTGTTTATGATTCTACAATTCTGTGATGCTTTTGATGGCATAGGATGTGCAGCCCATCACATCCCTGACTCCTTCAGCTGCCCATGTCTGGAACAAAACCACTAATCTTCCCCTGGGTGCTGCTTCTCCCTCTGGGTACCAAAAGAGGTTTGATTTCCATTTCTCTTTCAGTAAGACACAAAGCTGAGAGGAGTGGCTGACACACCTGAAGGCTGTGCTGCCAGTCAGCGAGACCTGGACAGGCTGCAGACTTGAGCTGAGAGGAACCTGATGAGGGTCAGTAACAGCAAGTGTAGGGCAATGCACGTCAGGAGGAATAACCACAAGCATCAGTACAGGTTGGGGGCTGAGCTGCTAGAGATGAGCTCTGTGATAAAGGACCCGGGTGTCATGGTTGGCTGTGAGCCAGCAGTGTGCAACTGTGGCCAAGAAAGAAAATGGTATCCTGGGGTGCATTAAGGGGAGCGTGGCCAGCAAATGGAGGGAGGAGATCCTCCCCCTCCTCTGCCCTGCTGAGGTAACATCTGGAGTGCTGCGTTCAGTTTTGGGCTCCTTAGTTCAAGAAGGATGGGGATCTCCTAGAGAGAGTCCATCAGACGGCCACAAAGATGATTTAGGGCCTGGAGCATCTCCTGTCCGAGGAAGGGCTGAAACCCCCGCGGTGACACAGCTTAGGACCGCAAACCGGAGAGAAATTACTCCAGTTTCACTGCCAGCTACTCTGCGTGCCGGTGTAGTCGTGGCCGAGTGGTTAAGGCGATGGACTAGAAATCCATTGGGGTCTCCCCGCGCAGGTTCGAATCCTGCCGACTACGTGGCAACGCGTTCTTTTCTCCCGACGCTTCCCAGCGCCCCTTTTGCACCGCAGCCGACACACATCCGGCCGGACCGCAGCCAGAGGGAGGCGGAACCCCGTGACGGCCGCTCAGCTGCCTTCAGCGGCCTCTGCTCCCGGGGCGGGCCGGAAGGAGCCCGATCCCCCGCCATGCAGCACAGCGCGGCGCCCGCCGTGCTGGTCACCACCAGGTACCGGCCGGGATGGGGCGGCGGGCGCTGGGAGGCCGCTGAGGGTGCGGTGGCTGAGGGCGCGGTTCCCCCGGCCCTGGGGGGCTTGGGGCCGGTGCTGTCCTGCTGTCCTGCCAGGTCTTGTGGCGTTCCGCGGCCGGAAGAGCTCCGTGCTGTCATTACAGTCGTTGTAGCTGGGACTTCTAACAGCTTTGAAATTAAAAGCCTGGCTGTGGGCATGTCCTTACCAGCTCCGTGTCTCCGATGCTGTGACTTTTACCGTGATGTTTTCATCGCAGTGCGTTGTGTGTGGTTGATGTTGGAAGCTAAATAAGGCCGTTCAGAAGGGTTTTTCTTTTATTTATATCACGAGTGAAAAGCAGATTAATTTATCATTCATCCTGTGTCTGTGGCTGCGTTAAAAGAAGTCAGTCCGTCTCAACTACCAGCAGACAGATCTATTACTGCTCTCACAACCTTGAGTAACCGCACATCTGTGGAGCGTTTCCTGTACCAGTAGATAGAGTAAAAATAAAACAAAACAACTCCAGAAAAGCAAAAGCCAGATACGGCTTGCAAAAAGGATTAGGTAAAAAAAAATGGGACTCTGCCCTTCTTTGTTGCTGTTGGATTTGCAGAGAACTCTGGAGACGATCTCTTTCAAAAGGTTCTTCAGTTGAAGGTTCAGATTTTGCCTCCCTGGGAAAACTGGAGTTTCAAAAGCACTTGTCAAGTTTTGTCATGACACGTCAAGACTAGAAGGCAGACAGACCATAGATGGCTTTAACTTGCTCAAGAGGCCGAGATTAACCAGATTTAAGGACATTCCTGATAGGTGTTTGTTTAATTTTCTTCAAGAAGCTCCATGGATGGAAACAGCATGGCTGGCCCAGCAGTTTGCTCCAACATGTCTTTAATCTTTACTCTTGTTCCCTGGATGGCTCTTACAGACATAAAGTTGTCCCTGCATCCAGGCAAGTTCCTTATTCCTTTTCTGGCTTCTTTCAGCTCTTGTTTCTGCCTTTCCTGGAGATGCCCAAAGACAAAAGGGAGGTGGATAGGGCTTGAATGGTGACCAGAGCTTTGTTTCAGAGCAAGACGCAATGGGAGATCACAGCATCTTCTTTTCTGCCTTGCAGGGTAAAGCAGCGTTTGTTGGGACTATAATATTCAGAAGCAATATGTGTTATCTCATGTTGTGATAGATGATGTCTGTGCAGTGTTGTATTGCTGCGCTGTAGGGTCTGTCCTGTGCCCTGTTGAAACGGGAATACTGACTTTCTGGAGCTTTGAATTGGATCCTCAGAGAGGGTCATTTAAAAGTGTGTGTGTCGGTGCCTGAGCTGCGTGTGTATTTTCCTTCCTAGGCAAATTCAGAATACACACACTGGGCTGGATTTATCAGTGCCGGAATACCAGGAGGTCCGTGGGAAGATGATGTCTGGCCACGTGGAGTATCACATTGTCGTCGTTACCCGACTGGCTGCCTTCAAGTCAGCAAAGCACAAACCTGAGGATGTTGTTCAATTTATGGTAAATGCTCAATCGGTGCCATGTTAGCAGTCTTTTTTTTTTTTTTCCTCTTTCTTTCAATCCACTTTGATTATTTTGGTTCTGGCATCAGCACCTGTACTTTTTAGATGTTTTGATGATAACTGTAATGTTAGAATGACAAATGTGGTTACCTGGTAGACCATTAGCCTTAGTATATATAACTCATGCTCAATGAGACATAGCTGGTAAATGGAAATGCACGCAGTCTGAACTGCAGATAAAGAAACATCTGTCAATGCTCTGAAAACATCCATGCTGAGGAGCAAATCTCTGTCATTTGTTGCACTCCTTAAGTGATAGACTATGGCAAAGTGCTGGCAAGAGAGACTGTTCTCTTCTCTTGTTCTGGAGGGAACGAGTGGTTCTCTCTCCTGCAGTGCTTCCTTCTTTCTGGCAATGGCAGTTGTCATGTGGCCATTCTGTAGTGACAGCTGGTCCTGGCTAAAAATGGTATTTGGGGGTTTCTTGCTTCGTACTAATTTACACCTGTTTCTTGAGCCTCTGAGTTGCATAGCACTCATCAGTCATTGGTGAAGGACAGGGAAAGGGCGAGACGGGCAGATGAGAGAAGGGGATGTGGAATTGCTATTTCTGCGTGGTATTGTCTGCTTGTATTATGCACTATTTCCATGAAGCTCTGTGAACCTGACTAAACTCAAGGTTTTAAACTGGTTTTTGTTATCTGATACTGTGCTTCACTTAGAAAAAGGAGTTGAAATCAGTTCTTCTACCCAGAGGAGCAGCAAACTTCCTACTGTGCTCCCCCTGCGTGCTGAGGTTATCCACTCCCATGGCTGTTCTCTCTGAGTAAGAATTTTCCGCACTCAGCTTTCTTCTCAAGTGAAGCGAACCTTTCTGATTTCTTCTCAGGTCAGAGCTCCTGACATTTTGTTCTTTATGAGGAAGAAAACTGTGGTGTAGCCTGATGGGAGTAACATTTGTCTCATCTGATACTTTTTTTTCAGCTGACTAAATCTGATATATTATATAGTTTGGTATATGAAAGTAATTTAAAACTCCGAGCTGAGTGGTGAGAGAATGGATGCTTTGCGTCAGTTCATTCCAGTGAGTCTTCTGTATGTATTACTGGAAGGAGCAGAGGGATTCACCTGTCCTAGTTTCTCTCTCTGCAAGTTAGATATTTTAATCTGAGTCTATCACTGCTTTTGTGGTCACTGGGGAGAAGGGGAATGGGGTGACTCATCTTCTGGAAATGCCTCTACTATTTGACTGTAAAGGGAAGGCATTCTGCATGTTAGACAGCTGGGGTGGGGGGCTATGACTTCAGGCTAAAATGCTTGAGGCTCAACTGAGTTGCATGTCACTCGCTCACTGTCTAGACTATCTGAGGTGCCCTGGGGTTTTTCAAAAAGCCCTCACAATGCTGTGAGTCGCCCATAGGTTTTGTGTGATATTTGGCTGCCCCACACACGCTTGGGTACCCCATAGCATCTCAGATGGCATAGATGCCTGTATTTAGGCAGAGCAGTTTGTTTTTTCTGTGGTTAGATGTCTACCTTTGACCAGTATTTTCCCACTGCACAACTGTGGTACTGTTGAGAAGAATACAGCAGAGCATCTATGATGTGGGTGAACTGGGTTTGCCTACTGTGCATGGCTGGTAGTGCCTGAGATGCCTGTGTTGGGTGATGCATTTTGACACAGTATGTAAGGGCTTTCTTTTTTCCTCCTCCTTCCTCTGTTCCTTTCCCTTGTAAATTGGTGTTCCTTGTCTGACTGCTTTTCTGCCTGCTTCCAGTTGAAGTCAATGTCTTCTACCTTCTCATGCCCTAGGTGGCAGCAGTGAAACTCTCTGTGCTTTGGGCTACAAGCAGCTGCAGGCAGCCATGTGCTTGTACAGTATTTTTTGCACAAAAAACATCTTCATGTCCTCTGGGAAAAGATGGTGAGCAGGACAGAAGCATCCCCTAAGCTAGCTCTGAACTCAGTGCTGTAGTTTAGACCACAGTGGATCAAGATGTGTGAGGATTCTTTTACCAAAGCTAAACAAACAGCAGAAAGAGATTTCATATCTGACCTGGGGAGCTACTGTCCTTTGCTGTGGGTTTGAGCAATCCAAAGTTCTGTGTTCCTTGGCCGTAATGGGACTGTGCAAAATCAGCATTTCACATAAAATATTTGTGAAGCATTAACAGAAGAAGAAATCCACATCCTGGCAACCTTCAGATCTACGTTCTGAGAAACAGAAGGGATTTTTTAATAATAAAAAAAAAAGCCATGTGTAAAATACAGCAGATGGGTTGTAGAATTGCTTAACCTTGAGGTTATTTTGGATAATTAAAGGAGAACTCAGCTGCATTTCTTTCAAAGGTCAGAATCCTGTTTTCCTACTGAAACAACAGAATTGGTTTTATCTTTGGTGCTGCATCAAGTAGCAAGTAGTCACTGCTGCAAAGGTAACCTTTAGTTATTGTCTACAGATGTTCCATTTCTGTGAGAAGAAAAGGCTTTGTTTATCTTAAACGCATTTCTTGTAGCCACACCTCACCTTCTTTAGTAATAAGCTTCTCTCTTCCCAGCCTAATTAAAAATCCGCCCAACAGATAGTGCCTTCTCTTTCTATTTGTGCCTGGTTTAATTACTTCTTTTTTACAAGTAGCATTTGTTAGTCAAGTTCTTTCTTTTTCCAGGCTGAGCAAATAAGTATTGGTGTTGGATGGGCACAGCACATTTCGAGGAGAAATTTACTACAGAACTATCTTCCTCTCATAAAGCAAAGGAGTAAAAGCGTGTGGGTGTGTTTTTATTCTTGCCTGTTGTCATATATTGGCCTACTTTCTGTGAACCTTACTATCCCTGAGCTGGGGCTGCTGTTTCCTGACCACACAGGTATGTTGGGAAGATAAATTCCTTCACGTTGTGACTTCTGTGATGGTATAGCAGTAGGTTCAGCAGCTGTTAAGAGTTCGTGTTGATTAAAGAAGAAATACTGTAGTGCTCCTTTTCTGCTGGGTGAAACAGGTAAGAAGAATGAGCAGGTGGTCATGTAATTAAAATCTACTGTAATGCATAACCATGGATCACCAAGCAGCATTAATTCCAGTATTGCTTACCTTGGAAGCAAACAAGTGAAAGCTCAGTTTGTGCTGTCCGTGGCTTTTGATTCCCGTATCCAAAGCTGCAGGATGTTTTAAGGGATAATACTGCTGTACTTCCATTTTCTGACAGTGTGAAGAAGTCGGCTTTTAAAAAGTAGTCACAGATACATATTTCATGAAATACTGTAAAATTAAGTCGAGTCGTTAGTGTGCACTGGCTGGCCAAGGGGGCTGAGTTAGTTCTGTCGGAGGCCTCTGTTTTGCTGAAATCCTCACTGTAAATAGAGAGCAGATGAAGACAAGTTTGAGGCATTAAAAGGAGCTTAGGGAAAGGAGACATTAAATCCCACTAATACTGAGTGGAATCAAATTCTCCTACGCACATCTGAGAGTCCCAGGCTCGTGTCCTACAGGCATCAGTGCGTACTTTGATGCGCGAGGTTTTTGTGGGGAGTTGGGTAAGGCACATGCATGAGATTTGAGGGATTAGCAGCAAACTACAATCTTTCACTTTGAACTTCCCGGTGGTTTTCTTAACCTTCTAGCTATATGTGATCATATTTGACTTACTTATCTGTTTCCTGGTGCAAAAAAAGAAAAAGCCACTCAACCCATCCCTGTCTCTGCTTCAGCTCTAAGTTGAATGTTAATTGTTACAGGCAGACAAGGTCCTGACCTGGCAGATATGCACATGCTTTGCTGTATCTGTGTGATTAACCCTTTGGAAGTTAAGTAAATCGAGCCTTTGATACTGCAACTTGACAAATCTCCCTTAAAGTCAGTGCACTTGAGCTGGCTTCAGCAGGTGGGGGCTTAGGGCAAAGGCAGGGAGGGAGGGGGAGAGGATAGTTGCAGGATCCTTGAGGAATTACAGGTAATGTAAGACAAATATTTTAACATCTATCAAATGGGATCTCGTTAACTGAATAGCATTGATAAAACAGGTTTTAGAGCAACCTCTTGTTTTTTAACCTTGCATTTTGTACTATAGAATCCGTAGCCTCTTTTCAAAGGATTGGGAAGGGTAACCAGCAAAAGGAAGATTTAACTTGCTGCATGCCATTCCCTTGGAAAATTGTCAGAAAACATCGAATTGTAAACCAGGGTTTGAAGCAGAGCCACTGGAGGCAGGGACTTGCTGGGCACAGCCTTGGGCTTAAGTGGGGAACGGTTTGGGCTGCAGGTTTCATATCCTGTGTGTGTGGTAGGTTATCCCAGCAGAGGGCATCCCCACACTGCAGATGTTAGTCTGCATGACGTGTTGCAGGCTTTTGGGCATCGTGTTAGTGTGCTATGAGTATAGCATTATTGCACTGTATATCGTGTTGCACGGTGCTGTGTAGAGCCCAAGCAGATTCACAATGGCTCAATTAGCAATAGGATGTGAGGGTGTGCATTTGCTTTAAGTTCAGTGGTGTAATCAGACATAAATTGAGATTTATGAATAATGCACAGTGTTTGATAGAGGAGGGATGATAATTAAGAGGGGAGAGAAATATGTTTGTATGTCTCATGGTAGTCAGAGGCTGCTGAATTGAGTGTCAGATCCTGCATGCAGAGTGCAGTGTTGCCTACACTTACACATGAAGCAAGTCTAAAATCCTAGTTTTTCATTCCCCAGTCAACTCAGTTCTGTTTTTGTGGTTCTGATCTTTCTTGCAGAGCTGCTTGCCTTTTACTGGTGGACGCTGAACCAGGAATGATCATCGTACATCTGAAATGCAAACATTTTGCAAATTATCTGGGTTGGTTGATCATTACTCTGAAAGGCAGGGAAGCATGAAAGCTAGAGTGGCTATTATTCTTTATGGCTGTGTGTAGCTCAGTGGACTAGCCTAGGTGTGTCTGTGAATGTCAGGGCCTGTTCTCTGGCCAGGAGGCCAGCTAGAAGTCTGGCTGGATCTGTAGTGTGAAACCTTTGTTTTTACCATTCACAATGACTGCAAGTACCAAAACTGGCTACTGAGTGCTCTGCACCAGCCTAAATCTTGGACTGAAAATTTAGCTGAGGGAATACTAGCTGCCTAGGCAAAACTGGGCCAGATGCTATCAGGTTCCAGTAGACACTATAAGGTTCCTATCAGACACTATCAAGTTTCACTGCTGCAGAATATACTCTGATACTGTTAAGTTTGCTTGCATAGATACAGTTTATGGGTTCTGAGTTAGTGTCTAGCTTATTTCCCAGATACTTTCTGTGCTTCCTGTGGGTTAACCTTCTATTATTGCTGTGTTGGTAGAAGTACTCTGCTTTCTTCTATCCCAAGATGGAAGATGTGGTGGTTGTGTCAGTCCATCTCTTATATCTCAGTGTTAATTGGGATTCACTCCATTACAGTTCACCAGGGTATGTTACAGGAGGATAAATGTTCCACCCTAGGAGAGGATCTGACTCTGCTTGCGCTAGATTTTGGGTTGTTTTTTCTTAATCCAACTCTGTATTCATTGAAATATTTTAATAGATTATGGAGCATCAAGATGAATGTATTGTCTGTATAATACCACACTACCATAGCATGACAGTCAATTCCGTTATGACCAAAATATCAATACAGACAGTATGTTTTCTTTTTGTGGGGGATTTTTTGTGTGTGTTGGTTTCCAGTCTTGAATTCTGAGCTGACTGTGGCATAGAAGCCAACCTATTTCTAACCAGCATTCCCATGGTTATCACTTTCCTGCGGTATCTTGGGCCTTATTTCTCCTCAGACTTCCTCTTTTTGTATGCAGAGGGAATGACTCCACTGTTGGCATCTTCTCCCTATGCAAAAACCTGTAGACCATGTAGTTTATTTTTATTTTCTCACAGATAAGGAGTCAGAGATCAGCTGAGGTCTTCACCCTTGAATTTTTTCCTGGATAAATTAAAGAGTCAGGGATCACCTGAGGTCTTTGCCCTCGAATTTCTGTGTTGGGTACTGTGCAAACATGCCAGTTTTTTAAGCCTTCACAGTCAGAAGCACACTGAAACCCAGCAAGGCTGAGAAATGTGTTTTCTGACATGGTGGTAGAAAGATTCATCCTGCTTTCTCCATGAGGAACATACCTGGCTATGACTCCTGTCTTTTGAAGCTGGCCACCACATAGCTTGCTTTTAGCAAACAGGAATTTTAGCTGTCAGAGGAAAGTATCTGGAGCAGTGATCTTCCCAGTATTTAATTAGCTGCTGAGTCAGACAAATGGACGCTGGGTATCTGACAATGAACTTCTATTTCATTAGGGAACAGGTTTTAATAACAGAATTAGAAGACCAGACCAGCAACAGTGCTTTGGGATTGACTGTGTAGATAATAGGCTTTTACTAGGCTATATGTAAAGCTCTTTGGTAATACGTGTTTTTCCACTTCAGATTCCAGGGTTAATGCTTCACAGTGCTTAAACTGCTGCTTGCTGCCCATGTCTCCCCCTTGCCTTTAAAGAAACTTACCCAGACAACACGTTCTATTTCAGGTGTCCAAGAAGTACAGCGAGATAGAGGAGCTCTACCACAGGCTGTCAGCACGGTATCCACATGCTTCTCTTCCACTCTTGCCTAGAAAAGTTCTCTTTGTGGGAGAATCTGACATCTATGAACGAAGAGCAATGTTCAATGATATCATGAAATTCATCTCAAAAGATGAGGATCTAGCAACGAGTCCTGAGTTACTGGAATTTTTAGGTAACTAAAATATGTGAGTGTCCCCTCTCCCAGAAACATGCTTACTACAAGCCTTATTAGGTACTTGCTTTAGGTAGTCAAGAGCTAGAGAATGCCACAGTAAAGGTTATCACTAAAAATATTCTCTTGTGCACCTACAGTGCTACACAGCCATAGAACCAAACAATCATTAAGGTTGGAAAGGACCTCTTAGATCCCCTAGTCCAACCACCTCCCATCCCCACCATGCCCACTAAACCACGTCCCTCAGTGCCACATCTCCACATTTCTTGAACATCTCCAGGGACAGTGACTCCACCACCTCCCTGGGCAGCCTGTGTCAATGCCTCAACACTCTTTCTGATCGTGTTTGTTGTTATTTTCCCCTCTTTTCAGTGGATACGTCTCCTTTGGAAGTACTGATGCCAAAATGGTCACTATGCAGGTGTCATTTGCACAATCTCTGATTTCCCTTAGGCATATATTAAAGCTGTGATTCAGAACATGCAAGTTTCAAAGGCTAAATGATCATACATTGTTAGCAGAGGGATGGTCCCTGAAAGTACAGTGCAGGGCTCCCTTAGTGAACAACTGCTCCATGCTTTGTCTGTTTTTCATTCCTAATAAAACTGCTAGGTCTTGCTGAAGGAGACCCTAAAGCAAATTACTGACAATGACTTTTTGAGTAAAAGTCTGATGCTTTCTTAGCTAAAACCATTCTCTAGCTTTTTTTTTTTTTTTTTTTTCTCCTTAATTTTCCTTAGCTTCACATCCAGTTCTTGTTGCCTCTTCCAATGATTTGTACAGATCCTTTCTTGCATTCTTTGGACATAGCAGCGAGTCAGTGAATGAATGGAACAGATGGGCTCTCTGCTCTTAATTCATCTGAGTGTTGCTGAACAGGGAATACACCAGCAAGGTGCTGTGCATGATTCTTAGTGTAGTGTTAGTTTTAAGGAATCAAACCAAAGGTGCAAGGCACTTGCAAGTCAACATGTGCAAACTGTTTTGCAAAAGTGTGAAGTGTGGACTTCACACAGGTGGGGAGCTCTATGAGACTAGCAAGTGTGCATCCCTGTAACCAAAGCCCTGTCAGTCACGAAACCCATCAAAATCTGCCTTAGAATACTGTGTCTCACCCTACCAAACCAGATGAACTTCAGTACTTACGCTACAGGTCCTTAAATTATTGGAGACATAGTCAATATATGAAGAGGTTTTTGGGGAGAATTAACATGATAAAACATAGATGTTTATCTACATGGATAGCATGTAGATGCTGCAACATGCAGCATCCTGACCTCCACTTTCTGCCCTCACCGACAGTCTCCTTGCCTATAAGGGGAGCGTAAGACCATTTCTTCAGTGTAGACATGCAGGTTTAGTTACTGTGTTCTGCCCTACCTGGTTAGACACATACAGTCATGAAAGCAAGATGAGATGAGTCTCACTTGCCGTGTTAAACAGTCAAAAGGATGAAGGTAGGAATTTTATTTACCAGTAGTGTTTTCAAGCTAGCCTATTTTTAGCTAGTCTCATTATTTTGGTTTCCTGAACATCCAGAGACTCCACAGAACAGAATAGTTATGAGCTCTTCTCTTGCTCTTAGGTTTGCCATATAACAAGTTTGGTCAGAAAACTTTCTCAGTGTTTCAGTTTGCTGAGTTTGTTCAGTTTGATGGACCTTGCATAGTAAAGAGAGTTAGAACTTCAGATTTCATTTCTGAGTGTAAATTGAAGAACTGCTTTGGAAACTGTTTTTCATGCTGTCCAGTGCTGTATTTTAGTCCAAGTTCATTAAATCAGTAACTAAAACTGCACTTTATCTCTTCTAGTTATATGAAGGTTAGTTATCTACAGCAAAGTGGAGCATTTAGGCCCCCTCTGTAGCCAAGGGGAGAAACAGGCACTTCAGAAGGAAGCTTATTGTCAAACAACTGTATTTAGATGTGATGAGTCACCAACTGGAAATTCCATTGTTTCCACCGACTACAGAAGGAACATAAAGGAGATTAGGCATACGCTGCTATGTTTTAGATAAAGTTGATTTCCTCTGTCTTTCTCTGCTTGACAGCTTTAAATCAGTAAACAGATCAGAAATATAGTGACACGGGATTGAACGGAACCAGGGACAATTGGGAATATTGGGAGAATTTCACAAAAGCTGATTGTGTATTTCATTCCTCAAACGAAATCACAAGGAACAGGTGCAAGCCATGAAGTAAAACATGGCTGTTGTCCTGTGTTTTCAGTTTTGCATCTGTAATTGTATTTTGCAGGAACAAAATCTACTGGTGTCATTGACTACAAGGGTAAAAATGTTCCTGACAACAAAGAGAAAGAAGATGAAGAAAATGATGCATTGGATTTTTTTAAAGAGGAGAAGACACCTGACTTGATTTCAAAGCTTGCAACACTGGAGAATGCCAAGAAAGATGAGAAAAAGGAAGAGGAAGAGGAGGAAGAAGATTTAGACCCTCTTGGTATAATCAGGTATGGATGTCGTGGCCTTCGTTGTTACTTAATTTTTTGCCCAATTTTCTAAAAAATAAAAATAGAAATAAGGCTATTCCATGTCTCTGTCCCCTCATCTCAACATTTTGTAACAGAGAACGCTTTCAGTTGTGCTTGACAGAGGAGGAGAGGCCTCTGCTGTATTCCAATAGATAGATTCCTATAGATTCATAAATAAGTACCTTTATGGAGAAAAGAAAATTTGTAGGACCACTTCAGTGCATTCCTCGTGGAATCCAAGGGAGAAAGACATCGTGAATGGCTTGGCTACAGCCTCAACTGCAGTAGGTGCTCTACTAAGACACTGCAGGGTGCTTCCACAAATTGTAAAGCCACCAGACACTATAGGACATGCCACTTTGGAGAGCATGAGGGTTTACCATGTCTGGAACTACTTCTGTGCTGACTGGTGTCTAAAATGATGTGAAGTTATAACAGCACAAAGACCAAAAGAACCAACATTTCAATCATGAGATTCACGTATAGGCTATCTTTCCTTTTGCCCTTCTCTGAAGATATCACATCCTAAATGAATCTAAGACATAAGCAATAATAGCTTGAGAAACTGAGGAATTGAATCAGAACTTGCTAAAGGTTATATCTGGGTTTGTGTCCAATAATTTCTAGATGGATATTTCCACTTCAAGATGGAAATTCTCACTGAATTTCCAAAAGCATTTCTAACTACTGAAGACTGAATGTAAATTTAGTTTTTCCATGTCTGGGATCTTAAGTTGTGACTGTTTTTTTAGAGTGTCTCAGACTTCAGATGACCAAGTAGAGAAGCCCAAAGTAGGTAAGTTCTTGACCTTCAGTAAGTTGCTGATGGATTCAGCTGAGTTGATTGAGCCGTCCACAATCACTAGCCTCTACTGAATGTTCTTTTTTTCTGAAACCAGTGTGGGCTTTTGAAATGCTTCTTTCTAGAAGGCAGTAAGTAATAGGAATGAGCCAGAACACTCTTTTATTGATTCCCAGTTACCGTGAATCGTTTGCAGAGTGGTCATTCACACCAAGTACTATGCATGGGTCTCCCACACTAAAATTCAGGTTGACTATAATGATTTTGCTTCTTCTATTACAACCACATTTAATTGCTGATGTCCAGATTGCATCCTTTTTACCTGAGATATTTCATCCTTTAAACTTCACTGGGGAACTTTAAACATTATTCTTTTGACAAAACATGTGCTTAATTACTCAGAATTTCTCCTTTGTTGAAGAGGTGTTTTAAAAAGTTAAGCAACTATTTACAATGAGAAGTCAGATAACGCAGTACTTCCCGCAGAATGGTCTTTAGTTGGTGGTGTTTATAAAAGAGACTGTCCTTTTTTGGATAGGAAAATGATCTATTGGGTTAGCAAACACAATGTTGTATTTTCAGAGTTACAACAAGTGTAAGCTGTAAAGAATTTGCTGTGCCAAAACAAGCAAGAAGTTTGCTTTTCTGCTCTGCAGAGTTTGACGTAGCATTTGAAAGTCTGATTATTTTGGTCTTTTAATGCCTTGAAGGATGAAAAGATCTGGTATTTAATCCTCATTTAGTTTATTGCTTCCATTCCTTTCGAGAGCAGAATTCTTAGTGAATCAGAATAATTTTGTTTATTTAAGAAGAAACATGGCCTTCACTGGTAGAGTTGCAGCATGACACATCATGCAGTCTGATGGTTTTCTCTCTAAGTCAGTGGTTGGTTTCCTGTATAAAAACTTCTTGGTATGTGTTTATTTTTTTAAATCTCATATGTACAATGTCACAGTAGAAACAAACATGGAAATAAGAATCCTGAATCTCATTTTATATTGTTTCCAATTCCCTCTAACTCATCTAGCTTCCATGGAAGATATTTTTAATTCACATCAGTGGAGATCAGGTTGGACATAAGCATTGCATCCCAGTTTTAAGCCCTCTGGGAATTGTAGATGTCTGTGTAAGAGGACAAAGAAAGAAGCAGTTTTCAGTGAATGGGTATTTCTGGAGTGAACATTTTAGGGTTTCTTTCATGCCCTTAAAGTTGTAGGTGCATGCATGCTTTAATCAAGGAACTCGAAAGACTTAAAGCACGTCTGAGAAACCAAAGCTACAAGTTAGTTTGGGATGGGAATGGATAAAAAAGGAGGTGGTACAGACTGGATAAACATGTTTAGTACTACACAGTTCCCTGCTGCGTGGGTAATTCAGATTTTAAAAAATCCACAGTTCCTTTCCTTGTATTTAAAAAAAAAACAAAACCTTTGAAAAGATGTAAAGTCAAAAATAAAACAGTGTAGTCCATTGCAAGCCGTATCAGTGGCCAGAGTGCTCTGAGTAGCAGAGCTCTGACCTATATTGAATCATGTGCTTGGCAAAATCTTTACATTTTTTTTATTTCTGGAGAAGGATGAAACTGCTCCAGTAGCAGGGGCCTCCATATATTGTCAACACGCTTCATTTGGTAACAACTTTTCCTCCTGGGCCAGAAGGCTGTATCTTGGACTTGGCCCAGCACTGCTGCTGTGCTGCTGATCTACCAGATATCCAGTTCAATGCACTGGCTTAGGGGTAAAATGCTAAACTAGGGTCTTGTTTTTTCTGCTGCTGTATTAATGACGATCATCCAGATGGAAGCTGGTAATGGCCTGGTTCCTTTGCCTGGAGGAGACATCCCAGTTGTACTGATTTTCTTCCCTGCATTCAGGGCTGTGGAGAGTTGATCTTGTCTGGTGGCAACTCACTTTGCCAGTTCTATGCTTTTCAGCTTTTCTTATGCACAAAAGCTTACTTTCTGTATTTGTACAGTGATCATCATCCATGTCTGGGCTGCTTAGCAACAGAAAGATTTCTTTTATCTGAATTAGGACTATCTCAAATATTTACTTCTGATTAAGTTTACACCCTGGAGTTGCACCTTTTAATGCACTATCCTAGAATGAGAAGTGCTCAAAATTACATTATATTTTTGGGATGCAGTGCTAAAATTCACCTGAAATGTGATCACAGGATGTGCAGTGTCACCTTGTCTTCCACTCTCCTTGAGAGTTAGGTGTATTGTTACTCTGTGTTATCACTCTGTAAGTTTTCCTGGATGTTTGTAGAGACCTTTTCTGCTTTGTGCAGAACAGCACTCAGAATACTGAGCAACAGGAGATCAGCTGTGCAGTGGGGAAAGAATCTATTGTACTTGCTTTTGTAGCAGTGGCACTTTTCTAGTTCAATTTCATTTAATTTGGCATTGTAAGCATACAGTTATTTATAACCATAAGCCTCTCTTAGCCATAGCATTTATATTAAAGCCTTTTTTTTTTCCTAGTAAGCCATAATGCTTATAGTATCCCTTTACTAAAATCCTTTTGATTGCAAAATTAGATATGTGTTTTATTTCACATCATGGGAGAAATATTAGATACATTAACTTCTCTTTGTTCTCCTTAAAAGTGAATTCAGTACTGCTATTTATCAGTCTTTAATCCATCTATTTCAACATTTGCAGATGCATATTATTAAGTAACCAATAAACTACAACAGTGCTTTTAACAACATGCCTTGGTTTTTAGAGGTGCATAATCTTTTAACATTGCTGGCTCATGAAATACTTTCTGTTATATTCCCCTGTCCTTCAGAAGAGGTTTGCTGTACCCAGCATGCCCACTGGAAATAGGCATTGTGCCATCTCCTGGGTTGTGATTAGAATGAGTTCGGAGAAAGCAATCTGTCCCATGCCAGGGGGTCACCAGGAACTAGTCTAACAGCTGAATTGTTGAATTGAGTTCCTGTGCTCAGGCCCAAGATATGAAGTGATTACCAATTAATAAACAAAGTATAGCCCCGAGCCGCTCTTCCCCCAGGAGTTAGCTTTCTGCCTGCTGTTGTGTCTGCTCTCTATTTGCCCTAAGGGTTTCCTAGGGTTTTGCTTTCTGTAGGGAATTCAGACAGCCAGTTATGTCTTTTTTCCTTCTGTTTGGTCCAAGAAAGACCACATTAGACATTTCTAGCTCTGAATCTTAAAACAGCTGTAGGAACACATCACAGTAGCTGAGCTGAATTTCATCTCTTTCCTCCGTGGATGAACTGTGCAGTTTAATTGTTTGTAGGCTGAAGACAAGAGCTTTAAAACGCAGTTTAATACTGACGTTAGTACTTGTATTCAGTTTACTCCCATGAACTTGAGACACTAGTTGATTAAAATGACTCAGAACCAGCTCTTCTGAACAAAGCAGTGATGAATTTTGTCAAAAGAACAGGAGTGCATCATGAGTTAAAGCATGTGACAGCCGTGTGCATGCATTTCTTCAGTTAGTTAAGTTCTGAGCTACTGTT
The DNA here is from genome assembly GCF_951394365.1 of Tetrao urogallus. Taxonomy (NCBI): domain Eukaryota; kingdom Metazoa; phylum Chordata; class Aves; order Galliformes; family Phasianidae; genus Tetrao; species Tetrao urogallus. The sequence goes on along the minus strand of NC_136814.1, from coordinate 100,734,704 downwards.
TGTTCACCAGCTTGGGGGAACCCACCTTCTCCTGTACTTTCCTGCCTCCATATGCTCTCTGCACCCCTCACCAGAGCCACGCACAGTTCCCTCCCTTCCGTCCTTTCTCCTTTGCCTCCCTAAATCTTTCAGTGACATCCCATCCTCCCTCAGCCTGAGGTTTTTCCTGGCAGACTGCACAGAACCATGAGGTGGGTATTCCCCAGGCAAGAGCTCTTCTGTCTCCTCTTTCTACTTTTGTTATTATTTCAGCAGATTTCCCCTCATGGCTTCTCTTCATCTCCTTTTGTACCTTCCCAGAGGAATAAAGGCACATGGGTAGATGGAAGCTTCACATCTGTTGTGGATAAACACAGATGTAGCTAACTCCTGACAGCAGTTTGGAAGGGATGAGGCCATTGAGAGCTGATGTTCTGTGGGCTTTCTGCCAAAAGCTTTTAAAAGCTGTTCATTGTTGCTGTGGTCAAGCTCAATCAGCCGTGGTGCCAGTGGTTTGCCATCACTTGGTTTGGTTGGTAAAGAGAGTTTTGAAGGACTCGGGGCCTCTTTTTGCTGCAGACAAAGTGGGCGATTGCTCTGAGCAGCAGATTGGTGGGGAGGAAGCAGTTGGGCCACTAGCCCTGACTTTGCCAGAGCCCTGCAGAGCCAGGCTGGCTGCTAGAGGAGGTAGGTTGGTGTACGAGCCAGCAGTTATTTCTGGCTTGTGTCCTAATGGCCACCACACTAGAGTTTGTCCCTTGACATCTCACTGATGCCTTGCTTTCCCTTTTCTTTCCTGTTGTGGCCTAGGCTGTCCCCAGCCTTTTTTGTCTTCGGGGGAGAAATAAGTGGCAAAATTTGATCTCACTTCCTATACCAGAAACTTTGGGCAGCTGAGAACAGTTCACAGAGAGACAGAAATCAGTTCCATAGGAGTTCTGCATTTTGTGCCATGCCAAGTGGTTTCATTGATGGCCTGCCCAGAGCTGTGGTAGGTAGCTGTAGGCACTGTGCCTGGTGATAGATTTTTGCCTCGAAGGAAAGCAAGAATCTGCAGGCTGGAGGAGTGTCAGGGCACAGCTGCTATCCATTGGGCAGGTGGCCTGGAGCAAACCTGTCAAAATTTATGTGTTCAGCTGTTGTGCCTTCTGGTCCTTGGTCATCGGGGTTGTGCTCTGAGGTGGTGCTTCCACTCCTCAGGCATTCTGCTACTCCTCAGCCACTTGTAAATTCACAACTGTATTTTGGTCTGGCCATGTGAGTTCATGGCTTCCCCTCTGAATCCAGCAGGATTTGGGCACAAAAGTAGAAACACTTGCCTGGCTGTCCTAACAAGCTGAGAGAGAGTGTACATGTCAAAGAAGAGCGAAGCTACCGGTTGTGTTTTCTGTATTGAAATTCAGATAGATAAAACAATGAACAAGAAACAGAAAGAGCCTTGTTTTGCTAGCAGTGTGTGCATCCGTGCTCACAGCTGTGAAGCCTTTGGATATTTAAACAGGCAGATCTTTATATTCTGTGAAATGAGTCACAAGTTTAGGTTGCAAGCCATGCTCAACTGTCACTTTGCCAAGTGACACAAGTATTTGTTTCAATTCCAATCCAGCTGCTATCCAATTGGCAACTTATCGAATCTCAGTAAACAACCCTTCTGGTCTTCCACTGAAACATCTCTGGCTGTTGAATTTTTTTCTTGTAAACTGAGGTCATAGTCTGATACAGTGATCTTCGTCATCAAAGAGAGGAAAAAGAAGAAAAGACAGCAGAAAGTGTGGATCACCCATGCAAATAAAGGATGACTCTTATTTGCTTTTCATGAAATTATGTATTCTTGACCTTTTTAAGGGCAAACTTACAGCCTGTCTGTGGAGCTGGTGTAACTAACTGGATAGGGAATAAAGCAGGATGGCAGGATGCTGTCCTTGCAGAAATTCAGTCCTTCCAGTTTGCCTGTCCTGAACATTGTTTTTGTCTATAGACGCCTGGTGAGCGTTCATTTCCCATATGCAGATGATGCAGTGGGCTTTCATTTGCCTTCTGTCTCCAGCCCCATGTTCTCGGCACAGCTTCCCACATTTCTTCTGTGCCAAACTTGCTGTCCTCCCACAGATGAAGGGTTGAAGGTGATTGAAAGAAAGCAGTAGAAAACAAAAACACGTTCAGCTATTGAATCTTGCAGAAGCATCCATATTAGTTCAGTGTTGCCTGCTGTAAGTGTTTGCTCTGGGGTCCAGGAAGATGTTTTCCTTGGAAGAAGTCTACCAGTGGTCCGTGTGGTGGAGCTGGGAAACTTCTAGCTGTATTTTCCAACTGGGGGCATTGGGGTGTGTGTGTGAAAGACTCAGCCCTCTTCTCATTGCTGCTCTCTGGCAGGTTGCTAACTGCATGAAAGTGCACTGAGGAAAGCTGAGATTTTCTCAGTGTTTTTGTACTTGTTTCAGGTTACATCCATAAGTGCTGTTTCAGCAGAGCATATTTGACAGATGAATGTGAAAAAAAGCTCCTGTACATCTACTTCTGGTGATCACAAGGAGCTGTACATTGGGATCAGAGCTAGGGCATTCTGACAGAGAGGTTTGCAGAGGCGTAACTCGCAGATCTGAAGATGGCTGCTCAGTGTTTTCTTTTATTCTAGAAATAGTCACTTTTCCGGCCCAGGGGAAACTTGGAGGAGTCCTCCTCCATGTCAGCATTGTCCTTATCTGCAGTCATATATCCTGTTCTAGTGTTAGATTTTTGGCCCTACACGATTATGCAGTCATTGTTTCCCTAGGTTTCCTTTTGCATGTGGAAGCAATTGCCTCAGTTAAACTTCATCGATGAGTTTCTGTCATGGCTGGCTTGCGTGATTCCAGTACACACACAGCTGGAACATGAGCATCCTTTGGGAGGGAGTTAAAGTAATTATTTTAATGTGCTTCATTTTTTTTCTGATTAGAGCACTGAATATATGTAAATAGGTTTTATAAATAGTAATTTTGTGTTCATACCATCATCCTAAACCCAGAGGACTGCAAATAACTCTATATATAGTCTGTGTAACGTTACAGCTGTGCATGCCAGCCAGCAGCTTTCTGGTGCAGAGCACAAGTGTAACTACACCTGGGGTAAAATGCAGCAAGGGCTTAATGGCTTCGTGCAACATCAAGCAGTAAGTGGGGAATACATCATTCAGCTCGAGTTCAGCAGGAGGAATTGTGCTGATGTGGATGTAAATATCCAGCTTGGAAACTTGACACACACTGTTCTGTAAATACAAGAATTTTGGAGCCAAGTAATGTCAGGGAACTGGTATGAAATAACATTGCCACTAGCTGGCACCAACTTTCACGTAATTCCCATAGTCCTTTCAGTGAACTCTCAGCTTTCGATTTTCCCATCCTCTCTAACAGCAGTGTGCTGTCATTTGTAGCAATGCCGAGTTTAGCAGCAGTGAAGGCGTGTAGAAGCTGCCACAAGCTATTCTGCAGGCATACTAAGCAAGCCCTTAGTTAACTTAGACAGATTTCGTAGGAGGCAGGAGATCCTTTAGAAGGGGCAGAGGATAAATTTGCGACTAGAATCAAAAATGGTGGTGGTTGTTTTGTTTTTTTTTATAATTTCTTCTTTGGAAGAGGACTGAACATGATGTAATTGGACAGATTTAAACATGTTTTGTTGCATGGACTTTACAATAATAGGATGACTCAAGCCCTTAGAATAAAAAAGCATTACCTCATCGATTAGCCTGTGCCTTTCACCAAAGCACAGGAAATCTTTAATCAGCAGCCCCGGAGAACTGCTTGTAGATGGGACAGACTGCTAATGAGGAATGGATTCAGAGGTGCACTGTTGTTTTTCTGTTCACTGAGTGTAAGAGAATTGCTTGCTCTGGAAGAAGCTGTCTGGGGCGGGGGTGACAGAGTGCCCAGTGAGATGGGAGATTTGCTTCTCTTTTCATCTGATGCTGTCAAGTTCGTAAATCAGCAGACTTTATAAAACCACTGTTCCCTTCTCCTCATGGATTTGCTGCAGATGTTTCTGTCTTGGTTTCAAAGGATCAAAGAAAGGGCTTTTGGGAAACCATTTTTGGAAGTAGTCTGTAAAACCTTCCAAAAATTCGTGAATTAGCCATTGTAACTATAGGCTGGTACTAATTAACACACTTGGGGAATCACATCCTATTCTTCCTGCCTTTTGCAGTAGCTGGCCAGCTCTGGAGTCATATGAAGTGCCAGCAAATAGAGGAATGTGCTTACAGACAGACACATGTCTGGGACTCAGCAGCTCTTCATTCTGCCCTTGAATTTCTCAGGTCACATCTTGGGCACAGTGATTGCAAGTTTCATCTCCATTATCTCTTTGATAAAAGAAATAAAACTGATTCCATCAGTCTGCCTGGGGAAGAGTTCATCTTTGCAAAGAAATGTAACGTTCAGGTGATTGTTAGTGGCATTGTCACTGAAGTGAAAGAAGAGCTTTCTATTCCTTGCTGTAAATTCTGCATAAGACTCAAAACCTTTCTTTTCCTATTGCTTGAGATGCGCAGTTGTGTCCATGTCCAGGGGCTGGATTTGTCAGCACAGTGATGTACACAGCTGTGGAGGCAATCTGACTGTGAGCAGACTAGTAAATAAAACTGGACAGGGCATGTAGTCTTGTACTCACTGAATGATGACTAAATTATAGCTAAAATCTTCTGCTCCCCAGACTAAGCTGGCCACCTCTTCTACAGCCAGAGCAAACCAGCTACATCCAAAATGGAAAGGACCCTGAGCGTGTACTGAACCTTAAACTGTGTCCAGAGACACAGTTTAATCTGGGAGAGCATTAACTAACCTGGGACAAATTCATGCCAGGAAGCATACAACTCACTGGATGACCGTGGTGTGCCAAGGGTGTTTTGCAGTGACTCTGCAGCCTGGCTATGGTGCTTCATATCGGGCAGTGGTCTTTGCGTGATGGAGGGCACAGCTCAGCAGCTGGCTCAGGGCTGCATGGGTGCAGCCTGTGTTGGAGAAGAGTTTAGTCATCGTACAAGCCATGGTGTGTCAGTGGGCTGGGAAATGGTCTTGACTTGGGTTTCTGGTAGGATAGGCTATTTTCTGAGGTCTGCTCTCTGAACCATGATTCTTCTGTAATAACTGCTACTGATTTAGCACAGTTCACAAACTGATCAGAGTGACCTGAATGGAAGATTTCCAAACCTCTTCTGTGCCTTGCTTTATTGCTTTTTGTCTATAATAGCATCTGAGGCATTTCTGAAGGCATCATTAAGCACAAAACACAATGTCTTGCCCTCAAAACCACCTTACAACATTATCTAGACCCGTTTGCTAAAGATGTCTCATTTTTCATCTGTGTGATGGGTTATCTGCCAGCATTATTGTTCCTGTGTATAACAGTCTTGTCCTGCAAACTTTTTCCCGTGCCATCCGTCTTTCTTGTCTTGGTTGTGAGTGACAGAGGCTTGGCCTCACTGTTCCTGTAATATATATTTTTAAAAAAAAAAGATATGTTCTTATGAGGCTTCTGAGGGCTAACACTCCCTTCCTCTCTCGGGGGCTGTTAAAGCAAGCCCTTATCTAATCTGAGTTGTTTTTATTTGTTCAATGGTGCTGCCAAGAGACAAGGGCAGTGCCACACAATGCAAGATGCTCAGACAGGAAGGGGAAGCATGTGGTCCAGAGCTGCTGGCCAAGTTCTCAGAGGAATTAGTTTCAATTCTCCTTCAAAGGCATCCTGTTTATGCTGTAACCAGCTCACTTCTGTTTTCTGGAACCTTGTTTTGTTCCCAGTCTGTAAAAGAAGAGTGTTGGCATTCCCTGCTGCAGAAGGATGCAGTGAGAGTCAGCTCTGAATGGTTGTGTGGTGATTGGGTGCTATCCAAATGTTGCTGTCTGCTGGCAATAAGCATCCTCTCCATTGCCTTTGGGAGGTGGTGGGAAACATAACCCGACCTGTCGTACCCCTTACTGTGCTACCCTCATGGAGGATCATGCTCAGTTTGCCAGGCTCCTGCCAGCTGTTGGCATAGCACCATTGCTCAAGGGAGGGGAGGCTTCGTGCTGCTCTGTGCCCTAGAAATGGATGTTACTGATGGATGATATGAAGATTGTCAGGATATCCTTAAGCCTTGTGGACAAATGGAGGATATGGTGGAGGACAGTCTCCCTGCTGCTCTCTGCTTATCTGTTCTCTGGGCTGCTACCCAGGACCTCACACAAGGACGTTTCCAAAAGGCAACATGGAGAACACTGCATCAGGTTTGTCTCTGTACACAGTCCTCTGACAGAATCTCATCAAGCTTTGCACCTTCAAACACCAGCACACACCTTCTTCCTATGCCTCGGGCACATCATAAGCACCCTGTGTTTCAAGCTATCACTCCGCAGGGCTCTAGCACAACCCTCATGTTATTTCAAGCACTTTGAGGACTCAGTGCCAAGTGCATGCAAAGCCAATCTTGTTTTGCTGAGCAGGGTAGGTGTACGTGCTGCATCCTGCATGAGGGATTCTGCCAGCTGCAGAAGGTGGGCAGCCTCAAACCTCTTCCTTTCACTGCAGAGATCTCAGGCAGGTAGCAGTGTCCTCCCTTGAGGGTGTGAAGGAAGATGAACAGAGCCAGAAGCAGCAGACAGGAGAGTGCAGAGTGATTTGCTGAGAGGCACAAGGCAGCCCCAGGAATCAGCGCCCAGCAGTGTGTCAGCACTTGCTGGACTGCACGTTTACAGCTCAATATGTTGGTTCTCTCTCCTAGGCATGCGGCATGTGAAGGAGCTGTTGTATCATTCCTCCTTATGAACCCAGGTCCTGAAGTATCCTGGGGATATGTTTTCAGTCTGAAAATCATCATTCTTTCCTCCAACATTGCCACAGGCATTGTAACAGCAGGGAGTAGAAGCTTCAAATGTTGCACAGTTATTTGTAATTGCTACTCCCCTGCTGTCAGCAGCATCGTTTATCACTCTTCCACTTGCCCCTCTTCCTGACACAGTTCAGTGATAGAATTCCTGCTCCCTTTCTTTTTTAACAGCAGATCCCCCTTACCAAACTTCAGTTGGTTTCTCTCTGACTAACTGTATGGCTTAATTGTACTAGATTCTCCACAGATAAAAAATGGCATAACTGATATATTTTGAGTCCTGTCAGGATTTGTGAGTCAGTGTGCTGGACCAGAAGATCAGGTTGCATGCCCAGGTTCACACCTGAGTTAACAACAGCTAATTCTGAAAAGAGCTCTCTGGGGGCTAATCTGGGGACCCTCCCTGCTTTCCAATTCTTGTCCCTACTCAGGGCTGAAGCTACGTAGAATCACAGAATATCCTGAGTTCTAAGGAACCCACAAGGATCACTGAGTCCAACTCCTGGCTCTATACAAGACCATCCAAAAACAAACCCTATGTCTGAGTACGTTGTCCCAAGGAACTGTGGCAAATGAGCCCCTAAGTTGCACTCCTTGTTCTATTTTGTTTGCTGCAATGCATGGATCCCCACCATTTCTAAGTTGGGCAGCCCCAGTAGCTGGCAGTAGCACATAGGCAGCTAAGTGGGAGCAAGGAGCAGGGCCTGTAATGAACAACTTGGGTGGAGCCGTGGGCTCTGGTTGTATGGAGGCAGTTCTCTGGGGATATAAAACGATGGAGGCCTTGCTGAGATCATCCATGTGCAATCTCTGAAAAGCACTGTGGGAGTAACAAGCAGTGCTGCAGGTGAGCGGAGTTCTGAGAGATTTTTGTCAGTAGGATTTTAGAATACTGCTGTGGCAGTATTCTACACCAGCATACACCAGCGCTGAGCTGGATCTCATGCATGAGCCAGAATGCTTGTAAAGGCTCTTGATGTCTTTTGCATTCAGTGAGGTGTTCGTGGATTGCTCACCTTTACCAGTTTTCTGTCATTCAGTGCTGACCTCTACAATGTGCTCACAGTGCTTCCCAAGCAATGCCCCCCCCCCATGGCACAAAACAGGGAGCTGCTGAGTACACTGAGCACAGAGCTGAAATCACTTGTGTTGCAAAAGCTTGGGTGCTGAGAAGTCAGGGCGGTTAGCATCAACCAAAATCATTAGCTATAGAAATGTACGTAGGAATACAATTTTTAAATTGTATTTACATACAATTTAATATATATTTAATACTGACATGTCAGTATGTCAGCTATTTTTCTGTTGCAGCAGAAAGCCCCTCGGCAGCTGCCTCTGCACAATCCCAGTGTCTCGCTTAGGAGGGGAGGTCTGTGTCTCTGCTCCCCAGTGCCTGCAGTCTGACCTCCAGCAACGTCTGCAACATCAGAAGGAGCAATTGCTTTGTGCAGTAGGCATATCTATGGCCTAGGAATATTTCACCCAGAGCAATTTTATTTTACCTCTGTTGAAAATAAAATAAAAAAAAATACTAAACCATCTGTAGATGGGAAAGCCACATTTTATTTTTATGGAAAAGGCTTTGATCTCACAATCAGCAGGAGGGGCAGCAGAGGAGCACGGGGCTGTATTTGCAACAGTATCACTTAGCTCTGACAGTGGCTCCCTCTCTCCCGTGTTGCTCCCCATGGAGCCAGCTCCATGTCGTGCTGGTAGGTTTGTGTTACCCACAGCACCACAGGCAGAGCAGCACAGGGAAACAGTGACCTCTGTAACAGCAGGATAGGGAGTGCTTGGGGAGGGAAAATAATGGCAAACCAGGCTGAAACCTGTCTTCATTCCTCAGGCTCAGTGGAGATGCTTCTGCAGTGGTCTGCCTTTGAGAACTAATCCTGCTTGGCTACTGGTGGGGTCTGCTGAATGCTTTGGTAACCAGCACTTTGGATGTTGCAAGGGGGGATTCACCTGAGGCAGCAGCGGAGTGGGAAGTATCTGCTGCTGAGGAGTACAAAATGAGGCCACGAGGCTGCCAAACACAGGTAGATGGCAGGAGGGGCCATATGGTAGCATTCTGTTGGCAGGGAAGATAAGGTAACACAAAACAAAACCTTTGCAGAGTAGATATAGAATAGCTACAGGCTGCTTATCCTTGGGAGGGAGCACCAAGGTCTTGCAGGTCCTGATTGTGAGTGCCCAACACTTCTGGAGATGCAGCATCACCTCCTCACCTGTTCTGTGCTTTTCAGAAATTATTCACGTGTATCTAACAAGATACTATGGTGATATATTCCCATGTGATGGCTTTTTTTTTTTTTTTCATCATTTCAGCGTTGAAGAAACCAGTTACTTCTCCCAAACAATTGCTGTTTGCATTTGTCACTTTTAATTGCTGATTTTTAAGAATTCTTATGACAACATTCAAGGTAACTTGCTCTAAATTCAGACACCCCTGGGTGTCCCAGCAATCTGTTTCCAAAATTTAAAGTTCAAAAGTATCTGAAGTATAGAAATTCAAAAATTGCCAGCGTAACCACTGGTTATCGCCCACATTTTGGGTATTTCATTTCCATAAATTCCCCATTTTTCAGGCCCTTTTTCTTGTTTGCTCCTGAATTTGTTGAGCGTGTGACAGATACATGTTCACCAGCCAATTTTTTTCACATCCTCTTCATCAACGTGGTTCATTTTGATTGTAAATGTCTCATAAAGGGACAGTGTTGACAGGTTGATCTCATTACAGTTGTCATATTTACATTCTTGTCATGTGGCACATTGCATTGCTGATCTATACTGAACATAGGCACCACTTTACAGGCATGCAGCAGAGTACCTGCTCACAGATTTCCTGTTTCAGGAGCTACAGACCAATAGCAATTATTAATCAGTGCAAGAGAGTGTTTTTTTTTTAGTTAAGAGTGTAATTTTTATAGGGTCAAAACATAGATCTGGGGCACCTTAAAAGAGAGAGATCAAACACTAATATCTAGTAGAGAGCATTAAGCCCAAGCTGTTCTTCCTAAGGTTTTCCTTATAAAGCTTTCTTTCTCGTTTTTGTGTTTATTTAAAATTAAACATGAAAATGAACTTGTCAACATCCTTGTTTATTTTTGGTGCTGAGCAATTACATCTGGTTATCATCTTTGATCAGCTTCAAACTCTTCCTTTTCTCTTCCTTTGATGATTTGCCTATTGTTATTTATGCTTAATTTCATCCTTTTCTTTCCTTCCCCTCCCTCCTGTTTTTCTCCACTTTCCCACTGCAGCATCCTGTTTCCCCTTTACTTGCAGCCTATGGGCTTTTTCACAAGCCTGATTTGTCCAACAGTGGAAATCCTTAGAGTTGAAGCGGAAAGAGACTGGAGTGGTCTGGAGGAAAAAAGTACATGATGCAGATGAGGGGAGTAGAGCACTAAAGATGACCAAGAGGCCCAAATGTCCATCTGGAGGATAATGCAGTGCTGCAGTTCCTGGAGATGCAGCAAGAAAATGCCTGATACTGGCCAGAAACTTGGAGACATGGATTGAGGAGGGATGACAAGGGGAAAGAGACAATACTGGACAGAAATTCTGAAGACTTGGCATTGGGAAAAGACAAGGTGCTCCAGGAGAGGGAAGCAGAGAAGAAATCAGTATTTCTTTTCTTCTGTTGATTTGAAATTGCATCCTACCAAGTGTACAAATAGAGAATTAAAGGCATAAAAAAAGTGTTATGTGCCAAGCCCTGATGCTGGTTCTTACCTTGCTGCTGTTTTAGTAATCCATAGGCTGCTAAGCAAGACACAAGTTTCTCTCCTCCTCATTCCACCACAGCAGCATAACAAAAAGAAAGCCTTCTGGTTTCATCCTTCCTTGCTCGATGCACCTGAGAGCCTGAGTAAGGCTCTCTCTGCAGAAAAGCAAGTCTCAGCAATACTGCCATGAGCTCCATGTCAGTAGATGGTGGGTAGCAGTGCTCCCGTTGTCCTGGTCTTGTTTTGGAGGAGAAAAGTGGAAAGTCTCTGTCCTTGGATAAGGTACCATTATTAACCAATCCTAATGTCATAAAAAACAAAGCAGCAATATGATTCTGGCAATGCTCTTTTAATTACTGACTGTATCTCATATATCTTTGGCTTTACCCAGCATCATGGCAGTGTTCATCAGCCCGCTGTTCCTTGCCATGTGCTGTCCTAACACTAGCTGTAATTTGAGCCCTCTGTAACCTCCCTGAAGTCTAAAATGTGTTGGGTAGATATATCGAGGGTGCAGAAAGATGCTTGGCCTTTTTATTTTTTCCCAAAACACGCTTGTGCATGTTGCCTGGTATCGCATATTTGAAAACATGCAGCATTAACATGGATGTTAGAATAAGAACTGTTTCACTGCTGTCAGGCACCCTGAGGGAACCATTCTGCTGCTTTATAGATAAAATCCCAAACTCTTGTGAGTATTTCTGAATTTTTCACAGCATTATTGGTGCTATTGGCACCCACTTTATTATGGTTGTCTTGTTCTGAACCAGTGACCTTGCTGTAGTTTAATTTGGTCATATTGAAACTTGTTTTTTGTTGTCTGTAAAATGTTGAAAACAACAAAAGCTGTCAATCTGTGATCTTGTTGCCCATTTTTGGATTACACTGAAAAAGGGTATCACCAGAAAGTGTAAGGACAGACTGTAGAAACTGTGTGGCTTCTTTTATTTGAAGAATAGGTTCTCCTGGGTGCAGGGCCCAAAATTCTCTTCCCAAGAGCAGGTCCGTGGATGGGAGCTGAAGATGTAGTCCTTCATGCTTTCTTTCTGTCTGTTGCTCTGTTGGAACAATAGCCCAAAGCTCACCTAATGGAGCAGGAGAAGCTTCCCTTGCAATTTCATGTTCTTCTTCCACATGATTGCTAATGGGAGATTTACTCCATCTATTAAACCCTATCTTATTTTGGGACATGCCAGGGCCATTTAAAGCACTGTAAGTCACTACGATGCCTACAAGAAGAAGATTACTGTGTGAGGTGAAATATCCCTGTGGCCAGCACTTGTCACGGTTGCTTAATGCTTCATGCCAGGCTGTGCTGAGCTAGCTGCCTTCAAGTTTCTGTGCTGCATCCCTTGCCCAAAGCAGATGAGAATGACCCCTTTTGTCCTGTGTGTTGTTATCAGGCAGCTAAGGAAAATGAGCACCGCTGAATGAAAAGAAACCAGCAGATGACATTTTGTTTTCTGGGTGTGCTAATGTAGAGGATCTTTGTTTTCCCAGAAATGGTTTTCAAGAAGATGTGCTAATATTGCTGCTGCTTTAGCAGGAGATCTTTTGTTCAAGCTTGAACGAGGATGTGTGGGAGCTGGGGTGCATTTGTATCACTGAGCTTCCTTGTAAAATCTCATGGATTCCTAAAATGTATGTGTATTTTGAGTAAATCTTTTTTCTTTTTTTTTTTTAATGTGTAACATTCCTTTCCTGGAGCATAATCTTATTCCTGTAAAAAGAAAGAGTCATATTTTCAGGACAGTAAGTTCAGAGCGTTTTTGTCTGTCTGTGTTCTGAGATTGCATTTACTCTGAATGCACAGAAGGATGAGTACACACAGTAGGATCAGTACTGCATATATTTTAACTCAGTAGTGAGAATGGGTTGGGGACTTCTGTGCCAACCACAGCAGCCATGCAGAGTTGCAGAGCACAGCTCTGTGATTTAAGCTATCTGTCACCAAGAGTTAGGTATGGAGATCCAGCATTTCAAAACACAGCAATTGCACATGGAGTGTCTTAGTCATCCTCATTGCTGTTCTCTGCAGCTGACCAGAAAGCTTTTCTGCATTATTGATGTGCCAGTGAGACAGAGAGGCTGCCAAACAAGTGACCTGCATTGTGTCTGTAAACAATAACAGGAGAACTGCTCTGAATAAATGGGCTACTTTTGAAAGTATCTCCTGCATCCACAGCTCTGCTGACATTTTCACTGGTGACAATCACATGGAGGCTGGGAGTCTCAGCTGCATTTTCAAGTGTACCAATAACCTGACTAGAAGCATTCACATTCCCTAATTTTTGGTCATCCAGTTTTTGTCCACATCAATTCAGAGGCTAATCTTTGCTTACATTTATTTGTGAGACAATTTTGGCTCAAGGCAGCAGACTGCAGTGTTACTAGAGGCACTCTTGTGGTGCTTCATGTATAGAAAATAGCGTGTCCAGTTGGGGAAATAAGCATAGTTCCAGAAATCTCTTCAATTCAATGGAGGTTTATGACTGGTTTGGTTTTCATTAAGATTCTTGAAGTTAACTGCAGTGATCTTTCCATCGTTCGCTTGTTCCAGCAACACAGAAATAGCAGTGATATGGATCACTTTATGCCAGCTGGATGCAGGTATTTTCAGCATGTCTAAGATTGGGAGCATCACGAGCCTCAAGGTGGCCATCCTTGCAGCATGCCCACCAGCATGTAGGCTCATCACCAGTGCGTGGGCAGGCAGAACCACGACTTGCAGCACACGCTCAGGCCAGCTAAGCCGATTGTGAACGCAGAGCCCCAGACAGATTTCCAGGCTTCTCACACCCCCTTTCTCGTCTGTTAACCTCTGCTCCCAGCGTACAGCCTGGATGGGCACTGCTAAATACAGAACCGTGGGAATCTTGTTTCCCGGTTTGAGACTGACCTCCACGGAGGCCCTGTATGGATATGCTGGAATGACTTGGCAGCCCAGCTGTGGCTTCCTTAGAAGGGCACTGAGGGGAAATGACTTGGAGGCAGAAAAACAACTTCTTCATGTTCCTGCTGGTAGCAGTTGGGCCCTGTGGGTTTGGTCTCATGCCCCGTAACTGTCAGTGGTGTCTCTTGGCAAAATAGAAAGCAAGACAGTGTCTGTAGGCTGGTCTGATGACTAGATTCAACAGAGGGTTATTACTAAGGCCCTTGAGTCCTGTTCATTTTGTTTTACGTCTTATTCCTTTATGGTGTTGTTTGATGGTTCTCCACCCTTCCCTTGATGTTTCCCACCATGCTGATACTCTCTGCTGCTATGTCAGCTAATTGTCAGTTAATTGCTGATATACTCCTTGCTAACTTCAGTGGGGTGGAGAGCTGTTGCTTGGACATCTGTTAGCTCATGTGTAAGTTCCTTAGGCATCAGGAGAGCTGCAATCACACTTGCACAAGCAAGGTATCTTGCCAAAGGCTTTTTGGTACTCCACAGGTTGGCAAATCTTCATCTATGCTATCAGTCACTTCAAAGAATACAATGTAAAGCACAAAACCTGCAAAGATTGTTCTGTCCCCAGTAGATTGGATTGTTTTGTGTCTACTAATTCTACTTTGAATCAATTGGCCAGCTCTCTACAACTCATTTTTAATGTTCTTCTTGTGTTCTATATAACTAATCTCATTTTTTACCTTTTCCTTTGATGTTTAAGCTCATCGGAGTGATAGATTTCTTGCCATAGTTAATAAAGCAATAACTTTGAGTGGAAATATGTACTGAAAGCTCTGGCTTGTAGGTAATACTACTTTACTTTGTGTACATTTTTGGAAGAAGGCTCTTTCACAAATGCTTTGGTTTGAGACAAGTGCTTGGATCCGACTTTTCAAAAGCTCAAATTCAGAAGTCACTTAAAGCATATCCATAAAGAATATACATAGAAAAAATTAAAGCCATGGAAGTGTTTAAAAAAGGAGGGAGGTTGTACTTTAAATAGATCAGCACACTATCACCATCAACTGCAGATACCTTTGGTGTATTGTTGCTGTATTTCCAAATAAGTCTGTATTTCAGTTCTGCATGAGGCTTGCTGTTAGGCCTCTGAAGTGTGGCCTTTCCTGTTGCCAGGAGACAGTGATGGTAGCAAAGTAACATCATCCATTAAGTTCTGTTTTGTTGATAATAAACTTGTGGAAATAACTGAAAGTAACTGGACTTCACTCTGCATGTAGCTGTATTCAGACAAGAATTTTACAAGGTTCTTTTATGTAGCTGGAATGTATGTGTAATCTTTTGACCTTAGTTTGCAGTTTTGATGACTCTGGCATGTTAAGTGCTGATAATTGGGTTTGCTCTAGGCTGAAACATGACCCACTCTCAGCAAAGAAGATCAGATCTTCCGTTTAAGAGGCTCTCTAAGGGGCTACCTTAGAGGTGCTGAGACCATTTATGCTAGGAATCAAGATCTCTAAAATACGGCCAGTTCTTGGGAAGGATGTGCTGTCCTGAAGAATTCTATCCCAGCTTAGTTTGGATTGGACTTTTCATCCAAAGGTTTCTGTTCTCAAAATTTTCTCTAGCTGCCCTACTTGAAAGCTGCCTTGCAGTGGCTAGTGGAATGTAATTCCTATATATGAGAGCATTAGATGCATGTTTTTTGTTCCTGTCCTTGTTTAAGCAGTGTTCGAATGATACCTCTAATCCAAAGCAGTTTTCAGCCTCCTTCTCTATCCAATGGGAAGGGAGGGGCAGATCTTCAGTATCCAAATATCAGTGTTGAAAGGTGAGGGGATTAGTTGTCCTGTGGGAATGTTCTGTCTCTTTCCATTGAGTAGAGAAGAAGCCTAAAAATCTACTTTGTCTCACTGTCCAAGTGTAGAAGGCTGAATTTAGAGGCAGTTAATCCTACCCTTGGTTTGGGGAAGTACTGAGTGACATTTGTAAATTCTGCAGGTTGCAGTCTATCCAAAAAACTGTCTTCCAATCCCTACTTTCTTCAACCTAAGGGTGATGTAAACTCTTTTTTGAGGAGGAGGGTGTTCTCATAAAATGGCTGACACTGTGATGAAAAGTATTACGTAGATGTCAAACACAGAGTCAGTGACTGGAAGCAGGGCAAAAGGGATCAGTGCAGTTTTTCAAGCCATCCCTTCTCTGTCTCTCTATGACAGTACTGCTGAAGTTGCTGCTCTTCCTTATTTTAAGCTTCCTCTATGAGAGAAGTAAAACTGTTAAAAACAAATGTGATCAAGTGATAGTTTTTGAGGTATGGCATTTTTAGCCCTAATCTTCCACTTCTCATTGAGTTCCTTGGTAGTACCTAAGTGTGAGTACAGTTAGAGTGTGTCATGCTGACTACCCAGCTCCACATCTTGTTTCTGCCTGTGACTAACAGATGTGTATATGTACCTTCCTCTAATACTTTCCCAGACTCCCATCTATTTTCAGCATATGGGACTTTCTTAGCCATAAATCTTTCTTGTTAAATGAAGAATTGCAGTTGATCTTCTTGTCTCTTATGTTTTTAGAACTAAAAAAGTAAAGAAGGCATCTGTTCCTCCAGCCAAGGAAGAGAACCACAAATTAATCATTTTCGAAGAGGAAGTAGACCCAAATGAGGGATTGTTTGGCCCAGAGAAAGATTTCTCATCACTTGGTCCCAAGAAGAAGATAAAAGAGAGTAAACCTTTGCTATATTTGTGTATAGAGAGTTTGTTTTGTCTAAAGCATGTGTATGATTGTATTTTTAAAATACAGTGATGCAGAGTATACAGATTAGATTATGTCTTGGAAATGTTAAGGCAAATTTTATGTTAAAGCGTTAAGTCAAAGCTAGGGCAGAATCATCTAGAATCATTTAAACAGGATAAATACAGTTTGGACTATACTGTTGTAGTTCCCCTAGCTGCTCACTGTTTACATTTTGGGTTTGGGTAATATAGATTTTTTGTAGTTGGCTGTCATGACAGTGGCAAGAGTAGTGTGACCTATGTGCAAGAAGAAAAGCAGATTTACCAGTTCCTGAGAGCATAACATATTACTGATGTGTTTCCTAGTACTTTGTGGATTGGAAATCATTGTATCAAAGGAACTGTCTGCATGTTTTTCATCCCTCTATTCAGATTCCTGGTTAGTATTACTGTGATTATTGTTCTGTGTAGTACAGTTTAACTACACCTTTTACTGGTTTCCCTTTCCAGATGTCAAATTATTTGAAGATCCAGACCTTGGTGGAGTGGTGAGATTGGGCGACTCACTGCTGCTGCCAGCTGCCTGTGAGAAAAGGGAGCACATTCCAAACACAGGTCCTGAGGAGGACACTGAGGAACTGCTAAGGTATCTGTTGTCTAACATGGCACTTCTGCTTTCTCTGAGCAGTACATGGGGGTTAAAAATAGCTTCCAGTACAAAAAGCAAAAAACTGAGTTGAGATTAACACCCAGGAAAAAAAAGAGGAATTCTGCTTTAGAGAGGCTCTTACACTTGCCTGCTCCCTTGTAAATGTAGCACAGGAACATCAACACCACATGTTTTATTCCTGACTTGACTCTCACAAGGCTAGTTTGCCTGCACTGATAACAAGCAGGATGCCAGTTCTCTGAAAGACTGGCATCACCAGGGAATCTGTGCTGCAGTAAAA
The DNA here is from genome assembly GCF_951394365.1 of Tetrao urogallus. Lineage (NCBI taxonomy): Eukaryota > Metazoa > Chordata > Aves > Galliformes > Phasianidae > Tetrao > Tetrao urogallus. Next base: position 100,717,572 of record NC_136814.1, on the reverse strand, counting down.
AGTCAAATTCGCACTGTCTGGATCTCAGGCCAACATCTGAAGGATGAGGCCAACCTATTTCAAGCAGCAGTTCTTCCCAGCAAACTTCTGTTAGAATGTATGATTTCAACAGTAGGTACTAAACCCAAGGGAGAAAAGCAGTGTGTGGTTTCCTCTCCTGAAGCAGATAATTTTGCAAGTATTGCTTTTTACCCATACAAAAGTGCTAATGATCTCAGCACTAATAACTGGCTTAATTTAAACAGAGGTTAAATTGGGTTAGGTGCCATCTCACATTATATCCTGGCAGCCCACCTGACGTTTATGAAAGCTGATAGGGAAGGACATGACCTAATTCAGTACTGTGGTATACTGGAAGCAAGCATTCTGTGCTTGCAGTGTTTTCATGTGTGCGTTCTCTTCTGCTAGCCATCTCACCATGCATTCAGATAGCTTATATGGCTAGAAGTGCCTGTTTTCATGCAGTCATTGTATTCATTAGTTGCTAGTGGAAAGAGTTTCTCCAATTGAGTGTTAATGTCCTTTGCACTGTATGTTTTCCCTTTCTCTGTGGTGAAGAAAGGTCTCTGAAGTCTACTCCAAGACCAATAGACTATGCTTTTAAATTGGTTCGGGGTCATCAGTGTTAGCAGCACACCCAGATGATAACAGAAAACCATGAGAAAAGATTCTGTTTCTTATAAATTCTAGTTGTTTTCATTTATTCATGATTTGTCCCAGTGCTTTCGGTAGTTGGCAAGTCATCAAGATCCAACTGGAAGCGAATACATGTAATGAAGCAGAAAATCATGCCTGCTGTTCAATGGGAAAGTTGCTACAGGAGTTTAGAGGCAACTCCTCACTGTGCCAGAGGAACAAGCAAACTTGACCTATTTAGATGCCTAATACTCTCTGAAATTGCCCTGATAAACCTAGCTCACAGTGTTATCTGTACATCCTAGAGTCTGTGGTAGGTTCAGAAACCTTAGACATGTTCGCTATGCACAGATGAATTAGCTAAATAAAGCAGATATGGTAGCTCTTGACTGACTTAGTGCACATCTGCGTGTACCACACAGTCTACTCGTATACATGTGATAGGTCTGAGAAGTGTTTGCCTTACTGGAAAATGTACTTTCCAGTGAATGACGGGCAGAAATAGGGGAGCACTGTACAAGACAGAAAAGGGCAGAACCTTCTCCTTGCAAAGCAAGAGATGGGAAAAAGCTGATGGTCAGAGGGGAACACAGGAGCAATCTAGTCCTTTGTGATCCTTGTAATACTTGAGCAGTTGTAGGAGCAGTTGCACCACAGCATTGCCTGTACAAGAGTAATCTCCCCCAGCAGTGACTTGAAACTTACGAGGAAGTGACTGTTACAGAGACAAATGAGCCTGCAAAATGTGTGTGGGCTCTGCATGTCACAACATAAGGGAGAAGAGAATATGATAAGTGCTCTCATTGCAGATGAAAGACTGTGCTATCTCTGGATGCATGCTCAAATAAAAGAATTACTATTTTAAGTAGAATTATGCACTTTAAGGAGTGTTGAAGTTTGAGAAAGACCAAATTCTCTGCAAATGCAAGGAAAGGTTTGTGGTTTTTTTATGGCAAAACACCCACATGTTTTCAAACAAATATCTTCCCTCTTCCGGTCCACTGACCAGCATCAACTGGTTCCTAATTTCTCTGCCAACCAACAAACATTTTGTGATGGTGATGGAGAAACAAGGTGAGCTACCTCATTCATCATAGACAAAGGCACTCCTTCCTACTCTTGGGTCTGCTGTAATACTTCAGTTAGGTACTTGTATTTACACATCTCTCCAGAACTTGTGGAAAAGAGATAAATTGCTGTGGCAGGAACCAGCAAGGTCAAATACCAGTGTACTGCCTTCACAGAAGAAAGGCACATCCTTCATAGGATACACTTTGCAAAAGAGAGTGATAGGTAACCACATCTTTTTGGCTGATCTCTTCTCCACAGTGTATTCCTGTGGAACCCAAACATCTCCTGAGGAACCCAAACACCTCCAACAAGTCCAGGGTTCCATTGTTTTCAACTCTTCCAAGGTACAATGTGGCCAACTGCAGTGAGTTGAAAGGTTAACTGACCAACCCTTTCTCAAGTGTTAGAAAAATTACCCTTGGAAAGGGATTTAGGATTGTGCTTTTCTCATTTCCTGGCTTGCATCACACCATATTCCTTCTGGAATCACATCCAGATTCCTTCTGGATGCATTCAGCCTTTTATTACCAAAGTTCCTGCTACAGAAACCAGTATCCTGCAAACTCATACATGATGCCATCTTGTTTCCTTATCTCTGTCTAGCTAGCAGCCACAGATGTGCAAAGTAAGTTTGCATGCAACAGGACTGCAGCTGACCTCTTCTGCCTTGTTAATCTAAATCATGCCTGCCTGGTGTGATGGATCAAGCTTTTGTGAAAAACCAGTGCTAGAATTGATTGTCTGAATGTGGAAGAAGCTCAGTGGCCCACGGAATTACGTAAATTACCGCACATCTTAACCTGAAATAATTATCAGAGTTGTCTGAGCAGCCTTTTAGGAGAGATTCAATTTGCTTCACCTTTGATAATGAATAGGGTGTTGAGATGGAAGGAAGCAGCTGTCAGCATAAGATTTGTCTTTTTCTAGTGCTGAGAATAGTGTCATCTAGGGACCATCCAGCTCTTACTTTTGTGCTGAAGCTGCCTTATTCAGTCCATGCTCTTAAAAGATACACGTTGTCTGTATTTACAGGCTAATCTCTATGTACAGCTGCAAGTGATGCAAATGCTCTTTCTGGAGCACGATATTGTTAGAGGTTTAAGGTGTTTGTGAAACTGCATCCTAACAATGACCATTTCTAGCACCGTTCAGTCTATATAGCTTCCCAAACAGGTTTGTTAGGTTAAGGTTTGGCAAGAAACATCCTTAAAGCAGAGTTTGTATGTTCTTCATTCAGCAGGCCACTGGCAGGCACTGAATTCAAAGGGCAACACTGAGACCTTAAGGCTAACCGGAAGTGATGTGGAACACTACCTCCAGCTGCATATCATGTGAAATACTTTCTCACTGTACTAAGGGAAGTTGAGCAGAACCACAGGTAGAAGAGCTTTGAAAAACTAGAGGGTTTAAATCTAGATCCTTGGGCAGAGGATTGTTTGGGTTGTGGACCGGTGGTAGAGGAGGCTGCAACAAGTGACTAAGAAATTTCCTGACCACTCCAGGGCAGTTTCTGTGGCTTGCTGGGATCTGGCAAAGGGGAAATAATCTTGTTCTGCTGCAGTAGCTTTCAGCAAAAAAACAAATAACTACACTCATTTTTTTCCTCCATTTTGATGTGTTCTCTTTGCTGCCCAAGAACACTTTCTGTAATGGTTTTCAAACATTTATTTTGTTCCTAACATTTTTCCCATGGTGCATAATAATGCTACCTACCAACAGTGGAAGAGCTACCAAGTGAGCTTGGCCAGCAGAATAGAAAGGCTATTGCCAGATAGGAAACATTAATTCTTGCCTTGCTCTTAGTTACATGTATGTGTTTTGTGAAATAAAGCAGAGCAGTGACCTAAATTCCTAGTCCGTCTAAGTATAACAAGAGACCTTTTTGCTAGGTTCAAGTCAGCAGATTTCAAACATTTTGTCCCAGCATACTTGCATTTTTGACAGCCATAGACACCCAGAAACTGTTCTCCCAACTGTGCCACAGGCTGGTGACAAGGGAACTGTTTAGAGAAGGCAGAGAAAAAAGCTTGAGCTTCTTCAGGGTAGGGAAAAATGTAACCAGCTCTCTGGTTCAGATTGTAAAAACAACTGTCTCCTTTCTTGGGTGGGTGACCTAATCAGTAGGCTGTTACCCTCAGGGAGCTTCTTGTGAGTATACAAGTGTAGGACTTAGGTGTACTAATGAGCCTGTTCTCCAGCCCTAGGGCAGGCAGCACTGTCAGGCTGCATCCATGCTTTGGACTCATCAGTTCTAGAACAAAGAGACTACTTGTAGCTGCAATGGTCCCTGTCTTTTGCCAGTCCACGAGCTACGCCTGGAAGCTTTTTGGAAGAGGGCTCATCTAACCCAGACCAAAACTGTGCTGGGGGTTTTTCTAACAGTTTAACAGTGCTCTCGTGTTCCAGATACATCTTCTGGCACTGTTTCAAGTATCAATAGGAACTTACCTGGAATGGACTGCAAGGGAAAGCAGGAGCAGTGGACAGTACCTCCTGCACAGCCCCCTGTGCTGTCCCCTCCTGTTAACTCCAGCCTGTGTGATTTCCAAGGCCATACTGTCTCTGTTGCCTGTTCTAGATGTAATGATACTTCAGAGCCTTTTCTCTATCAAATATGTGATTTTACATCTCTCCCCCAACACTTCAGTAAAGAATATGTTGTGCACAGAATTAACACCAGACAAAATAATTGTAGTAAGATACAGAAAGATAAAAAGTCTGTTCTGCAAGAGCTGTTGTGAGTTGCATAACACAGCTTCCATTTTGATCCTTTTGGATACTTTAGCAAATTATGGCAGTCTTTGTCTCTTGCTTTCATTACTAATTCTCCTCATTAGAGCATTCCTGGCAGGTTGAGGAGGTCACTGCTCTCATCATGCTAGATGCTGCATGCACGGATTGTTGTTCTTGTCCCAGAAGTTTTGTCCAGACAGAATGGAAGACGAGAAGTGACATCTAAAATGCTGATATTCTGATGGCAGCTATATCTTTGTCTGCAGCTCAGAAGTCTTTCACTCTCTTGAAGTCCACATGCTAGCAATTATACTGTAGGGCTTTGTGACAGTTTTTCTTTAATAGGGGTTTTGATTGCTTTCTGTCCAGAAACAATGAGATTTTCCACCAAAAAAAAAAACCAGTCTGTGAATCAGCACAACAGTATGGCAGGAATTTTAAACAACTGTGGTGCTGCTTTTCCATTGTAAAAAAAAAAAAAAAAGAAGAGAGAGACTAATTAGAGAATGATTAATTACATGGATTCTGTACCTGATTGTCTGTAACAAAATGGAGGATGGAAGCAGGAAGGTTCTTCCTTTCATCTGCTTGTTACTTTTAGAATATTTGCTTGATGTTTTTCTTCTACCTCCTTCTCGCCTGGAGTTAAATATGGTGGTAGTTACGCACTGTAACAATTCATTTGCTTCTCAAGAAATAGGAGTCCTTGTTTCTATTTTTGCCTGAGGCATTTTGCATTTTACCTCTTTAGTTTTCCAAAGACAATGGTGTCTCACATGATCAATCAGCAGTGGATGAAACAGTTTGCCTAATGCTGCAGCATGAAAAGCAGGTTTTGAAACAAAGATCGCATTATTTGCTGTGTCCCCTGTAGAAGGTTTTTCTCTCTTACAGAGCTCTTTCAAAAATCCAGGCCAGAAATGCAGCTTTACACTCTCAGTTTCCAGACTGAAAAATCAGATCTACAGAATTGATGACCAGCAAGCATATTGCCAGCAACACAGCAAGAAAAAAAGTATCTGAGCTGTATCTTTTGGAGGTGTTTTGTGACTGAGGTTTTGTTGCTGTGGTTAGCACAGACATTAATATAGAGCCACGAAGGAGTAGGTAATTCAGCAAGCTGTGACTTCTGATCAGGTTAATCAGCTGTGTCTAGTGCTGCCCCTGCTTGGCAGATCAGCTGCCCGTCTCAAATACTTCAGCTGGCTCAAAATCATGCCGGCTTCATGCGATCTGTATGTGTATGTCTGCACTGTCCATCTGCTTATTATGGTTTCTGTTCTTTCTGACCAAAACTTTATGACGTGGACACTGATTCATTCAGTATTTGTTTATGCCAACCTGGGAGGCATCAGATTAGCTAAAGAAAAGTAGGCTTCAAAAATACCAGCTGTAACATGTCCTGTTTGTTATGCAGCATAGAGAACAAGAACATGTCTTGACAATGTGATCACAGGTGTGATATCTCTTGGATATCACAGTTTGCAGCAAATATCTGGGCTTAAATGAATTAATTTCTTCTCTGTAAATGAGAGATTCAGAAGGAAGCAAGATACTCACAATGTGTTTTGTAAGTTAGGTGGGATATAACACCTACAGGGAGTCATGGGACCCAAAAGACATCATAAATCTTATTATGAAATTAAAACAGAATATAGTCTCCAGAATTACTTGAGGGTTGAAATCTGAGCTAGACAACAGCAGAAGCACATGGAATACAAAGTGTACCAGTAGAGCTCATAGTGCAGAGTTCTGAGACAGTGGTTGTGCTCTGTCCATGTGTTTATTTGGTTAGGTATTTCCCAGATGTATCAGTGACCAGGCAGTTGATTTTACAAGGTGGTTTAAGCTGACCATATTTGGCTTTATTTGACAGTTACAAAAAGCTCTGACTTCAAGAAAGCTGTTACAAACAGCAAACATCCAGCTCATCCTTCCTGCTGGGAACACTGTGCCACCTCCTGATGTAGTGCTGTAGGCAAGAGTGTGGGCTGCACAGGTACAGCAGTCTCCTTTCTCGTTTAAGGTTCACTTGACAAGACTTTCTTATCCTCACAAGTCCTGTAAGAATGAACAAAGTAAAACTACTCAAGGGGAACTTTAGCTCAGAAGAAAATTCCAGTCCTGTTGGAATAACTTCTGTACCTTAATTTTCATCATGTAGTTTATATCCTGTTGGGCTGCCCTATCTTAGGCTGTGGTAGAAAGAGTTTTACTACAGGCGCTGTTACAGCTTTTTAATGAGCTGTTTCAGTTGATGTTGAAGTTTGGTAAAAACAGTTCTTGTATCAGTGCTTGTAAACAAGCAGCTAGATTGTTTTACTGCTTCAGACACTGCAGTCATCGAGTAAGCATATCCCAGAGCTGGAGTCTGGCATGGAGATGCTGTCACATTACAAACCTGGTCCCTCATGTTCCTCCTGGTCCCTCATGCATGTTTTTGCTCACACTTCTTACAGTTAAGCTTTCTTTAGTTTTTATATGGTGCAATAAGGGTAGAGCCTTTTGCAAATCCTGTGTTTTGTAAGCATATATGAGGTATGCATTTTATCAGGGGTTTCACTTCTGTAGCCAGTCATTACAGAGCTGATTATCTGCATGGATTACCATTTGGGTTTTGACTGCTTAACAGTGATTGATCAGTGAAGGCTTTGGGAAATCAACAACTGTGTTTACTCCAGATGGCATTTGGTTTGACCACTGTGCTCAGCGTATCAAGACAAGAGGCTGTTTGGATTCAGAGCAAAAGTTGCCATGGCCTGTTAAGACTTCTCCAGCTATGTTAATTTTACTTGGAATCACAGAATCATAGAATGGCCTGGGTTGTAAAGGACCACAATGATCATCTGGTTTCAACCCCCTGCTTTGTGCAGGGTCACCAACCAGCAGCCCAGGCTGCCCAGAGCCACATCCAGCCTGGCCTTGAATGCCTCCAGGGATGGGGCATCCACAGCCTCCTTGGGCAACCAGTTCCAGTGCCTCACCACCCTCTGTGTGAAAAACTTCCTCCTAATATCTAACCTAAGCCTTCCCTGTTTTAGTTTAAAACCATTCCCCCTTGTCATCTTTTCACCACATCTTTCCATTCACATCTTTTCATTCATATCTTTTTGAAGTACATCTCTGTACTTCCTCTTTCAGAGATATGGTGTATCACACCTTACTTTTGCTTTCCTTCACATATCTACTTCCTAAAGGTAAGGTAGCCATCTCTTGGAGTCACACCACTGTCTGTTGTAAGGGTGCTTTCAAATTCTTTAACAGCTGCAATGAGAGCAGAGTTGGGTGCACACAGCATGCTGTGCCTTTGATAAGGTCAAACAATCGAGGTAGAAATCAATCTTAACTGTTCCAGATGTTCTGGTTCTGTCACTATGAAATTGTGAAAAATGGTCACCAAAAAATAATTGTTGTACACAGTCACAGATTGCAAAACTCCCTCAATTTCTTGGAATCAGACATAAATGCAGTGCTTCTAAAGCCATTATGTTTTCCAGTTTCTCGTGACTGAGCGTGTCTGTCTTGGGGAAGGGAAAGAGGAAAGCAGAGCAGCAGATGAAAATGTTTGCTATCCCACAGATACTCAGCTCTTGGAAAAGCAAGCTATCCTGTAACAAATCAAAAGCTTTTTTTTTTTTTTTTCCCCAAAACTAATGTCACATTCTTCTTATTTTCATAATTTCAATTTGTTTTTAGGTTGAAATCATGCTGTAAAATAAATTAGTTTACGTGATGAGTTGAAAAATCATAAAAAAACCCTGCAAAGAAGAAGCAGTTCCAAAATTCCAAAGCTGAGTCACTGAGGAGTTTCTGGTGTTTTCTTTTCATTCCAGAGTTGAAGATGATTTAGAAAAACTCTTGAAATTAACCTCCAAACCCAAACCTAAGGTACCACCAAAACCACCATTGCCTCAGAAGACAGCAGTTTTGCCCAGGAACACAGATTCATCTCCGCTGGCAAAGCCAAAGCAAGACAAAATTCAGACAATGAATGAAGTGGACATTCTCCAGTATATCCAGGAAAATGAATCCATCAATGACCAAGATACAAGCCTTTTCTAAATAGATCTATTTTTAATATGTGATCAATACCTTCTTGGCCCAAATTCCTTGTGAGCTCAAATGACACTATCTGGAATTGGCTGGATCTCCTTATTGCCACTGTGCTCTTTTGTGTACCACGATTCAGAGGGCACCAAATTTGGCTACCAAAGGCTCAACATCATGTTTTCAAAACAGTGCAGTTGTAGTGCAGTGTTGCCTTAGACTTTCAGGGCTTTAGAAAGTATGGACAAGGGCACAGCACTACAGATTATGCCACTGCTATTTTAGTATCAGCATAATAAATTTTGTCCAATTTAATCCAGACTACGTAATTGTATTGCACAAATGGCAAGTTGGCAAGTATGAACAATATCCAACAAATGGTCAGGGAGGACAGGATGCTTTTCTTGTCATTTTAGGCATTTCAGCTCACTGGAAAGGTAATGTTGATTTTTTCCTGTGCATTTTTATAGCAGCCTTCTCGTCTGGCGTTACAGTAATTTATAGCCAGTAACTGTTAAGTATGATTAGCAGTTCCTCTCTAGTTCAGAGAAATACTGAAATCCCAGCTAAACCTGACTGTTCTGCTGCCTTTGTTGCATAAATGCCAGCTTAGAGGAGAACTTGTGGAATGGCACAGTAGACACTATGCATCTCTGGCCCCTGGGGGAGATAACAAATGGCTGAAGATGGCTAAGGGTGCAGCTCCAAACATACACATAAGTTGCAGCATATAGGAGATGTGAATGCTGTGAGACTCTTCTGAACCTACACAAGATACACAAGGGCTATTTTTTTTTTTCTAGACATGTCTTCCTGGATTTCTGCTGTACTTAGCAAAAGGAAAGAGATTTCTGCAGGAGTTGATTCAGTGCAGGTGTCCTAATACATGAACTCTGACTTGGTGTCTGCAGTAACTCTCTCTCTTTTCCTTCCCTTCTCCCATGAGTTCAAGCAGGATCCATGGTGATTAATTCCACTACATTAGAATTATTAAATATTTCATACATCATTAAATATTTCATCAACAGCGATATGTTCCTTACTGTGGCAATCTTTGTAAAGGGAGGACAAACTTGGGGTTATCCAAAATAAAAACATAGGAAGAAAATGTACCGGAGAAAATTTAATGTGCAGGAAAAGTAAGAAAAGCGTGTTAGAATAGGAGTTCCATACTACTCTTCCCCACCTCAAGCACTCTGGTTGAATGGCTGAATTTACACCCATTGTGGGTTGATATGTTGTCAGGTGGAGATTCCTGAACTCATTCCACATGCTTCATATCCGAATGTGAAGGCAAACTGCCCAGAGGGAAAATGTTAATATATTTAAGCCACATCACTATCCCCAAATTTGCCTTTATAATATAGAACAAAATGAATAGAAAGCATTATATATATATATATATAAAATAAATGAAATTATCTTTTTTATTATTTCTTTTTTTTTAAGCCAATGGAAAATATTATAATAGTATTTTAGTTTGATGGAACAAGTACAGTGTAACCATTGCCTATGTAAAATATGTTTCAGTACAATAAAAAAAATCTGCTAACCTGCAGAAATTACCATTCTCTAGGTTTGTTCTCTAGGTTGTGCAAAAGCAGCAGATTGGATTTAAAAGATGGATTCCATGGAATTAAAGTGCAAGCTGAGCTAAAACCCTGTGTAAATAAGTATGAAACCAGGAATGTAACTATGCTCCTATTTCCTTTCAGAGCAGCTAATGGTAAGACTGTACATGGGCAAAGGAAGTACCTGATCCTGTCTGTTCTCACGGAGTCCTGATGCAATTAGGAAGCTTGTTTAATCCCATTCTGCAGATGGAGAGCAAAGGCACAAAGGAAAGAACAAATGACTTGCCACAGACATTGGAGAGAGTAGCAGAGGACTGAAGTCAGGACAGCCTTCCTGTTGCACAGCCTGGTATCATGAGCCAACCACTGCATATTTAACTGAGTGCTGAGGAATCTTCATCTCCACTTGATGGAGCACTGTGCAGGAAACTGATTGTATTTCTGTATTTTTGGCCTGCAGCCTGGCACTTGACCTGAACACTGCTAAAGCTGCCATATGGAGGGTCATGAATTTAACAATCATCAGACTGAGTGCAGATCTTCACCCCTAATGAAGGTTCAACACAGGAAAATTGTTAAGATTTCTTCTAATAAGTTAGCAAAATAAGAGAATGCAGACCTGGCAGGGGTCTGTGAAGACCAGTTTGTCCTGCCTAAAGCCAGAACATCTGGCCTGTGACCCACTGGTAGCAACTCTTACTGTCATGGACAGGTTGTTACTGGTAAGAGGTTGCTGCTGTAACGTTTGGCAGGGGCCAGAGCTGGAAAAGGTGACTGAACATAGGCAGACTGAAGAGATCTTTGAGCATGGCCAGTGAATTTGTCTTGCAGTGGCTGTAATTATACCTGTATGTTCTCTCTCATAGTCATTTTTCTAACCTGCCTGTAAAAGTGTGGCTGGACAGAGTGCTGGAAATGTCATAGCGTCCATGGGGGTTCTGTTATGGTTCTTGGCCATCCTATTAGAAATCTTTTCTTGCTGTCCGATATAACTGTGCCTTACTGGAACTTAAATTTGTGATTTCTAATTCTCATTGGCACAGAGGAGAACAAATACGCCTCAGTCTGTTTTCTACACTGAACACCCACCCAGTGAGGGAAGCAGCAAGCCAGGTCAGGACATCACTACAATACCAGCTTCCCATGCCTTGCTGTATCCTGGCTGAGTATTGTCATCTCGCATTGGATTTAGAATTGCTACATACTCACATACCAATTTGCCAGCATCCCACACCCCTTCCTTAACACTTGTGTGGTGCCACTGTCTGCAGCCTTTGTTCTAGACAGGATTATATTTTGCTTTCACCTTTCCTCATGGCAGTGGCATCTGTCAGCCTGCCACCACCACTAAGAAATGGCTCACGCTTTTGCAAAGCAGTGGGAGGGCAGATGTTATGCATGGCTGTTATAACCATGGGAACGTTCCCAGTAATACTGATGAAACAGCAGTATAGCAATATCCATTTAACCTGAGCAAGGAATATTTGGTCTCAACCCTTCCCTAAATTGTCAAATTACCCAGCCAACACAGGGAAGGAAGAGCTGTTAATTGTTTCCTGTGGCAGATTTTTAACATGATTTCAAGGTCTGTTTTACTTCAGAAAAATCTCTCTTTTCAATCAAGGAACTGATGTAAAAGGATCCTTCATAAATCCCCATGTTACGCATTTGTTTTACAATGCAAATGCCTAGCTCCAGTAATATTTATAGGCACTTAGAGGTGAGTTATAGTCTTTGAATAAATTATATATAATGAATCATTATTATACGGGAGAAGAATGCCAGGCAAATGCAGCTCAGAAAAATTGAACATATTATTTGAAATGACATTGGGAAACCACACAACATACTTTGCATCTTGCCAGACCAGAGCTTTTTTTTCGCATGCATCACTCCCAGTAGCAGCTATTTTATTAGACTCCTCTTGACAACTCTAGAAATTCAATTACGGACTCCGGTGTAGTTCTTGGCTGACAGGCATCGCCTTTTGACATTAATAACAGCTAGCTCATCCGAAGATCTGGAGAGCAGTAGAGTTAAATTTAAGCCCTGTAAAGATATTTTCTTTGGTAATTAGGGCTTACAGTGGATATCTCTGTAGCTCTAGAAGCTTCTGCTTGTTTTGCATAACCTTCTGCTTGTTGTATGGTACAGCACTAATAACATGGAACTCTATATACATCACTATTTGGGTCTCAGTTAAAATGCTGATTTCACTAATTTGGGTATTTCACAGATGAATGCTGAATCATCTGTTCATATTAGTTGTGTGCTACATTTTTAGTAAAGCTAATTCACACACAGTATTTAAGACCTAGCTCAGGCAGCAGCGATTTTGGCTGGATCTGAAGAAATATATTAATTGAAACTGATAGTTCTGCATTGTAGCTGAGCTTGCTACACTGGAGTACACAAGGCAGCCTGTAATTTAGGGTCAGGAAAACACAGCATGCTCAGGGGGCACTTAGGCATTACCTAATGAAAAGAGACTGTAAGTGACCGATCCCTGTGGTTGTTAGATTTAATACAGAGTACAGAAAAAGCATTTTTCTCTTAGATATGTGTCAGTAATCTCATCAGGGATTCCTGACTATTTGGGCATGTGCATGTGTGTACACACGCGTGTGTCAACCACATTTCCCATCAATCACTATGTGCTCTTAATTGTGACAGTTTGAACCCCTCAGTCATGAAGAGGGAGGGATTTTACTGTGACTTGTTACCTATATTCTTATTTTACATCCCAACAGCAACATCTGGACTGCGTGTAGTCAGTTACTTTCCATATTGCACCGGTTCTTTGGTTCATTCTTAAACCCCCGATCCAATTTTTCAGCCCTTACTATATTTCTGATCTTCCTTGTAACCCTTTTACATTCTGTTGTTACGAAACTATTTGAATCCAATGAGAAGTTAAAGTGAAGGAAAATCACGTGCCCATGTTTCTGGACAGCCATTTGTAGAACACACCTCTGAGAGTAAAAATAATAGCAATGAAAGTTAATGACGACAAATTAATAGTAAGTATTGCAGTGGGAGTTCAAATATAAATGGAGCTGCTTAAAGGATTGATTAGTCATAGATATTTGGAGACTAAATTTGATTCATGTAAGGATGTCGTGGATGCTAAAAATTTATTTATATGGAGTCAAGGAGATACAGCTAGACTCATGAAAGAGGAATCTATCAGGGTTTGTTAAAGACGCCTCTTACAGTCTGGGAAGTCCTTGAGCTACAAGTTGCTGGAAGGAGAATATTCAACAAATATTTTCATACTTCCACGCAGTCATCTGCTTTTGGCTGTAGTGAAGAATACCATACTGATCTAATCCAAACCTTGTACTGAGTCACTCAGTGAGGATATGGTGACATAAAGTACAGAACATCTTCAGTGCGTGCTGCTTCCCTGCACCCTGAATAAGATCTGCCCGCTGGCTGTATAACAACAAGGTCATTCTTATTTACTGTTACTCAGGAGAGATTCCCGAAGTCAGTAGAAATTCTGATTTGCAGTATAGGTTTTTTTAAAGAACTATTCTTGACATGTGTTATAACTGCAGTGAGCAGTAGAACTCTCATTGTATCAGAGGAAGACTTCAGCCATTCCTTGGTGCTCCTTCAAATGCCTCCTTAAAAGGTAAGATGAGTAGATACCCTAATTTGCCTAGGAAGTCAAAAGTAAAAGATATCTCAAGGATGAGTAGGTAACAAGCATCATCAAAACACTCAGCAAAGTTCAGTGGAATAAGCCTTAAATAAGCCACTGATATTAGCACAGAACCATAGAGGTTGGAAGGGGCTTCTGGAACTCATCTAGTCCAGCCCCCTCCTAAAGGAGCTTCTCTACAGTAGGTTATTCTATGCTCCTTTTCACTGAGATGCTCAGGAACCTCAGTTTGAAACCATCACCATAAACAAAAACTTGGCACCTGCTGCACTAAGAGCCACCATTGTTTGTTCAAATATACTCTCTCTCCAGTACCTAGGAATCATACCACATTCGGGTGTTTGGAACTGTTATATCCATGGCTTGGCTCTGTGGTCATAGTGCCACATTAATGTGGGAATTTCAGTCACCCAGCCAAATCAGGATGATTTATGTTACCACAGCTCAAGCCTGGTTGGTATGGAGAGCACCACTGAGGATGTGAGAAATACGATGGTCTGGAAGAAGGCATCTGCCTGTTCTCTATGCAGTGCTCAGAGCCTTTTTCTTCCCCTGAAGGACCAGTCCTGTAATGATCTGTTTAATGGTCCTTTGGTGAGATGACCCCCATGGTTTTTCAAGTGTACATAAAAGCAAAATAAAATTACTAAATTCCTGGGGTAATTACTGAAAGCTTGTTTCTCTGCTAATTTCTCTGTGCTTTTTAAGTTTGTCCAGGGGATTTGTGCTAATGATCCCAAGCATCTCCGACTATTGGCTTGTGATAATAATTTAAGGCCACTGATTTCACCTTGGAGAAGCAGATAGAAATGGTTCAGTTTAACAGTGTCTGGGTATATTAACAAGCTCTTTCTGTAAACAAAATAATCATTTCTTTACCTTGAATGCTGAGAGTCCCAGCTACCCAGTGCTTTCCCCCATTATGCAATCAAATCTGCAGGCTACAGTGATTTACTTTCCTGCCTATGCCTTCCTGTGCCTTGACCTTTAATAGCTCCCATATTTAATCTTGTGTGTGGTCCCCCGGAGGAATTTCTTGTGTCCAGATCTGCTGGCTAATTATAGTTGTAATGCCTTACCTGAAAAGAAAACATATTTCTATATTGAATGATGTGGTAAATTCATCTTTATCATGGGGAATGAAAAAGAAATACAGGCCTGTCTTCATCAGTGGCTCAGCGTAGCATGGGGGGCACTTCCACTGCTAATCTTCTGATCTCCATTTCCCACGTGTAAGTCCCACCAGAGATGCAATAGAGCCATCTGGACTCTTTGGTCCCGAGGACCCAACTAGAAGTAGGAATAACTTTCCCAAATGTGTACATGAGGGCAGTGGGTGGTCACCAATTGCTATTTTGCTTTGCAAACCTCTCCTATTGCATGCTGACAGTGTGTGTCTGGTGGTCAGTTGAGCCCCAGATCCATCTGGCTCCACCTTCTGCCTTTGCTGGAAGAGGCTGTGCTGCTGTAAGCAGAGAGGGAGGGGGCAAAATCACAGGGAGCTTCGGGTGTCCTCTGCTGTGCTGGTGTAGATTTCACAAAATCCCTTCAGATGCCTTTAATATAACAGCTTGGTGGTACCGTCTCTGCTCCCCATCTTACAACATACAAATTTCCTTAAGCAATGAGACAGGACACTGTCCCAAGCCTGGCTCAATGCTGCTTCCTCCTATTTCCAGGCTGGCAACATGCAGACTGGGTTGGATCGGGCAGTGGGCTGTTTGTGTGGCTGTGCTCAGAGCAACAGTTTTGGCTGAGACAGGTGAGCAACAAGGCTCTTCTGAACAGTACTGCACTTGCCAGATTAACCAGCTCAATTTTCCCATGTTTGCAAGGTACACATTTGCACGCTCAGTTCTGCAGAGCAGTTAGAAGTGGGCCCATTTCCTTTCAGGGCAGTCATTACCAGATTGACTGCCATCACCTTTAAGGTACTGACTTGTAATGCCTTGTGCAGTAATCAGTGAGAATGAAACCTGTATCGTCTGCATTTAGCATGATTTTTTAAATCCTTTTATGCTGCTCTTTCTTTTTTATTTTTCCTTTTAACTGTTTCCTTTTCTCTTTAGCCCACCTGAGCTGCCCTTAGCTGGCTGGGTGTTCAGCGTGTGCCACTGGCAAAGACCTCTTGCCTCCCTGGGCTCTTCCAGAGCAATTTTGTTAACCTCCATTTCAAGGAAACAATACTCATTTGTTTTAGACACCTCATCAGGCACCGAGATCAAAGAGATTGGAGTCATTTATAAGCTCTGTGTTTCTGTCTGATAATAGATATGTATGCAATACATATGACAAGATGGAAAAACTATGGAGGGTTATTTATCTTCCCACAGTTAACCTGGGACTCTGCAGTAGAGCCAGCCAAAAAATTTGTCTGGTTTCCTATCTTGGCCATGAACCTTGAGGCTAAACTAAAAATGCTAAACAAACAAAGTCTCGTGGATTAAGGGATTTTCATATTTGTTTTCACTTTTTTTTTCTTTTTTCTTTTTTTTGTGGCATGCATAAGGATAACTTGAAATACTAACACACACACATAAAAAAGCCTATCTTTCCCCTGTATTGTTAGAAATTTAGGAGGATGTTCTGACTGTGGAGTAGCCGGAGAGCTGGTAATATCAAGTTGCACCAGGGGAGTTTCGAGTTGGATATTAGGAAAAACTTCTCTGGAAGAGTGGACAGGCACTCTCACAGGCTGCCCAGGGAAGTGGTGGAGTCACCATCCCTGGAGGTGTTAAAGAAACATGGAGATGTGGCACTGAGGGACGTGGTTTAGTGGGCAATATTGGTGGTAGGTGGATGGTTGGCCTGGATGATTTAGAGGTCTTTTCAACCTATGATTTTATGATTAAGCATAGAAAACAATCAATAGAACAGGATATTGTAGAATTGCTGTTTCGTTTTAAAATGTCTAACAGTGTTTGTGAGAAAAACATTTTCTGGGATTGCTAATGAATTTTCCCAACACTAAGGGTGTGAGAATCTGAATTTCCTCCCATTTTTTCCAATGAAATATAAGAAGGAAATGAACAACCTTTACAAATAAATGAGGAAAAGCTTAACTGTTTTCTTTATTATGTCAGCAAAACAAACCCAAACTCCAAATTCCTTTAAAAGTCACCTTCCTCTTCCATGTCCAGTCTCGAATTTCTGGCACAGCCACAGTCAGTGGGAATAAATCATTTGCTGGATTTGGATCAGGTAAGACAGAGCTTTAAAAAAGAAACTTTCTTTCAAGATTGCTGTTGACTTGTCCCAGCAGAAACCTGAGGTGCCTTCAAAGGCACAACAGTTAGAAAGGATTAAACACTAGTACTAGCTACTGCAATTTGCTAAAAATGAAAACAGGTAGTAGGTACCTAAGCCCCATTTTGGAGGCTTTTCGTGGCCTCCAAAAAGCAGGGCTGCTAGCTTAACAGGAAAGCATTTCTGCTCCTTCAGTGTGGGCATGGATGTAACCAGGCCTAAAATGGAAACTGTCAGCAACAGCACTTGAAGTTGAATATTCCGAATGTCCTGACAGCATTCCCAGTTCTTAGGAACATGGTTGAAATGCTGGCAGCGAGCAATTATATGCTCTTCCTGGCAAGTGAAAGCAACATCAGTGACTCAGTGCAGAAGCTTTTGGGTCACTGAGGCATGGCAGGTTGAGAACAGTGGGGCTTTCTGCCCCTGGTACCATGTTAGCGGTGTGGCGGGGGATTTGTAGAAATGAGACGTAGTGGTATGAATAAAAAACTTTCTTTTCTGGGATCTGCTTTGTTTCTAGCAGTTAGAAACTTCCTGTTACTGTTTCCTTATCAATTATATGTTGTAAGTGAGAAGGTCATCCCATTTGGCACGTGGTTAAACCAGTTCCGACAACAGAATACGACTGCCATTAGTGTGAGATGAGTTTTAGTTCCTTAACCTTTGTTAGATTTTAATTGGGATAACATTGGACATGCTCAGTTATTTGGTTCAGTATGGAGTCCATCAGTCTTCAGATGAGGAAGCAGAACATTCTTCTTTCGGGCTAAATAGAGCCCTGTAAAGGAGAAGGCCTTGCAATCCCATGCCTTCAAAGAGGGGTTAGGAAATCGGTGTAGAAAACACTTGGATGTTAGAGCTGTGCCTTTTGCTTTATTAGTTAGAAGCAGACAAGTAAAACCCAAGTCTTCACAAGGTTATCTGCGTGACAGAAGGCATTAAGTGGATATTAGGGAATATTTCAGAAGTGGTGATGCATTGGCACAGGCTGCCCAGGGAGATGAGGGAGTCACCATCCCTGGAGGTGTTCAAGAAAAGGGTAAATGTCACACTGAGTTTGTGACATATCGAGAGCAGTCACAGGCAGGGGCTGCTGGCTAGACTAGGTGATCTTAGTGGGCTTTCCAACCTTAATGATTCTGTGATCGTATGTAGTGTGTGTGCTGCCAGGACTGTAACACTATGGCAGCTCTGTGAATTTTCTTATGAGTGTGCCCTAGTGATTGTGCCCACAAGCAGCCAGCCCATGCTCCCCCCACATTTCTCCTTAAGCCCTGTGCAGGAATGGGCTGAGCAAGGCTTTCCCTGTGAGCTGCTCGATTCCAGCTCCAAAGGGGCTGTGGTGCCAGCAGCAGATCTGCTTGGAGCAGGGTGTGCAAGAAGGAGGTTGGGCCAAGCAGACATGGTGCCCATGTTTAAGCACCTGAACTGGAGAGGCGAGGCTGTATATCAGAGCAAGAAGCTGTAACACTCAACAGAAACAACTGGTGCTTCTGGGCTGCTTCTTCTGACTATCATATAATGTGGAGCAAGACAAAATATCCTCTGGAAGTGCTTGTTGGCCTCCAGGAGGGAACCATGGCCAGTGAGCTCAGCCGCAGGCTGTGGGCATCTATACTTAGGTGAAATGGATCCTGCCTAGGGAGGCCTCCCCACAGCCATGCTGGGCCCCTCCTGTAAGAAGGGCAGGCTGTGGCCCGCAGCTGCTGGGAGGGATTCCAGGATGGGCTGATGGGCTGGAGCCACGCCATGAGCATTATTTTGGGCCTGCAAATGTGTTTCAGGTCATTTGTTAGCAGGCAAGCCAGCCAACATTGTGCTGGCAGCGGGTACATGGAGAGGTTTGTGGCCAAGGCAGGGAAAACGGAGTGCAGGGTGTTTGCCCTAGGTGGGACTTGTATCACCAGAACTCTGTCCTATCTGCTGTGTGCTCATCTCACATCAAAAGTGCGTGTTCACAAGAATTCTTAGAAAAGCAGTTTGTACATGCAGGTGCAGGGAAAGCTGTAGTTGGACATGCAGAGGTGTTGGGCTTGTCCTTAGGGAAATCTGAAGGCTGCAGAAAATACCTTGTTTCAAATTGATGCAAAAAGGGCAAAATCTCAAGCAGATAAACCAAAACTAAAAACCAAAGCCATAACATAAATAACATCGGCCATTTATTTTGAAAAGCGGAAGTTCACTCAGGAAAAATGATTCTGTTTCCATCAAGTTTAATTTTGGGTTGTTAAAATTGTACAGTGAAGCAATTTCCTGGTCTATTCCAGACCTCAGCTGCCTGAGGCAGGGTTGTGCTCAGAAGGATGTTATTGCCAGCCCTATTTCAGCACAGGATAGGGAGCCAGGTGCCATCTCACAGAATCACAGAATCATAGGGGTTGGAAGGGACCTCCAGAGATCATCGAGTCCAACCCCCCTGCCAAAGCAGGTTCCCTACACCAGTCCTCAGGACTTACACAAAGAGATGTAGCCCTAAGTAGAAGAACAGAAGGCTCCTAGGCCTTTGTCTTGTTGTGAATTTGCACTGCTGCATTTACACCTAAGAAATAAACACCACTCTGACATCCCTCTGCAAACAGGTTGTTGGAAAGAGGTGCCTCTATCTATTTCATTTCTCCAAAGTGTTGTTCTTCATTTTGCAAATTATTTGGTGTCACCCTGTGCAGCAAAAGATAGGAGCTATTTATCTCCTGCAATGATTCAACATTTAATTAACAAGTTATCCTAAGGGCCCTACACCCACAGAAAATCTTGGGTGCGTAACATTAAGATCTTGCATTTTTGTACCATGTGCCATGGTACAGAATCTCCAGGCTCACTGCAAGCAGTGCTTAAGCTCAGTTTGTCCAAAAGAGCACAAAGAGCCCTTCATGCCTCCTGCCACACCAAAATGGATCTAGCCTGATGCAGACACATGGTTCCTCAGAAAACAAAACACCTCAGTCCTCCTAGAGAAGTGCAGAACAGCAGAGATTTCAGCAGGATGCTCTGATCTCCTTTGGATGCGTCTTCTCTTGCCTCCAAGGGAGCTGGAGGCAATTCCATATCAGCACTGCAGGACTGCGGCACCAAACACTGTGACAGGCATATGGCCTCAGCCAGGCTGTTCTAGCTAGGACAGGAGTTATGCTCAGCAGAGGATGCAGAGGGAGCCCTTGGCCTTTCTTCCATTTTCACATGCCTGCAAAGAAACCCAGCCCCACGTCCTGAAACACTGCCTTAAGCAACCAAGTGAAATCAGCGCAACACACTCTTGGCATCAGCATCGTGATCTTGCCTTCCAAATGAGAATGGAGATTTGGAAATCATTGAGCTGAGTTTGTTGTTGAAGAGCATGTGTCACCTGCCAGATCCCTCTAGGGCCTGTGTGGGTTACATATGAGCCGACCTCCCAGCCCTACAGCAGCTATATCCTGCTGCCCCAAGGAGTGAAAGATTTGCTTGGTAGTGCTCCTGCAAATCTGCACTCTGTGACAAGGAAGGAAAAATCTGGGAGGTAGGTGCTGAAAGCAAAGGAAGCTGTGATGTGTTTGAAGTGGTATTGGTGAGAAGTGTGTATGGGGGATACCTTGGACTGCTTTGAGTGAAGGCCCTTCAGGAGTGTGCTCCAGGGCAGTTCATTCATCCAGAGACTTCATTAACTGCACTGGGACCATTCCTGGATATGAGCTGAAGTAGTAAATGGGGAGAATAGAGAAATTCACTTCAAAAGCTCACATTTGATCTCAGGCAAACAACTTCGGTAAATGCACCCAGGTTTCAACCTCTGCTGACTCCAGTCAGGAGGCTCATAGGAACATGGGCTTGTACATTTCAGCTTTGTAAGCCGTATGAGGAAGGTAATATTTTGATGCTTGAGAGCACCTGTCAACACCAACGTAGTGCCACCAGGGAAGTGACACAGCTAGAAAAAAGCAAAACCCAAGCACTTCTTCTATCACTGGTGCCCCTGCTCCTCCCCACAGCTTTTAAGGCTGATGAGCTGTGGGTGCTGCCTTGGAGTCTTTTTCATCTGCTGCAGCAACCACAAGTTCCTCATTCTTCTCTTCATTCTTCCCTTCCCTCTCCTCCCCTTCCCACCTGCACAACAGGGCTGGAAGGAGCACAGTCATTTACTGTTTGGCAGTAATTTCTCCCCTCTGCCTCATTTTAACCTAATTCACTATGCTGAAGTGTTCTGGAGTTTGATATTCCCTGTAAACATGAACATCTCCTAATGATTTCCTGTCTTTGTATGTGCAGAAAAGTAAATATTCAATGGGCTGTGCAGTGCATGCAAATAAATACATCTCCATGATCCAGACATGACTGTATGTATCTGATTTCAGTCCCCTCTCAGAGGAAGGAGAGGTTGTGTATTTTACACTAGCTGCCCCCTGAAGCAGGATTCACCTCAAGTCTCCTCACTCCCGGGTAGTACTCATCATTCATGCCCTCTTTCCTTCCCTCTATCCCAGAAAACAGGAAACACAGCAGCATCACAGGAGAAACTTCTGTATCCCCGTCCAAGGTCTCAGGGCTGTGAAGCATGGATGGAAAATCACTGATCTAAATGTCAGCATCTGAGCAGCCTGCAAACATCAGGTGTACCAGGCAGCTGATGGGGTTTCAAAGGTTGAACTCTGAGGTTGCATCATTCAAATGGCATTTGAAAAGTCTAAGAATCACTCAAGTCTTTTGGGGTGTCATAGTCAACTAAGATTCTGAATTTTATACCCATCTATCTGTCTGCCTATTTCACTGTCTGTCTGTCTGTCTGTCTATCATCTATCTATCTATCTATCTATCTATCTATCTATCTATCTATCTATCTATCTATCTCTTTCATTCTTTGGAGCAGGGGCTCCAAGGCCAACTTGATGAATTCCTGATCTGTAGTTGAATGCCTGTGTGTGACCCAGCTCCCCATCGGTTTCCATCATTCAAAGAGGAAAGCCTGACAGTGCCCTGGGGTCTGGGAGCAGGTGATGTTGGGGAGAAGGGATGGAGCCTTACGCATTGCCAACACTTTCTCATCTCATTCTTTTCTATATCTTTATAAAAGTGGTTCTGTAATTCACCATGCAGATTGTGTGTGAAGCAGAGCAGACTGATAAACAGGAAGAAAGCTTAACGTTCCCAAATGCCCTAAAAAGCTGCACAGGCTCCATTCCCCAAGAAAGAAAATCTGTCTGTGTAGGGCTGAGCCTTTGGGATTGTGCAGCAGATTTTCCTGCTGAAGGACAGCAAAGGCCTTATATTGGTTTGTTTTGCATCTGATCAGTGGGCTTTTTCGCTCTTTTCAGTATGTAAATTGCTCCATCCTTTTAAAGGCTGTTCTGCCTATGGTCTAAGCAGCTCAGGCTGTCTCCTGCAAAACCCTGTGAGTACAAAGCAGGGCCACTTCTCCCTTTAACATCACTTCTTCTGATAACGTCTGGAATAATCAGTCACCTAATTCCTCTCAGAAAAAGAAGAGCACATACATATTGACAACCCAAAGGAAGCGATGACGGGAGCCAAAAGGAAGCCATGCTCTGCTTTAGACACACCAGAATTTGCAGCAGTAAGTCACAATCCCCAGTGGCTGGGGATCAACGATAAGCAAGGTCAGTGGGCAATATGGCACTGAAGGTGAGGCCTTGCTGTAAGTGGCCAGGTCTTCTTGTGGGTGCTGCCTTCTTGCCTTCTCTTGTTTAACACACGTGCACAAGAACTGGTACACCAAGACCTGGCTGCTCCCCTTCTGACACCAACTTGACCTCCTGGAAAAATAAATAAAGCAAATGGGACAGAAGCTTTGTGAGAACCTGAAACTTGTCATAGCTTTTAAATAAAATATCCGTGGATATTTTGATCTTAAAGGGATTATGGTGGAATTTTTGTATCTCAAACAATTATTTGGCATTGCTTTCACTAAATCGTAGAGGAGAGACTGGCATTTAATTTAATTCAAGCATTTGGTGGTGAATTTAAGAACAAAGAGACAGATCTGTATCTCTGTTCCCAGATTTTCTCCAGTGTTGAAATGTTTTTCCTTTACAGACGCTGGGAAAAGCCAGAGTTCAGCCCCTGCAATCCATGTGGACAGATCCAACACTGGTGTGATTTGTGGCATTATGCAATTAAATGGCAAGGAACGATTTACTGGATATTACTATTGTTCATTTGCTCCTGTAGCCAACCTCCTCTTTCCCATAGAAGCAGCTAGCGATAGAGAATCTAATCATTTCTGAAGTGTTTCCCTGTCCATCAGGATAAAACTGCTGGGTTGAAAGGTTAGATTAAAAGAGTTAGGAAATTGCCTCAATAAGCTGAAACTTCTGTTGATATTGAAACCTTTCAGAAACGTTTCCTGCATTCTGCCAATTTTCTCCCTAATCTGAGTAACACATCTACTGGGTTTTAAAAGAGAAATGTCATGCTGACAGTGATGGGGTCTCTCCAGAAGCTAAGAGAGCCCGCTGCTTGCTGCTTG
This sequence comes from Tetrao urogallus, assembly GCF_951394365.1. NCBI lineage: Eukaryota > Metazoa > Chordata > Aves > Galliformes > Phasianidae > Tetrao > Tetrao urogallus. The sequence goes on along the minus strand of NC_136814.1, from coordinate 100,694,138 downwards.
CTGACTCTAATCCATGGCTTTGTGCAGGGCTGTGCTCCAGGCCAGGCCAGGCCCTAGAGATTATTTACCTCTGCCCTCTCCATCTGGTAGGAAATTGCTTATCCTAAAGCCACATGGAACAGGCTGCTCAGGGAGGTGGTGGAGTCACTGTCCATGGAGGTTTTCAAGAAACATGGAGATGTGTCGCTTAGGGATGTGGTACAGTGAACATACTGATGGTGGATCAACAGTTGAACCAGATGATCTTAATGGTCTTTTCCAACCTCAATGATTCTATGATTTTATGTCCTACAGCCTTCACTTCCTGCTGGTGCATGGCTACCTTTGGGTAGAGGTAGAATCCTCCTCACAGAAACAGAGACAGCACACTTGGTCTGCTAGCACACCAGGAGGGTAAAGACATCATTACTTTGATATAACATGGGGCTGTAAGTTTACTGGAAATAATGCTGTGGGTGGGAGCCACCCTGTCCATTCCCCCATCCTTCACATCTCAGATTCAGAGCACAGGGCTGCTGCTGGTAGCACTGGTACTTGCAAAGAGTCTGCACTTCAGTTGTCTTTGCCTATGAAAATGTGTGTTGTTCCTAGTGTCTACAGCAAAATTGCTTTTTTCCCTGTGTAGACTTTTATACCTTTCAACTGCAGGTTTCACCTGGGCTCATGGTACTCCTTGTTTATGGCAAAGAACTCCCTTTTCGTGGCCACAGCCAGTCTGACCCTTTGTCAAAAGTATTTCTCAGATCTGATCTTGGATTTACTCGTGCATAACCTCAACAACACCAACAGTAGAATGGCAGGACTGATAAAAGCAGGAGATGCCACTGACACTCCCGTGTGAAAAGACCTCTGCATGGTCAGAGCCTTGCAGCATCAGCCTTACATGTTTGAGCACACATGTCCCTACCTGAGCAAATGAAGCCAGAAGACATCCAGAGCTCTTTCAGCAAATTCATTGAATCGGCTACAGGGCAAGGTGGCTTCTGGAGTGCTATGGCTTTGGTAGGAATGCCTCTAGGTTCAAATGCAAAAGCTTTGGGATGGGATACCTGGTGGTGGATCAGCCAAGGCCCAGGTAGCTGTGCTTAGCTATGCAGCCGCCAGCAGAGCAGAGGTGAGGCAGAGGATTGCACTGCCGCCTTCTTGAATTCCTACTTGCTTGGCTTTAAGCCCCTTTGCAACAGGGTGGGTGTCACTTCTCCTGGCAGACACTCTGTTCTCTCACAGTGGAAAAGGAGTGCAATGTCAAGCTCATTTTTCCTTTTAGAAATACAGTGTGAAAGAGTCCCCCTTCAGAAGACAGATTAAAAATAACCCTGTGAACTGCAGTGACTAATGTGCTCATCCATACAGAGCTGCCTCCCCTTCCATTGCTGTCTTGTGCATATCTGTGGTCCGTGACCTCAGGGGGACTGCAAAGTGAGTGACAGATTTATGTTCATTGGGGAACATCCGTTGTCAGAGATATGCCAGGGTTTTAACTCTTCATCTCACTAACTTAAAAACTGCTGCAATCTGGTGGGAAAGTTGTCTGGATCTAGCAAACCTCCTGCTCACAGGCCATAGTGACCATAGTGACCATATGATGTTGTTCAGTCTCACAAAAGAGAGAGGCACTGGTTAATAAATGTAAATGAAGATTGACTTGTGTGGGCAATGTTAAAGAAAGCTCCATGTCCTTTTTTTAGACACACTTTCTCCTGTTGGCATACTTCAGCAGGTCTGGTTGCCCTCTCTTGGGGACTGTCATTTCAGCAATGAAATATCTTCTATGCTTCCCTCCCAGGTTGGTGAAATCTCAGCCTCTGTTGAGGAAAGCCTGACAATACTGTACAGCTCAAGCAGGGTGAGAAGGTGCCTCCTGGCATGAGAGCAGTGCAAATCACTCCAGGCTCCTTTCAGCCTTCATCAATGCTGTCTAACTCTTCCTGCTATGGGCAGTGCTACTTCCAAATTTCTTCTGGCTTGAGACAAGTCCAAATCTGGTGTTCATGGACAGGTTTTGGCATGCAAACCAGCACTGATAGATGTGTTGAAAGGCAGAACATTGAGAAGGTAGGTTTTCGGATCCACAATATTCTTGGGGAGGAAAGAAGAGGTAGGTTAGCAAATGATCTGATCCTAGTCCATTAATATTGATAGGAACATCCCACACCTGATAATGAACAGTTTCCGAGTCTGCTATGGACCTTATTTTGTGAGATAGGTAGGGAGTGCTCAGAAGTTCTTTGAAAAGCATCTTACAATTCTAATCATAGAGAAATGACTGCAGACATCCAGAACCAACACCAGCCGGCACAGGAGCGCCATACTATTGTAGGAGCAGTCTGCGCTATGGGCTGGCTCCCAGACCTGGGGATGCAGTGGGGGAACTCCCTGGGCTGGGCCTGACACATGCCAGGACCAGCAAACACCTATGCAGCAGAGGAGGCAAAGTCATTGAATCACAGAACCATAGAATGGCTTGGGTTGGAAAGGACCTCAAAAATCTAGTTCCAGTCTCCTGCCATGGTCAGTGTTGTCAACAACTAGATCGAGTTTTAGATCAGGTTGCCCGGGGCCCCATCCAGCCTGGCCTTGAACACCTCCAAGTCCTTCTGGTGCCCAGCCACCAAGTGCTGGGACAGCAGCTTTGCTGGGGCATTTGCTGGAAGTCACAATGTGTGGTGAGCACACAGCAGTTCTCATAAATGCTTTTTTTCCTGATATGCTACATGAGCCTTCTATGTTGACTCAGTCGCAAGGAAGATTCTTTCTAAATAAAAAAAATTCCTCAGCTAAACATGACTTTCCAAAGCATGTTAATAAAAGATAAATGTGCTGACCATGACAAAAGATGACTGGCAAGGACACGTGGAACATAGTAAAACCATCTAGTGGCACGTGAGCTCTGAAGGAAAGATCTGTTTCCCATTACACAGCCCGTTTCCCATAAATCTCAGCTTGAAGCATTTATTTCAATGAATGCCAACCAGGCTTGTATTTTTTCCGGTCTGGTTTTGAACAACAGATGACTAACAGGCCTAGCCTGGCTGATAAGTGTGCAAAGAGCTCAGTGCCGATGTGCTGCACCGGTGAAATTGACTTTTATGGAGTTGCCCCAGATTTACCCATGTTAAGAGGCTCCAACACGTGACTGTAGACTGGCAAGTCATCACACAGCACCTCGGTAGCAGCAAGTGCCCAAGTATGATCCAAGCCTTGGCTCAGAGGTTAGCTTTGACATCATTTAGCTTGCAGCGAGAGAGGATACAGCTACGCCAAATTGCCTCATATCTCCTGAAGGCTGAAATGGTGATGCAGTCATCACACCTCACACTGCACATGGGAAAAAACATGCCAGGCCTTCTCTCTGGTGGAGTATGCCTCCCATTTTGGGGAGCTCTTCATACCCATTCCGTTGCTCATGACTACTGATATCCAACACCAAAAGCTGCATCCAACCCCAGTTGTGAATAAGGAATGGGATGTCCTCCACTGAAAGCCTTGGGCTCTTGCAGAAGCAAATGGCAGTTCTAGATGAGACCAAAGCCACAGATGGTTCTTGTGGGCAGATGGAAGAATGCGCTTTCACCTGCTTGTTTGACATCAGTGAGAAATCAGTAGCTGCTGAAGGTCTGTGCTGCCCATGGGCCTATACCCACAGCAAGGGCTCTATAAAACCTGCTTCTTGCTAATTGACCCAGCCCTGATGGTTTTCATACAGTGCCTCATCATCTGTGATAGATGAACTGCACTGGCTGTGCGATGACCTGCCAGAGACCCTTCACACTGTGCAAACACCCGAGGCTGTTTCAAGAAACAGTCCTTTTTTTTAAGCTGTAACTAATAGCAAAGGTACATTTAGGGTATCTTTTCACCTACATTAGGCAGTTGGTGCTGCAACTTTAGATGCAAAGAGGAAACAGGAGAAGCAGCAACGATAGCATGGAGGGAGAAATTCAGCTCCATGTAAGAAAGGGAACAATTGATAGAGAAACAATGAACTTTTGAATGTTACTGGCAATCAATTGTTCAGAGGTTCCAGCAAAATAAAACATTTTAAAATATTATATGTTTCATTAAGGTTTTATGCCTGGCCTTTTTTTGCAGCAGTCCCAAGTGTTTCATAAATTGTATTTATCTCTCTTCTAGTCTGCCCTTTTGTCTAAGTGAGGTCAGAGAGAGTGGAAGAGCATTTTTGGCAAAGGGAAGATTTCAGTATGCCACATTTAATAGAAGGAATAAGTACACAAAATCCCAGGGTCTGTGAATGTCTTTGTGCAGGGGGACTAATTTGCATTATTATTGGATAGGTTTCCCTAATGATCTTCTTTTCTTTGTTGTTCTTACTTCATGTACTGTGTAGATGTGTACTGAGGCATTTCCTCTGCCGAGTTGAGGCCTCAGTGCTCAGACCAGCTACTGAGACTGCTGCAGGCCCAGTGTCGTGAGAATCATTAGGAGGTGGCAGTCATTGGGACTGTAACATCTTATTCTGTCTCTGCATTCACTAAGCCAACGTTGCCTGAGCAGAGGCGTGCCAGATTTTATTTGTGAATGCATGGATGGAGTCAAAACATGGAAGTTTGGAGTCGAAATAATCCTCTCCCTGGTTCCTGAGGCACCCTTTAACTCTTAAATATTTCCAGATATTGAAGCAATATCTATGCCAGCAAGGTCAGGCCAGAAAAACCCTCTCTCATGTGACATCTCTTCAACCATGATGCTGTTTTACCGAACCTTTGCTAAGGCTGGCTTATTTTCCCATAAAATAGGAGGAGTAAGTGCCTTGTAAGAAATCAAATGTCACTCCTGATTTCAAAGAAGGCAAGCAGGAGGACCTGGGGACCAGCAATCTGTCAGCCTCACCTTGATCCCTGGGAATGTGATGGAGCAGCTAATCCCTGAAATCACTTCCATGCAAATGAAGGGCAAGAAAATCACCAGGTGAAATGAACATGGATTCACCAAGGGGAAGTCATACTTAACCATCTTGATGAAGCTCCACAATGAAATGACCACTCTGATGGATGAGGGGAGAGCAGTGGATATTGTTTATCTGGACTTCAGTAATGCCTTTGGCACTATCTTCCCTAAGATCTTTACAGACAAGCTGCTGATGTGTGGGTTGGATGGGCTGTCAGTGGGGCAGTGCATCTGTTACAACACCTGACTCCCTACAAAGAGTTTCTGTGCAGTGACAGGGGCCTGAGGACACAACGGGAGCTGCAGTTTCCTCTTTGTTTTGGCTGTTGCAGCTCCCCACCTTTTGTGTTACCTGCACCCTCATTTGAGATGGAGAAGCTGCCTGTTACCACAGGCCTCTTCGTGTCTGCTACCAGGTTCTGCCTGCCAACATGCACTCAAACCCTATGCAGTTTATAAGTGTAGCTATTTTCTCTGCAGGAAGGTGAGCAATTTGATTAATGCAGAATTCTGGCTTGCAGGAAAGCAGGCTCATTCACTAACAGATGAAGATTAATGCAGATCCTTTACCTTTCTCAAGACGTTATACTTGGCTGGCTTGACTCCTTGCAGAGATGCAGCCTGCATGCTTGAACAGGGAACAACTACTTTTCCAGGCCATTTGGCTCCTGCGCTGATGAGATCTCCTTTGTTGTCTGTACCACAGTGGTAAATGTTTCTTGTACCCATGCCAGTGCTGAAAGCTCAACAGATGAGGGTGCCGGGCAGGCTGAACCTGAAGAAGTCCATCAACACCAACGCAGTGTTCTATAGAACCTCCTCTCTAGCTAAATTCAGAAAAGAAATAGCCACACAAATTGATATTTTCCAAAATATTGAGACAAATGGTTTAAATCTAGCATTTCTCAGCAGCAGAGTCTACACTGTAGTTTAAATGCAACCCCAAGCACTCTCTGACTCCTAACACTATGCCCTCTTTACATAGAGAGACAACCTAGAGTTAGCCATGAGTTAGAGGTGACATTGGGTGCTGTCTACATGAGGAAAACCTGGACCCTGGCCACCTGGGGGTACTGCTCCATCCATGTGATGTCAGCACACCACCATTAGAGCCTCTGGGATCAAGATGGAAATAAGCAACTTGCACTCATATGTTTGGAGAGAAGTAGTCTTAACAGACTGGGTGCTAAAAATAAGTATACAACCCTAGCTGGTCACCTGAGCAGTACTGTAAGTTCTGTAAGTATCAACTCTTTGAAAGGGTAGATAACTGCAGGACAAGGGGAAATGGTTTGAAGTTGAGGGAGGGAAGATTTAGGTTGGATGTCAGGGGGAAGTTCTTTACTATGAGAGTGGTGAGGTGCTGGAACAGGCTGCCCAGAGAGGTTGTGGATGCCCCATTCCCTGGAGGTGTTCAAGGCCAGGTTGGATGGGGCCCTGGGCAGCCTGGTCTGGTATTAAATGGGGAGGTTTGTGGCCCTGTGTGTGGCAGGGGGTTGGAGCTTCATGATCCTTGAGGTCCCTTCCAAACCTGGCCATTCTGTGATCATTCTGTGATTCTGTGATACTGGGCTCTCTAAACAATCCACAATGATAAACAGGAATCTCCAGAGAGCAATTCAGCTTCCTTAAGAGAAATATTGTTTTCTGTTTGTCTCTATTGACTCAATCTCATCTTCTCTGCCTTCCTAAGCATTTCTGCAGTTTAATTTTAGTTCAAGGTGGCTTTTAAGGTAAAATATCCATGCAAATTAGATTAGTTCCAGATCATTAGATCCCTTCCCAATTTCTGAACAAACACTGCCAACCATTTTTAGAAGTGCCAACACGTGATGAACAAACTGCTATTAGCCTTGCAGTTGCAGGCTTGTCTTCTGCTGAGATGCAAACAAGCAGCCAGAGGTACTCTGCAGCAGTCAATTAACATCATTTTGCAGATAATTTACACTAAAGAGAAGCATATCAACAGGTGTGTTAATACCTGGGAATATAATTCCCAGTTTGAGAAAGGGGGTACTCAGAATTGGCATAAGCAAAACGCCATCAATGAAACTCAAACGCAGTTTACACTGAGTTTTGGATCTAAATTCATAGGATAAGCAAATTTGGGCATGAGAGTTCTTTTCCAGGTGCCACATTATATCTACACTGCTTGCAGTTTACCTCGCCCTGTTACAGTGAATTGAAAGAGATTCTCCTTAGCGTTCCTCTTACTGTTAATATATTTGTAGAGAAGTTTTTTGTTCTCGTTTGCTACAGTGGTCAGGTTGAGTTCAAGCTGGGCTTTTGCCTTTCTGATTTTCTCCCTTCACATCCTAACAACTTCTCTGTACTCTCTCCAAGTTCCTCATCCCTTCTTCCATAGGAGGTAGATTCTCTTTTTCTCTTGGAGGCTCAAGAAAAGCTCCCTGTTCATCCACTCTGGTCTTCTTTTCCACCAGCCCATCTTATGGCACAGGGGACAGCCTGCTCATCTGCTCCTTCTTGAGAAGCGACCAGCCCCTCCTTTACCCTCCAAGATTGAATCCCAACGGACCCTCCCTACCAGTCTCCTGAGCAATTCAAAGTCTGCCCTCCAGAAGGCAGCAGATTTGTTCTCTCGTCTCCTGGCTCCACCAAGAATCAAGAACTCTACCATTTCACGGTCACTCTGTCCAAGGCAGCTCCTGACCTCCACATCTCCTACCGGTCCTCCATTTGTGAACAGCAGGTCTAGCAGGGCACCTCCCCTGTGGGCTCTCTTGCCAGCTGCACCAGGATCTTCTGCACAGTATAGAAACCTTCTAGACTGCTGCTTCTGCGCCACATTGTATTTCTGGCATGTATCAGGGAAGTTGAATTCCCTCATGAGGACAACTGCTGGAGATCACACAGCTTCTGTCAGCTGTTCATAGATCCCCTCACCTGTCTCATCATCCATGTTTAGTGGTCTATAACAGACCCACACAGGATGTCCACCTTGTTGGCTCTCCCCTGGTCCTTACCTGTAGAGACTCAACCTTGCCATTCCCAGCCCTGAGCTCAACAGCTTCAAAACATTCTCTAACATAGAGAGTCATGCCACTGCCCTTCCTTCTTTGTCTGTCCTTTCTGGAGTGCTCGTACCCATCCATTGCAGCACTCCGCTAGTTTCCGTTGTGGCAACTAAGTCACAGTTTGCCTGCCACACAATGGCCTTCAGCTCCTGCTGTTTGTTGCTCATGCTGTGTGCACTGGTGTAGATGCACTTCAGCTGAGCCCCTTGCCTCACCCCCAATCCTGTTATTGTTCCCCCAGGCTCATCTCTAGTGAGATGATGTGCTCACCCCTTCTTTCCTTCTTGGTGGAGGCAATGTTGAGGCCTGTGGTTGACCACCTCACCCAGACAAGCTCTTGGTTGGACCTTCCACCACATCCTCACTTACCTCTCCCTCAAGACCAAGAGCCTAGATACTGTATCCATTCTACAGATGGATTTTCCTCTGTAATATATATATTTTTTATTTAAAAGATGCTTCAGGGAGCTCCTCCCCACTACTCCACAGGGTGTATAGGGCCAGTAGACAAGGTGCAGTGCTCAGAGTTGTGAATGATCGAGGTCTTCACAATTCCCCACGTTCAGGAACAAACAGTAAGCCAACATCTGGCTTGGCAGAGCTGTCCCCTTCGTGCACTTGGATGTGGTTCATGAGGAGTTGGGAGCAGGGAAATCTCTCGGCAAGGCAGCTTGCAGAACATCTTCACTTACTTTCAGTGGTAATTAAACATGTCCTGGGAACACACAGCCTTATCTGCCTAATTAGTTGCTATGCTGGGCTGTGCTTTGGATAGTTTCATAGACACAGCAACTAAAACAAGGACCAAAGTCCCACTGCTAGAGTCCACTGAGAGCCAGCTGCCATGCTGGCTCACGCTGTCATGGTGCAGCATTGTCATTCGCAGTCCCTGGGGCAAGGAATGTTGGCAATGGAGAACTCAGGACATGGGGTCAAATAAATCTGAGTGTTACAAAGGAAGCTTGCCAGCTGAGTCTGACTGCTGTAACTAACCTGCAGTTCTTGACATTTACTATTCTTGGACAAAGCCGCCTGAAATGCTACATTTAAACCTTGGCTTTGAAAATCTCTAAATCCAGTCTCTGCTGAAGCCGGCATATGTAGCACAAAGGCACAAGAGTGCTTGCCATTTTCCAACATGGCCCTATAGCTACTGCAAGAGCACGTGAAACTTAGCATCTTGTTTGCCAGAAACCTGGAAATTCAGTCTGGAAGTACTGAATTTTCTGGGGACAATTTCTGGAAAATGCCTCTAAACTCCAAGCACCATTTCAAAACCCCACGTGCAGAAATCCATGCTCCTCCCCAAAGTGGGGGACTGCTGTGCAGACAGGAGCAGGTCCCATAGCCCTGCCTGCAGGGCTGCAGAACAATGCTCCTTTCTGTGAGTGATCAGGCTGGGGCCTTTGCAAGCTCCGGTTATTTCTGATTTGCATTTGGCATGGATAACAGCGTGTTGCCCTTTGCTTCTAAGCTTGTTTAGGAGTAAGGATTTTCATCTTACTAAGCTCTTTCTATTGAAATACTGTTATTTTTGAGCCAGAGTCCTGGCTCGCATGAAAGCAGTTTGATTTCAGCTATTAATGTGGCAAATGAGGGAGAAGTGGGTAAAGGCACTTCCATATCACCAACTTGACTATGGTCTCTCTCCACCTTCCATCTTCAGCTGCTGCAGCAGTTTCCCATGAAATCTAAGCACAAGAGTCTAATAGTTATGAGACTGTTAGCCTCAAACACAAGGAAGAGGTGACCAAAGGCGAAGGAAACTCTTATCCCAGAAGGATGCAGCTTGACTGTGAGGAGGAGGGAAGGATCTCCACTCAACTTTACAGCCTAAAAAAGTAGTGAGTCTGAGAAAGGCCAGAAAATCTTTTGGTCCTCATGGCCCAGCCTATAGCAAGAGATAGAAAAGCAAAAGGGCAGTAGGCATTGGACAAACCCTGCTTTCCATGAGATGAACAATCTCAGGCAGTAGGCTGGGTCAGCAAATCCCAACACCAACTGGTTCATGCCTCATCCTGGCAACAAACCCCACCAATGCCAGCCAGCAAATATCCCATAACCACCCCATGGAAAATTACTAACTGTACAACGTTGGTCAAATCCAGCCTGTACTATACTTTGCTGGGAATACAATTAAACCAGAATGCCAATTAACCTACAAATGTTTTTTTTTTCTGAATCTTGAAAAACACAGAATATTGTGTAGGAACACAAGCAGTTGTTATTAAAAACAATCTGGTCCACATTTCTCCCACACAGCCAACATTTTTTCCCAAAAGTACATAGTACTCAGTATGCTATTACTACAAAATGAGGAAGTTTCCTTAGATCAAGCTTCCTTAGCTCACTTACAGCCATGCTGCTCTGGTCCCCGTATGAAAGACAACATGATTTAAACTAGTGAGAAGCCATAAACACAAGTTGCATTTTCTGTGAAAGGCTGTGTGCATTCCAAACAACTTTTAAGATCTGTTCTAACAGTAACTTTTAGGAGGAACTTTGTCACACTGAGATTAAAGGATTAGAATATAAAAAGAGTTTCCAGACAAGCCCAAAAACTTACAAAAAAGGAAGAAACTTCTAAGAAGAAGAAGAAAAGATCCATTGTGAACACAGGATTATCTGTTTCTAAAAATTCTACAGGAGAGTTATGTTCTCTACAACCTGATAAGACGCTCCTTCCCTTATCCGTGGTGATTTGAGAAATGAAGCCATCACAATGAATTGCATCTGGCCAGATTAAATGGGCTTCTCAGGAAGTTCTGTTTCCCGTTTCTTACTCAAGGTTTACACAGCCTCCACCTTCCCAACAGAGCCTATAGCACAAGATTTGATTGCCTTCCAGTGGGGAGGCTGTACGCTCCACCTGTGCCCAAGGGGCATGGTGTGCTTAGAACAGTACATAATACTGGGCAATTACAGTGCTGTGAAGCAGCATTCTCAATAGCTGAATCTGTACCTCATTGCATCTACAGGAGGGAGAGCTAATGGAGCTCCAGGTAAATCCCACAAGTGCCTTGAGAAGCCTTAAGGCAAACGTGACTCTCCTAGTGCTTCTCCTTTCCCTTTGGGGCATTCAGCAAAGGACAGAAGTACATAAATACACAGAATCATAGAATCGTTTGAGTTGGAAGAGATCCATAGAAGCCATCTAGTCCAACTCCCCTGCAATGAACAGGGACACCTACAGCTTGATGAGGTGCTCAGAGCCCTGTCCAGCCTGACCTTGAGTGTCTCCAGGGATGGGGCATCTACCACCTCTCTGGGCAAGATGCCTTCCAATCGGGGAGTTCGCTCAAAGAGGACATCACCGGTACAAGTATGCAGGTTTAACACATTTCTTGGCACCTATTCTGCTTCCCAGATCTCTTCTGTTGACATCTGAGTGATGGAGAAGAGAGTCTTCCTTGAGTAAAAGGAAAACTTTCAGACAGGAGAGGACAACGTCTTCCAGCTACATCTTCCCCCAGCCTTTCCATGCGTGTAACATGCAACAAGGTGATGATAACAAGTGCTTTACTCCTCTCAGCCCATTTCTGGGCAGGAACAGGCATATCCAGAGACCCCCTGATGAAGGCTTGGGTTGGCTGTTTTACTGCTAGCTTTGTATTTGCTCATTTGCTCCTCTCTTCCCAAATTTGGTATGTTACTGAGTTTAATTAATTGTGTTTATCTTCTAACTTACAGATTACTCTGAGTACTGCTGCTGCCCTCAGGAACGCTTGAAAGCTTTCCTCCAAGGACTTAATCACTCCACAAATGGAAGTCTGTCCTCGACTCCTTTGTTTGAAGTGGTAGTGGGAAAAAAATATTAACTAACATCTCCATAACCATTCTGAAAAAAATATTGACAGCTTGTCTTTGGTGCAAATTTTCAAGCACCTCAGCACCCACCTAATCAAAATTTCTTTTGCTTTTGCTCTTTCTTGGATGTTGAATAAATACATATCCCTTTCTACAACTCCTGGAAAGGAGGTTGTAGCATGGTGGAGGTCAGCCTCTTCTCTCAGATGACAGCAATGGGATAAGAAGCAATGGCCTCACATTGCACCAGGGGAGGTTTAGGTTGGATATTAGGAAAAATTTCTTCTCAGAAAGAGTGGTGAGGCATTGGCACAGGCTGCCCAAGACAGTGGTGGAGTCACCATCCCCAGAGGTGTTCCAGAACTGTGGAGATGTACATTGAGGAACACGGTCAATGGGCAGTTTTGGTGATGGTTATAGGTCTTTTCCAACCTTAATGATTCTATGATAATCTGCTAGTGGCAAAAAGGTCTATGAAGTCAAGATGCAGCACATCAGGTTCTCCTCCGCTGCTCATCGGACTGTTTACCCTGCCAAAGAAAGGAACCACACTGAAGTCACATTATTTGTTTTGGAAAACTGTACTTGTGATATATTTGTGATTTTTTTCTGCTGGACTTTATTGAGTTATGAATAATTCATGACTGAACCTTTTTGGGTACCACAGCAAGCCTGGCTGGTCTGTAATTCTCTCTGTTCACATCTGTTCTTCTTTCCTTCTGTTATTTTCTCTTTTCCAGCCTGCTGAAATCTCCTCTTCCACCACCACTGTGCACTCCAAGATGATTGCTGTTGTTTCAAGGAGGCTTCAGCCGGTCCCTCACAAACCCTAGGGTGAATGTCATCTGTCCCTCTTGCTTTATCTAATTTTTCTAATTCATGCCTTACACTTAAAACATTTCGCTTATCTAAATACTCCAGTGCTGAGGAAATAACAAGAGAATACAAAATAGCTGTTATTATGTATTGATTTATCAGTCTGCTGACTCAGGAGAAGGAATGGAGCTTTTATGTCCCATTACTTTCAAAGACACTTTCAAGTGGAGAGATGTTAGATTTATTAGGTCTAATGTTAATAGTATGCTCACAACCCTCCTTTGAAAATAACATTTTTGCTAAAAGAAATGATGAAAGATTGAGTTTGAATTTCCTTTTTATATAGCTATTGTTCATAAGACCAAAATCTTCCATATTTTTGCTTTAAAATTAAACTAGTTTTCTAACCCAGCGGTAACGGAAGTTCATATTTTTGTTTCTTTCTCAAATGACTCAAGCTGTTGCCATGGAAATAATTCTATATGGAGATAGGTCAAGGGAAAATAATCTCTCAGAGAAAATTGCTACTTGAAAAGAACATAAATTATAATAATTTAATCAAAAGCATAAAGTAGTCAATCTAAAAACCTATGCGAATATAATAATTCAATTCAATTGCCTGATCTTTCTCTCCTGTGCATGTCTTCTACGCTATTGTTAAAAATCCATCACTAATTAATCTGCTAATATGGTTTTTCAGGACACAGCCCAGTTGGTCACTGAAACTATTCTGTAAAGGAGATGAGAAGGCATTGCTGTTAGACGAAGCATAGAGCATGCTTATCACTTCCTGATAAATGTGATTTCTCCTGGATATAGGATCCTTTATCTTTCCCCTTTCTGCCCCGTTGTATTGCTGCGGGAATGCTTGCTGCACTTACTCCCTGTCTCACATGTGCCTTCACATCCATCATGAACATTTTATCTCCAGGGTCCCAAGCTCAGTGAAGAAAATAAAAACAAACTAGACTCTTTGGAAAGAAAACATTGCTTTCATGAGCCTAGAAGTGGTTCTAGATACTTGTTGAATGGCAAACAATTTTACTACAATAAGTTTTTGTGTTAAAGACCAAATAATGGCCTGATTATTTTAGGGAAGAACAAGCCCCTCCAGAAGTTCCATTTTACCATTTGCTCTTCTCAAGCCCCCTGTGAGCCCACGTGGTGTTTGTGTGCCTGTGAGCTGTGTCAATGAGCATTTTCTCTGGGCCTTCTTCTGAGACATCCCATTATCCTTCCCGTCACCCAACTCACCATCTATTTTCTGCACAATGCTTTTTTCCTAGGCCCAGCTATATTCTTCTCCAGTGCCTTTCGCCCAAGGCTGCTCAAGGTGTTATGCATGAAATGAGCAGCAATAACAGACTGGCAAACATTCTCCCCATTTCAAAGACAGCTAAAGCAAGATGGATTTGTTGTGTAATTTGTTTCTGCCTATTGAGGCCTCTGTGCCAGAGGTGGAAAACAAAGCACCAAATTCCAACATTATCCTTCAATTCAGTCTCTAATGCCATTTCTTTTCAGTTTCTGGGGTGATTCATGAGTGTGCAAAGCCTATTTTTGCCTGAAAGCTTTGGAGAAAAGCGAAAGGAGAATAAAAAAGGACAATAAAAGTTGCAAAATATGGAAGGATAAAAATGACAAAAATAAGACCAATTGTCCTAGGACAGCAGGATTAATAAATAGGATCCGAAGGCTTAACAATAGATGTCATTAACAGGGCAGTGATTTTTACTTGCAGGAACGATATGGGGAGAAGTACAAACTAAAAATAATGAAATAGCAGAGTTATTAGACCATTGTTTATCTGGCTTTAAAGCAGAGAAAGACAGGCTTTTACCTAAACTGGTGATAAAAGTCTTAGAGAGAAGCAGGAAAACGAGGAAGTCTGTCAGATAAATCCCAAAATAACTCGTGAAGGCTCCGAGCCTCTCGGCATTGACAAGGCGCTCAGAGCAGACGACATCTGTCCCAGGGGGAGAGGGAAGTGGGGGCAGGATGAGAGAGGTCTGGCAGGACTTTCTCCAAGGTCACACATCCTCGGAGACTCCCTTGAGTGGACGGGTGAATAAAGTTCAAGTCAACAGCTGCTAAGGCTGTTCCACAGCGGCAGCAGCAGAGGAAATCTCAGAGTTTACAGGAATCCGCTGGGAAGGGCAGGAGAAGGGAGGTTGTTCAGCACAAGAAGGCCAGTCTAGCCGTTCTGAATCCCTCTTCATCAGCCCCTCGCCTCAATTAATGGTGTGCTTCTCCCTCCTCCTCATGGAGAACGTCAGGAGGTGCTCCACCTTTCAGTGGAAGTGCCTAAATTTGGTAGCTCAGTGGGTATGCTTTTCCTCTTTGCTTTTCCTTCCTGCACCAAGCATTGGAAAACCAGCATGAGTGATGGCTCACAAACACAAATTCCATCTCAGGAAAGTATCAAATTTAGGAAAAACCCATCCATGTCTTTCAATCCCACTGAAATTAATGAAAGTAGACACATGCTGTAAGAGTTTTACATGCATTCCCAAACTGCAATCAGATTAATTTAGCAGCTGACTTTTTAATCAAACAAAGCATTCCCGAACTAATGAAAAAACGTGATTTATTACTAATAAAAATTTACAGGAGAGTTTTGCATATTTTTTGAAATGATTACTTAGTCTCACATGACGAGTCTGAATATTAATATGTGGGCTTAATAACAGGTTACCTAAAAGATACCCTGCTGTTCCTATTCACCGGTTGGCTTTGGCTTTCAAACAGAATAGCAAAAAATAGCAGCATAAGAACTGCTATAAGAAATTCAGGGCAATAATTCTTTTGCACTAAAATTATTAAAATGCCTCAGACCTCCAAATAAATCACTGTTACAGAGAATCAAGATAATAACCCTTAAGAACATATATCAGAGCTCTTTGAAACGGGTGATGTGGCGGTGATACATCCTCCAAATTATTCATACATTCACTTATCTTCCTGAACTTTGTCATATAAAATTCAGTGCTTCAGGTAAGAAGGCAGCTTTGTCCCTGGAGACTTTGGGTTTTTCTTCCTTATTGACCTACCGCTGTAAAAATATATCATTGGAAAAGAGTGCTATTGATTTTCAGAGGCTCTTTGAAAAAACTGCATCTTGGCTTCATTAAAAATTGAAGAAGTAGTATAGCAATACATTTGGAAGGGAGATGAGATGGCCTGCATTTAGCCTCCAACAGAGAAAAGAATCAAGGCAAAACCCCAGCAAAAGGTGCAGGAATCCAAGCAGGACCTGGGGTTTCATTCTTACTCAAGTTTAGATCCGCAGGCCCGAAAATATCTCTGCAGCTGCTGTCTCTCTGGAGGTACCCAAAGTGCATAGGCCACTCAGGATTTTACCCCTGATTTTCTGAAGAATCAGGACTCCTCCACTGGCTGTCCATGGAGATGAACTTAGCTAGGTCCACCGTATACATAAACCTGCCTTGTCTGGGAAGGCAGATGTGCCCCTGCCCTCCCTCTGCTGTAGCAGGCACTTATCTCCAAGGTCCTGCTGCACTTCTTTGATACCTAAAAGATAATTCCTGCCTCATTTGGGCATCTCTTGGTTGTTCAGGCTACCTTAAACCCCTCTGTAAGAACTCAGCTCTTATACCTACGTATGGGTTCCCTAGATGTCCCCCAGAATCCAAAGTCAAATGTTGCAGCACGCAGAAGTGGTGAGCAGTCCATCGCCAAGATGTGCCATTGGACAATGGCCCCTGAGCATTTCTACTGGTTATTGGCACCACCTTCTCTCACCCATTGGGAGATGAGAAGATCCTGAAAGAGAAGTTTTTTTGCTAACTTTCTAAAGCTCTCTATTGTTCAAACTGTTCTGGTTCAGCACCTAGGGTTTATGAGATATCAGCTGTGCTCTGGGTGGGCGACTTGGTCCCTGTGTGACCTGAGGGTTCTTGATATTTATTATTCTGTCGGATGGACCAGGCTGTACCAATGCTACATAAACCTCAGAGGTAAAGAACAAAGTAAAAATCTCAGACAGGATTTCTGAATGCTTTAATAATTTTTCCATTGGGCTGTTCCCAGCAGGCAGAAAAATCCTGGCTGAAGAGCAAAGGCTCCTGAAATGAATAGCATTAAAAGATGTCTTTTATTATCTCGCTTCAAAGTACAGATCATGACCATTAAGTTATTCAGGTCTACAAGTTCCAGACCTCCTTTTCCCCCTTTTCATCCAACCAGCACAGGAAAAGGCCCTAAGAACCTTAGCATTTATTACAGTCGTTTCTTGTTGCTGCCTTCTGCAGCAGCAAACAGATAACACGAGCTATTTGCTCACATCCTATTCAGGCTTTTTTTTTTAGTTCCTCACATTCATGCATGGTCCCCCAGACCAAACTACACATCATCATCATGCAGGGCTGAGTTAAACATGCAGTCTGTGTGATCAGGGAAGGCAGGTGGAGGCAGTGAGGCCGCCTGCCAGCTGGCTGGCCCTCTGGGGTGCTCATCCTCAGGAGGTGAGGGGGCTGACCACACCAGACAGATGGCCTTAACACTGGCTCTGCAGCCTCCATGTGATTAGGGATGCTGTGCCACTCTTCATAGCTCAGGGTGAAGCAGGATTTTGCTGGGAGGAGAAGTGGCAACAGCATGGAGGAGAAAGAAAGGAATGCTTGCTGGACTAGAACTCATATCCATCACCATTTAGCCAGGAAGGCAGGCATCTCCTTTACCCACTGCTTTTGGTCTTCTTGACTGGTGTGTTCAGGGATTGCTCCAGCCAGAGATATGGAAGAGCAGAGAGAGCTACAGCAAGCTCTATGCCCAGAAGACCATATTAAATCATTCCCAAGAATGGTGTCAGAAATTCAAAAGAGGAGAGGAGAGAAATGTCACTGGAGATGAACACAGGAGCAGACTGTCATGGTCTAGGTGAAAACAGACAGCAACTTGGCAGTGGTCCCCAGCCTACCTCATTAGCATGGGGCCATGGGCACTGTCCTTACTACGCTATCAGCTCTCAGATTCCAAAAAATCATCACGGAGTCATAGAATCATAGAATGGCTTGGGTTGGAAGGGACCTTAGAGCTCATCCACTTCCAAACCCCTGCCACAGGCTGGTTCTCCTCACCAGATCAGGCTGCCTAGGGCCCCATCCATCCTGGCCTTGAATGCCTCCAGGTATGGGGCACCCACAGCTACTCTGGGCAACATGATTTCTCCTGTCAGCTTTCCAAACATTCCCCAGATAAGCTCCATGGGCCCCGTGGCACATACACAGGCTTCCTGACTGAGCTTTATAGTGGCTGAACCTTTGTTTTTATGGTGCAAAGCAGGGATGCCCAGCTCCTGCATGGAAAAAAATAAAAATAAAAAAAGGTAATGCTTCCACTGAGAAGCAAGACAATGTGTGTGTGGCCATCAGGCAGTTCACTGAGACAAAAAGGAAAGCTGGATCAGCACAGCTTTCCCAAACAGATGAGACATAACTCAGAGAGCCTGACTCTTCCCCGACGAGGTACCCTACAGCTGCTGCAGCCTCCACTCATTCATTTTCTTCCGTCCATCTCCGCTGGCTCTTTATTACTCATTACAAGACATGTCTGTGAACATCCCCCAGAATAGCCCATTAGTTGGGGTAGCAACATCGCTTTGCTTCCAAGCTACCGGGTGCTTCCAGCCAAGGGCTCGTCCTAGGTTCATAACCATCTCTTTGTCCAAATGGAGCATGGTCTGAGCACTAACAGGCAGTGTCTGTCTGCAGATGGGGCTGGCCTGGAATTGAGATGTCTTTGTGTGATGTTGCCATAGCTACCCTCCAGCTAAATGGGGGAAAGGGTCCTTTTTCTCACAGGGAAGCCAACAGAGTTTGGAGCCCAGCCTGGATCCGACGGTGGGGACCGAACTGCTCTGTGTTGCACATGGAGATGGGACTGCTTGAAAGAAAAAAGTTGTGTATAAATATGTCTGTGCGTACATCTATGCACATATTCTGTATACATATATAAAGAAGGCTGTGGAATGGTGATGATTGAGGCATTGGTTTGCCAGCAAAGGGAGTGAAACCTGAAGCACAGAAGACTTGATGTAAATAATGCAAGAGCTGTTCCAGCCCTTGGCATAGCCCTAGAGCCCCTGAGAATTCCTGAGGAGAAGCAAGGAGATGTTTGTCCAAATGTAAAATACAAAGTAGATTATCCCACAGCTGATCTGTTTTGGTTCTGCCTGAATCAGACCTTTAGCTCAATAGATGGGATGCCGAGTGCACAGGAGAACGCTGAGCTGACACAGGTAGGGTAAAAGCATGTGAGTCCTTGATGTCTGTACACATGCACTTTAATGCCACGTTCAGGCATCATTTTCTTCATGAGTGCACTGAGCAAAGGGACTGTTATGCAGAAAAACTGCTCCCATTAAATTTGGAGGTTTTCAGAGGGGTAATGAGCCCTGGGTTTAACACACCGGGTAGATGTTGCAGTGAGTGACATGATCTAGAGAGGTCACAGGCATGGGTTGATGGTTGGATTAGATGACCTTAGTGGTCTTTCCAACTATAATTTTCTATGATCTGGTCCCAGCTCTGGATTTTGCTTCTGGATTCCAGAGACATCCTAAAGCCACCTTATTTCTCAGGGGTGCTCAAAAAACAGGGAGAATATCAGACCTCCTGAAGCTGGGCTATACAGTAAAAGAGGCTGTCTGGGGATTGAATACACAGGAATTCAGAAAGGACTGAAGATACAGATGTAAAGGAAAAAATGTGATAAAAATGTAACAAGGCTTCACTAAGGTCACTTGGGTCAGACTAGCTTGGTAGCTTTTTGCGATGAGGAAAGAAAAAAAATAGAAGTGCAAACAAAATACTCCACGGGCTTTTTTAGACATAGGAAATGCTTTAGATCTAATCTGTCTGGGCTTCAGCAACACTTTTGATAGAAGAGCCACGTGGGAAATTACTGTTTGTGTTGGAAGAAGCAGAGAATGGTATTCGAATGGAAGGTCCTTTGGGAAATAGCCATGAGCAAACACAGCAGGTTCTTCTGGAAGCAAAACGGTAGGGGGTAGGGAATATACCTGATGAAATTCCTCAGAGCCAGTTTTGTTCATTTCCTTATGGAACAGGAGATGTTGGAAAGAGCAGCAACCGTGTGCCATGAGAAAGAGTTCAATGAATCTGGCTGTTTTAGTCTGGTAAAGCAATGGATGAGAGGTAATTCACTCGCGCTGTTAATGCATCAGGGAGATAGATAAACACCAAAGAGAAAACTTATGTAAGCTTAAGGCAAGCATTGGCACCAGAGCAAATGTGCATCAAGTGGCCCCAAATAGCTGTAGGCAGGAAATTAAAAGGAGTTTTCTATTCGCTGGAAGAGAAGGCTTCAGCTGCAGCCTCCCAGAAGGAGCACAGAGCAGAGGTGGGAGTGCTCTCAGAGCTGAGGGCTGCACACATGGGAAGACGAGCTGAGGAGCCATGGCTCTTGCACAAGAGGAGGAATGATGCAGCAAAGCAGCTGCTCTGTCTCAGTGCTTCCTTTGACATTTGCCTTTCAGCCGAGTCATTCAGCCCCAGTATGCAATAGCCATAACACTGCATAGTTTAGTTTTTATCTGTCACTTAGTCACTTAGCCTAATGACCCAAAGGGCAAAACCGGCAGCACTGTTCAAATCCTCCAGCAGAAATATCAGTTGCTCCAAGCTATCTCCTGAGGCAATTCACAAATCCCTCTTGCTTTTTAGGCATCATCTGCTAAGTTTGCCTACAGATCCAGGGTTATTTGGGCTGAACAGCTTGGATCCATTCCTAATGTTTGCAAGTTGAAGTTGGGTGAATGTGCCAATTTCTCCTTCTTTAAAGCTGTTAATTAGTTATACATGATACCAGGAAAGAAAGAGAAAGTGAACTGATATGACAGGCCTGGCGCTCAGCTGAAGAAGACTGAAGTCTCTGCTGTGTCTCGGGCAAGGACGAATCATTTAAATTCTTTTTTTTTCTCACATCCTGGGCTACCATGCAGAAAAGTGTGCTTCAAATTATGGGAGGTTCAGGCTGCAGTGATCACAGAATCACAGAATGGCCAGGTTTAGAAGGGACCTCAAGGATCATGAATCCCCAACCCCCTGCCACACGCAGGGTCACCAACCTCCACATTTAATACCAGACCAGGCTGCCCAGGGCCCCATCCAACCTGGCCTTGAACACCTCCAGGGGTGGGGCATCCACAACCTCTCTGGGCAGCCTGTTCCAGCACCTCACCACTCTCATAGTAAAGAACTTTTGGGATGGGAGCCTATCTCCAATGATCTCTCCAGTATGAATGATTTTGAAAGTAGTCAGGCTCCTAAAGGCTTTGGTAGTTCTGTTTGTGGGAGTTTGCATGTTTATGTTGGTTACATTTCTTTAGCAGTGAGCCTTGCAGGTAAGGAGTTTCAGCAATCTCTTCTCACCAGAGCAACGAGGAGAGGTGGGGGAGGCGTGGTTATCCACACCTGACAGAGAATCAAGTATCTATCAAAATACTATAATGCACAAAGAAGTATTGCTGACAGCAAAAGCTCCTAATTTGGGTCAAGTGATGAATGAAGAGTAAAAAGAAGCTCTTCAGGAAGATTACTCTTCAGCAGTTGAGTACTGGGAGCCAGACGCATCGCTGAGCCTCATTTGCTTTATATCACATCGTGCCATCATGTGAGCATCACTGGGACCTTGCAGAGCAGCTGGAATAGATGGGTACAGCTGGGCCAACAAGCCTTCATCATTTCTCCAGAGATTTATGAATCCAGGAGGGGTTTTGTTTGCTTATTTTGATAGAATGGCCAACATGACACCTCAGAGGAGGAAGGTTTCTGCTTCCAGGACAGTGAAGTGGAAAGCTACTATGGGCTGTCCGTGGGTAGGTCTGGGAGACAGGCAGCATAGCAGAGAAGACCTGTGTTTGCCATTTGTGCCCATGACTGTAAAAACTGACATCACCTCTTCTTCCTTGGCTGAGTGTTATATGTCTCAGAGATCAGAAGACCTCTGAGGACACAATATCTCTTGCCAGCCTCTTCCAATGCTCAGTACTGCAAACAGTAAAGGAAAATGCTTGCTATGTGAACAGCAGCACCTGCCTCTAACAAGAAATGTTGCTGGCTCAGTCTTCAGAAAGCCTGTAGACATAACCTTCTGAGAAGAGACATTTAGTCAATACATTTGGTGTGGAAAGTAGAACACAGGTAGAAGCAAGGAATAAAAGCTCTCTTAATTATTGCCATTGATTTTCCGAAATGGCTCCATGTCTGTAGGAAGGATAAGATGACATTCTATGTTTATGCAGGGTCTGCTTTGGGTGGGAGGGGATAGCCGTGACAATTAAAAAGTTTAGTTAAAGCAGCAACCTTTCTGTTCCAGAGGTGGGAGCCTGTCATCTGCCAGTTTATTTTCATGAGTATGCCATTACAGCAGGAATTGCTACAGACTTGCTCAAACAGCTTATGTTTGCAGTACATCTTCTCTGGATGCTGGAAATCATTTTAGATCCAATATTGAGGCCATTAGGTAAAACTCAAGAATATGAGTCTAAGTAGCTCTGAATTACATCTGTGACACTGTACTGCATTACTGAAATCTGCCAGCAGTAAGGACATGCTGCTGCAGTCTACTGCAAGATTAATATACTTGGATTTCATATACATGTCACATTTGGTACATCATCAGGAGCACCCAGTTCCTATTATGTCTTGCTGCTTCTTGCAGTGGTGTTTCCCTCTGTCGGCTGCATCAGAGACAGGAGGTGTTTATCATCTCCAAGCCACAGCTGGTTGACCATCTGTCTGCATGTGACAGTCAGTTCCTCAGTGAACAGATGTTACCAAATTTGGAAGGTGCTATGAAGGAGGAATCAGAAGTGACAACTTATAATCTTGCAAATGACTATCTGAATGATTAATTTTGTATTCAGATGAGCAAGTTCAATTCTGAGAAAAGGCTGTTTGAACAACCACCTCTCGAGGTTAATTCAATTGATTCACTGCCCTGAAGCTAGTAACTCCTGTCTTAGCTGGTAGAGGAGTGCTGGTCTCCAACTTGAAGCATTATCAGTTTTCTGCAGGGAGGCAAAGTCAAGAATATCTATTTGTTAGAGATGTATTAGTACTCTGTGACTGTTCTGCTGCCTTCTAACCTAACTATGTTATTTGAACTGAAAGACAAAGCTCATCTATCTTGACCAGATGAAATCCAAGTCAACACTCGGATGTTGCTCACTGCCTCTATCCCTCCAACCAGCCTGTTTCTTTCACTATTAGGATAGCCATGGTTTTTTCAAAAAAATTGACAGATGAGTGCTTGGAAGCCTTGCAGACCAGCATTAAAAGAGATTAATGATACAAGAAACAAAACTGATCTGGTCTCAGGAGCAATAGCTAGCTTGGCTCTGTGGGAATGCGTCATAAGAAAAATAGGCAGGAAGGTCATCATAGTTCTGGTGCTACTGGCTTAAACATCCTGGGGTTTCATACTAGATAGTTCAGCATCTGCTATTTCCTGGAGAAGAAAAAAAAGGGTGTTTTTGGAAATAAAGAGATCCCTCTCACCAATGTCTGTCCAAAGAAGTTTAATGTGGTTATAGAGACAAATAAGACAAACTATGTGCTTGTGCTGCACATGTGTAGATTTGTGCAGGTACACTGATGTGTTTTTGCATGCAATTACCCATCCACAAAACACAGCATGTTAAGAGTCACCTTAAGCGAGGCTGGCCTGGTCATTGGATTGACAGTGAGGTTAGGCAAATATTTAAACTTTGGAGGGGATTCAGAAAAAATCGACTCAATCACATTCATTGGAGGCTGGGAGGGATGTGTCCTCTGTGGAATGACAGGAAGAAACAAAGCTGAGTTTCTCATAGCCAGTTTGGAGTGGTAGCTATGTGACACCCACAAAAATAAATGAGAGTTATATGGCTGAATATTGGGTCCATTACTGCTTTCCTACTTGACAGCTGTGGCTGAATTCCTGAGCCTGCCTTAAAGAATTGATCCAAGTGTTTGGGCTAGTCAGAAAATGACAGAAAGGCTCTCTATTAGAAATTGTGTAACATCAGGGCTGGGGAGCCAACATGCAAGCTGATTCAAGCAGGTATAGCTGGAAGCGAGGAGGTGAAACTGAAAAAAAGAAGCTGCAGATTAAATGTCAGAACTGCTTTTTCCAAAGCCAAGGTCTATTAGCTTGGACGACATCCTCCAAAGACAGTTATGGAATCCCCATTAGCTTACCTATACCAATAATGTTCAATAATACATTTTCTGGAAGAAACTCAGATTGGCAGAGAAACAAGAGGTGAATTAATAGTTTCTTTCTGTTTCTGACTTCTATAACTTTTCACATTGAATCCTAATACAAGAGGTTATCTTTACAGCAGGCAATGAAAGATTTTCCCTGTAGATTACCACTTGAAAAGTACATGCTGCACATCTTCAAAGTACAGGACATTTTATATTTGCATTTGATCTGTAGTGAGTGGAGCACTCTACAGCCAGCTTCAAGTTAATATTTTAGCAGAATCAATGCTGTAATTAAATTTTATGGATATCCCTCATCAACAGTTCCATGTGACCAAGTTTATAACATGGCGTAACGTGGATAAATCATTTTGTATTATGGATGGCTCATAAAAAGGTGGGATGAGGAGTCAGCTGTAAGGGATGATGGAGTAATTACATGGAGTGTTACGTTTTTAAACATAAAGCCATTTGCTAATAGTTCTATGAACCAAAATGTATCTGACTTAAAGGGACAGTGCTATGTCGTTAAGAAATGGGCAAGACCTTCATGACAGGATTTTTCAGTTGGCCAGTCTTACATTTCACCTCCAGAACGGTGTTTCCATCTTAGTTATGTCAACGTTTGAAAACAGATCCAATCACTAGAACTGTTTGAAGGCAATTTATTTGTCCCAGTCGAAGCCAAGACAGGATGCAGACATCAAATTAAGGTGCTTAAGTCGGGTTTTGTAACAGATGGCTCTTTTCCCCTTTGCAAGGGGAACACATGGAGCTCAGTTTTTGCACTGCATAGCCCAATGGGAGCTCCTGGCAGAGGAGAAAACTCATGCTAAAACCACCCATATCAAACCAAAAAAAGAGTCAGAGAGCCAGCCTTCCTTACGACCTGGAAAAGGAGAGTTTGAGGAACCACATGGTTGCATTGCCAGTGTTGGGATTTGGGTCCAAGCAGGACAGGTGCCCAAAGATAGGCAGTGCCTCAGGAGGGTGCAGGCTGAACTTTCACCAGATCTCCGTCTCAGAATTTTGAGTCCTGACAGAAATTCAGACTCAGTACACTGGTGCTGCACTTTCTCTTCCAGTCCAGCTTCCCAGGTAGTTCTGCCAAGGCCTAATATGCAGTGCAGGCAGAGGCAGACTTTGGTTCCTATGAGGAACAGTCATCCTGCCACATTACTGTAGAGCAACAGCTCATTCCTGATTAATGGCAGTATAAACTAATACTGGTAAACAGATAAGGAGAAATTAAAAATGAACAAGTTGAATAATACTGTCACAACTCATTGCCTTCTACTGTGGCAAACCCAGTGCAATGATGCAGCATCCCTCAAGACACAGAACCCCAACATTACAAGTGCCAAATATTCCAGCATTCTTCCTTAATGTTTTTCTGTTTTGGGGAAAGAAATTTCCAATGTTCTTGCTCTGAAGCTGTGTCCTGGCCCGTGTACTTTATACCAGTGCCCTGGATCTTTGCTATAGTGCATGTCAGCCTTTGCAAAGACAGAGATAAGCTCATTACGAAATGTACCTGCATTTATTTAAGCACAAAATGTGAGCTTTCTCTGACCTTCACCTGGTGCATAGCTGCTAGCATGGATGAGTGCTGCTGTATTTAAATCTGAAGTGCAAATACAGATAACAAGGCTGTGCTTCCGTTTTAAAACACTGTTTGAGTCTTGGAACCCAGCCACAGAGTGAAAGAGATTTGTTCAAACAATTCATTGTGTTTCTGTCCTGACTAACCACTACTAATCTGTTCCAAGGAAAGGTGCCCCTTTTTCCTTTTTGCTGGAGGTTGCTCTACCAAGGCTCAAAGCTGTCTGTAGGGAAAATAATCATTTGTGAGCTAAAATCCAAAAGGCATTTTGCCAAAGAAAATTCATCTCTACTGCCATACCAGGGACCCTCTCACTTTGTACATCTTTAAGCATCCAGGAAAGATTTAATTAGAGAGCAGCTCATATTCTGTTGGGGATGTTGCAGATGTTCTCCACTGGTATTTTTTGTTTCACCAGAAAAGACTTTCCTCACCTCCTCATGAAACTTAAAGCACAAGGTCAGTGGCTGTGCTTTCTGTCACACGGATTCTTCGATGCCATCTCCAAATATTTCTTGTTCATTTGAAAACATGTTGAGATCACAGCTTGTTTCCAAGGACAACCAGGTCCCCAGTGGCAGTTTTACAGGCTCCTGCAAACAGCAGTGTTCAATGTCACACAACATTGAGCATGAGAAAAGAAATAGAATCCCATAAGGAACATAAAATCCCCAAACTTGAATTGCTGTGGTTGGTTTCAGACAAGCCAGGGGCTGAGCAGATGCGTACCTGGAACTTCCTTACCCAAACCTGTGGGCTCTGGCCATATGCAGGAATGTTTTCCTGGACAGTGGCACACAGACATCTGTCCAAGAGCTGCTCCTTCCTGACTCCTCAGCTCTTGCTCAAGATCCCCCAGAACATGGACAGCGTTTGCCACTGTGTTTCCAGTGTGGTAACATTGCCAAGATTTCAAAAAGAAATCTCAAACCGCTGCCTGAAATGTGGCATTTCCAGAGAAATCTTTGCTCTGAATAAAAGAAAACAGAGACCTAAAACCATTCTTTCATTTGAACAGGATTGGTGGACTACTGCAGAGCTGCAAATCTTTATTTGGCCCAAACTGATGTATTTCCATTAAAACCTTCCATTTTGAAAGGCTGACACGTAACAGTTAAAAGAAAAAATTGTTGAACATTCTGAACAGCTCCGTTTTAGATCATCTCTCTTCCAACTGCCAGGCTGCTGTGTTGGAACTGGAAGCCTCTTGGTATCATTTGTAATGCCTTAGACAACTCTGGTTCAGAACAAAAAGCATTCCTTGGGATTAAATAGAACTTTGTCAACCTTTTGGATTTTCCACTCCGTGAATTCAGGGATTATTTCAATGATCCAGCCAGCTCAGCTCACTGCCAATAAGAACATCATAAATACAATGCTAAGAACTTTTTTCTTCAACTTTTGACCTCGAGGTAACAGTTGTAAAAAAGCATGAATATAGCTGGACAAGGCTTACTGTGGGGGTCTGAGTTATTTTCCTGCTTAATGCCAGCTGATATGAGTGCATTCATAATATCTCCTGTGGGGATGCATTAAGCAGAGTTAACCTGTGTCAACTGATGATAATGTTCAGCACTTCCTCCTGGGAGAGCCGGAGAAATGTGTTGGGTAAACACCCTACAGACTGCAGACAAGACGGCATGTTTGTTAAGGGGCTCCCAAACTGGTGATGTGCAAGCAGCCTGGATAAACTGGTCTCTGAAACGACAGGCCTTTGCTCAAGCCAAATGTGAAACTGCTTATTCTGGACGAATTAAAGGCACCGGAAAACAATGGGGTGCTATTGGGTTAGTGCTTAGGAACAAATGCAAACGCTGCTGAATTCCAGCTGCCTCCTGTTAGACCAGGGAAGGCTGCAGACAGCAGGTAAATGATACGAAGGGTTGATGAGTCAGGGAAATATGTTTTTTAGGATTTTGACGAGGTCAAATATGCAGTTTTCCCAAGAGGGGCATTCCATTGTACTTTTCTGTTTGCCAAGCATTTCCATCAGTTTATTTTTACCTTTCTTTCTTTTTTTTTTCTTAACTCTATTCAAAACTGTTGGATGTTTGGGTGTTTGGTTCAGTATGTCTGGAAAACGAAGGTCATGTTAACCCTATACTGTCAGAACCCAGGAGCAAGTCACAGTTGCTTCTCGTGGATGTGCAAGATAGATGTTTTGATACATCCTTATGGCATAATGACTCCTGGCTTGTGCAATTATTATTCTTAGAGAGGGTCTCAGCTAAGATCAAGGTCCCTGAAGTTCTCTACACTCATATATCACCACTGAAGCTAAGGAAATGGAATAGTTCTTTTACTGTGGTTACAATATTCAGACGGACGTCACTACAGCAGAAATATTGTGATGGTGTATAAATGATGGGTGTCCAAAAGGTAACACCTCCCTTTGTCCTTGTGGCAGCATTTGTTAAATGAAGATAGATTGGTTGCTCCTTTGGACACGGGGGATGAGGACAGTTTTCTCTCATTATAACTGATCATGTAGCATACAGTGGGAGAAGACACTTCTGCAACAGATCTGTATTCCTCCTCTGCAGCAATGCCGTATGTTACTACATAAAAGAGTATACAAGAAGAAACTCTAATCCTGAGCTACACAGCAGCCTGTGTATCCTATCAGAGCACTGCCCACACCTCTGGAATGCAAAGGTCAACTTCACCATTGTATGGCTGTGGATATTTTTGTGCAGCCTTGTGTTTATCTTCAGTCCCCAGGTCATTAATAAACATCCTCTGTCGAATACTTTGGACATCTGGAGTATGGCTTGCTTGTCATCTCAGACAATGATATCCTCTGAGGCTGATAGGATAAAGAGCTGTGGTAAAGGCTCCTTCTTTGGAAAAACAAAGTAATGTATTCACTTTTCAGTTGGGATTCCAGTCTGCAGGAGCATTTACACAGGAGTCTAGTTTTCATGCACATACAAGGCCTGTGGGTATCATCTCTCACTACCATCACTGCACAGCGTGGAACTGACAGGCTGGTAAGGATGATAGAGCACTGGAACAGTCTGCCCATAGAGGTTGTGGAGTCTTCTTCTATAGAGGTATTCAAGACTTTGCTGGATGCCCACCTGTGTGACTACTGTATGGTACCTGCTTTAGCAGGGGGTTGCACTCAATGATCTCTCGAGGTCCCTTCCAGCCCCTGCGGTTCTGTGATTCTTTGAGTGCAAGCAGAGTAATCTAGGAGGAAAAGAAAAGAAAAAAGAAAAAAGAAAGAAAGATTTGCTCCTATAATAAAAGACTAATTACTGATATATTTGCAGAAGGACAGTGAGTCTGGTATTTTTCAGTTTTTCTCTTCATTTTCTTTAATATTTTCTTTAAAAAAGAAAGACTATTAAAAACAAAAATTTATTTTTTTTAATTAAAAAAAGAAAAAAAGTTCTTCATTCAATAGGAATACAGAAGGGCACTTTGGGCCTGTTCTGTTTTAGTGATCAGCTGCAGGGCCCTTACAGGGGAATGATTCCCATTCATCTTACACTTTTACTCGAAAAGCAACAAAATACTGGAAGTGTCTTTTTCTGTGTAAGTTCCAGAGGGAATTTAGGGTTCCCGGTTCAGACAGAGCAGGTACCAAGATTAAGGAGGAAAGAAGCCCACCCCTCATGGCTGCAGCACTATGTGATCTGAAGCAAATGAGCAAAGAGAGCAGCTCCCCCCTACACTGATCAGGCTGCACTAGGGTCTGCACAAGTGAATGCAACCCAACCCCATCCTCTCCCACTTTTCCCTAAGGAGCAGCTTCTCCTGGGTCTACTTTGGGCTTCAGCCTTTCTGCAGATGTGATTTCAGCCCATCACAGCACACACTGCCATGCAGTGAATGCTCAGAGACAGGAAAGGAAGTGCCAGCAGGGACTCTGGTTTTCTGTGCATGTATATCCTTATGCATGTTTGAATAGAAAAGTCAGACCCACTGCTTCTCTGTGGCCAGAAAACTTTGCATTGTTTCTGCAGTGTTTCATCTGCAATGAGCTTGGCTTGACTGGGATTTATCTCAGCTCCTAATGTGTTTAGAATGAGATAACTCTTGGCATGCTCTTTTCCAATTACCTAGGAAGGATCTATCACTTCAGAGATGGCAAATGAAACACAGGATACCAATAAAGAGTGTACATTTCCATGGCATTCATAAAAGAAAAGCCGTTTGGCAGATGATGCATTTGTTTTTAATGTTCCAAACTATTGCAGACATCATGGATCAAGGTTTGCTGAGCAAAATCACATCTGCTAGTGACTGCTCGGTTATGTTTGAGACCAAAAAGATTGCCCTGGCTTGCAGGGGAGCAGGTCTTTATAGAGATAGATCAGCAAGCCACATGATGTATGGTCCTTCAGTGATGGTATTCTGCAAAGGCTTTGAGCCATGGGGAAATGCATGACTCTGGTGCAACCTGCTTGTCTGTGCAAATCTATAGCCCCCTATCAGATCAGTCACTTAAACAAAGTTTCTCCCCATTTGTTCTTTAGGGTCATGAGGAGCAGCTCCACACAGCACCCCAGTACTATACTGCTATCTTTCCCTTGTTGAGACTAAGGACTTTCAGTGCCATATTCCCATGGGATAATAGCATTACAGGAAACTGGCCTGAAAGGGAGTGCAAGAGATCATGGCACAGATCCCTCACCTCAGGGAAGGACCAGGAAGCATCAAGGCACCTGGCAGGTTCTTCTTCAATCTATCATTAGAAAAGACAACAGTGTGAAGACTGCACAAATTCCTTTGGGAAGAGGGACCACGGCATGGCCCACACACCAGCCCACATCCCTCTGTTGATGTCAGAGACGTCTTGGCCTGTGGCTCCAGCACGTGTCAGCCAAAGCCACAATGAGGACATTGTGGGCACACCTGTAAAGGTAAGGTGCATTTCACAGCAGACAACACCTTCAAACAAACAGTGTTTTCTCAGTGACTCAGGAAATTCAGTGCCATTCAGTGGAGTCTCCAAAAATAACTGTGACCTCTCTGTGCCTCTGCTCACTGATGGTGCTGATTCTTGTGCTTGCAGGGTGTGGTCTGAGGCTCTTCCCAGCACCTGGTTTGCTCCAGGACAAAGTACCCATGCTCTGGTTGGCATCTGTTTCCCAATCCTATAAAAGCAAGTGAGGTTCTGGTCACGGCGTTTGTGCTGCCACTTCACTGCTCTTTCTTTCATGACTCAGCCCTAGATCATGGAATTAGTCTTCCAAAGGAGGGGTGCAATGTGCAGAGATTGAAAGGGAAAGGCTGCCTGTTACAGCTAGAGGGGCCAAGCCAAAGGTTTCCTTAGCTACAGCAGCAACACAGCGTCAAAGGGCAGTAGAGTAAATGGTATTCTGCTCTTTCCCTTGCTTTGGTCTAGTTTGTTCCTCTCCTTAAGTTGCTTCATATGCATTGCTTAGCAACTTGGGAATCATATGATCAGGGGTTGCATGACTACGTGTTTATTGGCATGTGACTATCATCTACGTGCTAGAAACCTATATTCAAGCAAAGAGATTCTTGGGGAGGGGCAAGCAGTCCGCTCGCATGTCAGTGACCACGTGTTCCTCAAACATCGTAAGCTGGTCTGTGGTGTTTCTGAGAGAGAAATGGACATTTCTCATTTCTTTGGGTGCATGTTCTTTTTCACAGAGAGCCCTGGAGTAACATCCCTTTCATATTCTAGCTTATGTGTTTAGTTTCGCCTAAAGGAAAACACAGAATTTCTGGCCTTTGGGAGTTTATAATGTTATCCAGGATTCAGACTGAGAAATGAAAATCTTGTGATTTAGTGTCCAAGAAAATATCTAAAAGCATTCCTATGATTGTGGATCATTTAATTCAGATGTTGAGTGATGGATTGATCTCACTTGGCATTAAATACTTACAATGTAGATATCAACATCTTAGTCAATTTC
The DNA here is from genome assembly GCF_951394365.1 of Tetrao urogallus. Lineage (NCBI taxonomy): Eukaryota > Metazoa > Chordata > Aves > Galliformes > Phasianidae > Tetrao > Tetrao urogallus. The sequence goes on along the minus strand of NC_136814.1, from coordinate 100,662,844 downwards.
CCTGCTCTCTTTGTACAATGCAAAGAGATAAATAGGTGTATTTAAGTTGCAATTCATCAGGTGTATTCAAGACCCATATTTTTGGACAACCCATTGACTGCAAGAAGAGCTGAGACAGCTGGGAATATCTTCAGCCACATACCCCTTGTAATCTAGCAACCTCATCAATTCACTGGTGTATTGCCCCTAGCTTCTACTTGCTACACCTGAAGGGACTCTGTGTTGGTGTCTCAGACTGGCCACAGCTCCTCAGATGGAACCAGGCAGCTATTAGTATGCAATCAAAGCCCTGCTTTGGGCTGTGGTTGATCAGAATGTGTTGGCTGTTTGATCTCTCTTTTGTGCCTGACCAAAACACTCAGACAATCCCCGTGCTGCAATGTTTGTTGCAGTTAGTGGCATTACTGTCATCTTCAAATAATGATCAGTTTTGAGTCAGACTCAGCATTAAACTTCATTTTACCTTGGTGACACACTGCTTTATGGGAGTCATAGTTTATGAGGTTGTACTTAAATTTGTCTGGCTTCAGTTTCCAGCCACTGCTTCTTATCATGTCCTTCTTCATTGCATTTAAAAAGCTCTTTAACGTTTTAACCTTTTTATTGACTGTATCTAACCTGACACTCAATCTTCTTTTCCTATATAAATCAGACTTATCACTTTAACTCTCTAACCATATTTTTCCAGGTCTCTAACGTCTTTATTTGCGTCTTCTGAATATTGGTTCCACTTTGTCAACTCTCAAGAAATGCACATGCTAAGATGAAGGTCTCCTTTTATTAGGTATCATCTCAAAGGCAGAAATCTGACTGCATCCTCCAATCTGACCTTTCAGTCAGTGGGGAGAAACAAGCTTCACTGGAGGTCAACATGAATGGCTCCAACCTTTATTTTTGCATGAAATGAGAAGGGTGGCTCTAGGATGACAATTTTGCTTTCTGCCTATTTTAATTACAGTCTCTCTGCTTGATATCATGGAGGAAAATACCAATTACTCCATGTAGGGAGGATAGACATTGCATTACTCTACCAGTGGTCACAGGATAACACAAACTCATTTCCCAGAGGTCTCCAAATGGCTGTCAGAGAGTAATGACTTTCAGTTGCTTCTAACCCACAAAAACTCCAAAGTGGTGCCCTGGAGGTGAAAAGACTGAGCCTTATCACAAATCCTTTCAGCTTTCAGACGTGCCTTCATTTGTTCTCTAACACCTAAAGCTTTAATTAATAAGGATTATTATTTTTCACAGCGCCTCTCATTTGCGCAAAAATTGGTTTGGAGACCAATTTCCAGGAACTCCTTCTGTTCAGGAACGTTTCCCGTGATATGCACTAACACTCTCCCTGCTAGTATTTTTCCCTATTTTAAAGCTTCATTGAAAACTGATATTTCTATGTGGAAAATGAGACATACAGATGAAAATATTCGGTAATGCATCTTCAAAGAGCTAGACTTCAAAGCTAAAAAGAAGCAGCTGTAATGCAGTGGCAGAATTTGTAGATTCCCCTCAGATTCTCGTATCCTATTTTGGTTACTTTTTGTGTTGCAGTTGAGCTGGAACATCCATTCCTTGTTTCTGAGTTTCATCTCCATTTCTGTGCGTGCTCAGTCTCTGTGATCAGGGTTGCATCTCATTTATTCTGTTCCATGGAAAAGTCTCACTGAAACTACTGAGATTATGCAAAAAGAAATAAAAAAAGGGGCAAGCATCAGATGCACCATCTGTGTGAAGCTATCTGATATATTACTACAGTAGCAGGCAGATTCTGGTCACAGTCATGCTATTTTTGCACTAGTAAATCTGCAATCAGAATGTGCCTGTGATAGGTTTAGCATACACCATACTTACAGCAATAACTCTTGACAGCACTTACATCTTGCAGGCACAAGAGAGGGCCAATAAATGATGAAAAATCAGACATTTTGCCTCAAAATATCCAAGTAGTTTACATGCAAGGAGATTTTACTTCATGAAAAGTGAATGGAGTAAAATGGAGTGCCTCCACTGTGCTAAACATAGATGAGAAAAAGGACTGGATTTTTCCATTATATTGACAGCTAACCAGACTGAGAGTTTATGAAAGTATGTTCTGCTTTGGTGGGAGCAGCTGACAAATAGCTTTGATATGGATGGGAAGAGCCATGTGTGAGCATCAAAGGAATAGCAAAAGTTCACTCAGGAAGCGCTCTGGGTAAAAGCATTGCTTGATCTTGCAATCCTACCCCCAGTGATTTTAATAATCACCAAGAAACAAGTGAAAAGTTTAATCCTTCCATAGCACAAGTCCACTAAAGGGAAACTAATTTAGAGGAAACTCTGCAAAGGCAAAGGAGCCAGCTTCTTACTGCATGGCCTGTGAAGGGTGCTGGAGGCACTGCCAAAAAATACCATCAAGAAGACTATGAAGAAGGACACAAGACAATTGTCAGCAACCACTGTCCATGCAGAAGAAATCCCAACAGCAATTGACCACCAACCATTTACAGGCAGTGAAGGTAGCAGAAGAAGATTTGATCACCTCCAAGACATTCAGTAGGATTCATTACTCTTAACTTTGCGTGAGAACAATATAAATTCTGTTCCTGGGCCCAACACCCTTGTTTCCTCGTGTATTCTGGCTTTCTGCAACGTCTGACCATGCCAACTGCCAGATTGGTCCCCAACATTGTTTTGGCCATGGGCTACCAATTCCTCTCCTAAAGACCTGATGGATTCAGTAAGGGTGGTAGCAATCTGGGATATCCTCACTACTTTAGAGGGAAAGAGCATTTCCTGCCATTCCTTGCCCTTCATCTTCAGTGCCAGATAACAATCTCCTCCCTAGCACTTTAGTATTCAAATGCAGACATAGCCTGGACATCTAAATCAGTGCTAGTCACTCACGTTCCATTCTTAGCCAATGGAAATAATTTTCACTTTCAAGGTGCAGTCAGAGCCATTATAGAACTTAGGATAAGGAAAAATGAATCCTGAGGTGGCTGTATTTCTTTGTTGACTATAAAAACAGTCTAGACACTTAGCTCATAGGCAGAAATTTACAATGTGAACATCTGGAGTCGGTCGGACAAATCCCACCTCTCCCATCAAACTGTTATGAATTTCTTTTGTAAAGACACCATTAGTGAGGACTGAGTCTGTAGCACATCACAGACAAAGAGATTTCCCTTTATTTGTTTACCAAATATTGCAAGTAGAAATTTACCTCTCTAATCTAGTGAACAGCAACAAAAAAAAAGAGGCCTACAGCAGGAGTCGTTAAGAAAGTGCTTATTTAAATACACAGCTTAATTTAGAGAATATGCAAAATTTAGTCAAATAAATGGAAATGTTTTAACATAATCTGTTATGGGAAATGGTTGCAAAAGTTGTTCCCTCAGAAGCAGACCAAGTTCTCAAAACCAGCATTTGGTAGGGTAATTGCTAGCTGACAGCCTAGCTGACCCAATGCATCTTTTCCATCTGACACGAAGCTGGAGTGATACAAGAACTGTCTGATCCAATATTACACCTGCCCATAAAGAAACGAACTTATAAAAACAATGAGAACATGACTGAGTCAGCACACTGAATTTTTATCAGATCAGCATTCTGCATGTCTGGCTGCAGTGCTTCTGGTAAGACAGGGACCTGCTGCTGTGCAGTGCTCTCTGGGCTGCTCCCACTGTGCTGGGGAGAAGCAGACAGAAAACATATTTGAAAATTCCATCCTCAATCCCGTTTTAAATGTACAAAATGGCATGAAGCTTAGCCTAGAGCACAGATAAAGACCTTGAGTGTTGTCGATATCTGGATTTAAGCAGGTGTAGCTAAGTTAATGCTGATCTATTCGGATTATTCACTGCAGACAGCATTCCTGTGGCTGAAATCTCCCTTGTATGCTGAGTATGGACATGGCTCACAAACAACCTATAACTTGAAGCTTCTTCCCCATTATGAATAATTTGCAGAAGAATTTCTTTTATGGAGTGAGGAGATGACAGTAAAATACTTCTGCAGCTCATGGACCATTGCAGGGATGGATTTGATTGCAGTGATCTGCATTCATGAGCACTGGAGCTGGGAGTGAAGACTCCCTTTGCTTCCGCAGCTGGGGGAGGGCATGGTGCCGCTGGCTGTGAGCTCCATGCTCCTCCAATACACCCAGGTGTTAGCTGAAATTTATGACCAGCCATCCACACCTGCTCTGTGGATTTATTCCCACTTAACATAAATATTCATGGATGAGCCTGTGGCCCTTAAGGCTGCACAGTTGGGTGCACCGTTTATTTTTCCGAGTGTAAGGAATTAATGGCAGATGAGCACTACCTCTGCATTCCAGGATGACCTCACTGAGGTCCCCATTAGATGGTGTTTGGTTCCCTGCTAGCATAAACAGCTTCTGAGTGTCTTGTTTTCTTTCCAAATGCAGGAAATCTCCCACCTCAGGATTCTCCCAGCAGGATGGATGATTCACCCCAAGACCCACTGCCCCTTCCTCCAGCTCCAGCTGGGAACTCGAAATAGAAAGCTGCCTCAGATGGACTGCACAGCAAGGAAACCCTTTTCTGACCCAGCACACACTCCTCACACAGTATCTGTTTCATTCTCAGAGCACAGATTTCCGGAAATCCATCCCCTCTTTGGGGCCTCCAGACGCCTGACGTCAGCAGTACTTCCTCGCATGTTTGGCATGCTTGAAATTGCTGGGACTTAGCTGGGAAACAGAGGGGATTTGGGGAAACAAGAGTAAGATACAGTTTTCTTTCCTAGAGAAGGAATTTGCTTCCAGACACCACTTTGTTATGCACCATCCATGTTTATTCTTTTGTTTTGCCACAGCTTGCTTGACTGCTCAGGCTGCACAGTCCTTCCAGCAGATGTTTCCTGCCTGGATCCTGCCTGAAAGAGACCACTTCAGGCTGACCAACATGTCAGGGGTTAAGGATAATGCTTTAGAAATGAGAGAATTGGATTCATCTTGCCACCCAGCTGTCTCCCATGTCCCAGGAGCAGCAGGTAGGCAGGACACAGCCAGGCAGGAGGCCTGAGATGCTTCTGTATTATGAATATCTTCAATGAATGCAAATTTCTGGCACATAGCATGCAGATGAAGAACAGTCTCAGCATGAAGGTGAGGGAAACAGCTTAGTTTAGCTTTGACTCTGCAGCCTGTGCAGCCTTTATTGTTGTTATAACAGCAATGACGAAAGCCCAGTTATGGCTCTGGCAGCAACTTGATGGGGAAGACCAAAGGACAAACTCGTCTGCAAGAAGCAGGCACTGATCCAGGCCAGTAAATGCTCTGCAGTTCTATTTCCACAAGGCAGGTTTTCTCCGATGCTGAGTGCTAACTGGGCACAGTGGTGGCTGAGGAGGAATAGGTGTAGGTCTAGCAAAGGCTCTTGCCTTGGGGAGAAATTTCTTGAAGTGTGCTGGACCTGGAGAACCATATTTCAAGATAATTGTGCATGGGAAGAGCTACTTGAAGGATGACCACCTCCTTTCCTCCTTTCCAGGCAGGTTTGTAAAGAGAATTCTAATTTCCTATGCGAATTGAGCAGAATCCTTCACTCATCACAGATGTGGCAGTGCTGTTGCTACCACACAGGTGGTAAACAGGTGGCCCATTTTTCTGGCTGTTTGCTCCAAACCATGACCTACTTTTCCTCCTGCTGCGTCCTTCCTTCCTGTATCTCCCTTTTTCACTTTCCTCCCCCACCTCTGATGAAAGAACTGCTGGGCAGGCTGATCTTATATGTCTTGTGCTGCTTGAGTGTTATCCTCATTTTTTGAGTCCCTCACAGACATAGAATCATAGAATTTGTTGAGCTGGAAGGTACCCTTAGCAGCCATCTAGTGCAATTCCCCAGCAATGAACAGGGACACCTTCAGCTAGAACAACGGGGCTCAGAGCACCATCCAGCCTGACCTTGAGTGTCTTCAGGGACAAGGCATCCACCACCTCTTTGGGCAACCTGTGCCACTGCCTCACCACCCCTATTATAAAAAATTTCTTCCTTATTTCCAGTCTCAGTTCTAACTCAGCAGCACGGACCCATCTACACAGTCACTGACAGCACAGTGGGCTGTACACTCAGGTAGTGCCGAGGAAGCATGAGTATTAGCTTGGATCATCAGAATTAGGAAACAAACCATTGGGCAAGAGAGTACTGAGACAATATTTTCCACACCGGTTATGTTTTCACCATCAGTTTCAGTGCTAAGAGGCAGGAATTGCTTTCAAACAGATTGAAGGGCATAGGTCAATAAAAATGATCTGTTTGTAGTTTCTGCTGTCAAAACAGTACACGTACACAGATCTCAGACAGCCTTGTAATCTGGGCTTGTCTCCTTTCATTAACCATTAGATAGCATTCTGTCCCCAGTGAGATGAGGTGATGTGGGGAAGATCTGGGGAAGCCAAGTGCAATTTTGGGAGGTAGAGGAAAGGAGTCCTTTTATGACTAACTAAGCTGACATCATGATGTTAAAATAAAACTGAATTACTGCCTGCTAAACAAATCACATGCAAGGTAGCCATGGAGGGACAGCAGCAAGATGAATTTCAAAGGTGATCTGGCTGTATGAACCCTGACCTGGCTGGCACCAGACATGTACACAGCACTACACTTCAACATGAATGTTTATTTTCTGCTCCCTACGTGTCAAAGACCCATTCCTGCACAACCACTGACGTCATCCAGTACAGCAGCATGACATGGGGTGATGGTAATGCACTGGGATCCATTAGGGACACAAAAAGGGACAACATGCTGTTCACGTGTCATAGATACCGTCTGAAGAAGTAAGGATGCCAACTTGTCCATCATATTGTGCACTGAGATGTCTGCAGGCCCAGGGAAGACACCCCAGCACACAGTTTTGTTGGTGGCAATGTTCACCAGCAGCACCCTTTCAAGCATCATCAGTGGTACTGCTACCAATATGGTTAGAGGTAGGCATCAGTAGTTGACTAGTACTGTACAAAATAGAGGGAAAGAGTCATAAAATCAAAGAATCATTAGGGTTGGAAAGAGCACTAAGATCATCTAGTCCAACCATCACCCCATGCCTACGACTGCTAAGTCATCAGAACAAATGTGTTCATACACTTATGCTGTTAAAATTACATGTGGAAAGCACGAACTGTGCTCTTCTTCCATCACAGCATCATGCACACAGCAACACGGCTCTGGGACAGCAGCAAGTTGTGGCAATGCTACAACCTTCTCAGCAGCTCTGCTCCATAGTAAATAACTATTTGTAAGTATGTGCTCTTAGCTGGAATCTACTTGTGGTAGATTTATTGGGTCCCTTTTACTAAATTTCAAATAAAAAATGTATCTATTTGCAAAATACGCTTCTGTTTTAACACACATCAAGTATCATTACTTCTGATGAGATTGGAGCATTCTCAGAGAAGTGACTGTACAGTGAGGGTACTATGGGCAGTCTGCCACAGGAATGTCCCTTAATGTCCTGCTGGGTGATTTCCCAGCTCAGAAATTGCTAAAGCAATAACATTATCGTCTCCTATGTTCTACTCACCTTGTCTATGCAGACTGTAGGCTGTGTAATGCTGTGTATCTCCTCGTGGCAAACACAAGAGAAGTGATGCATTAGCTCTCCTAACAAAGCCTGTCATGTAAGAAAATATGAATAACCTTGTGATGTGAGAAACTTGAGATAAGTAGCTCAGGCAGGGGGGAACAGCAAATCAGCCTACAACCTCTGCCTCCTCCCTGGGATGATCCTAATATCCTCCACTCCTTCAGGTGTCAGTGCTGATTGCTTGATCTGTGCCATTAATTTCCCGTTCATTAGGACTTTTCTATCCTGATTGTAACTTCAAATTGGAAACAAGATTTGGTACAGCTATGAGAAAAAAAAAAAAAAAAAAAAAAAAAAAGATGACATCTCTGTTGGAATAAATGCATTCTGCTGAACTGAATGGATAAATGCAGTCTGCTGGGCTGCCCACAGAGGTGGTGGAGTCACCCTGGAGGTGTTCAAGGAACGTTTGGATTTTGTGTTGAGAGACATGGTCTAGTGAGTACTATTGGTGATAGGTGGATGGTTGGACTGGATGATCTTGAAGGTCTTTTCCAACCTTGGTGATTCTGTGATTCTGTGAAGCAGAATATACCTCCATATACCAACCACATTGCTGACTCCTAAAGTCAATATTTATACATTTCTGCACCAGGAATGTTAACAGCAGGATTCAATGTGGTGAAAAACAAATATTAATGTGTTTGCTTAAAAGTCAGATTAGGCTGTGTCCAGGTAAATATTCCTTCTTGCAAGTAGAGGAGAGGTTGATTGCCCTTCCCCCTTCTCAAAAGCAGCCAAACCAAATTAAAAATTTAAAAACAAAAAAAATCAATTATACATTTAGTTTTTAATTAAGGAGGTACCAAACTCAGTGGGAACAGAAGCCTTGGGGAGCTGTCAGTCATTCTGTCAGTCAAAAAGGACAATTTCACAGCAGGGAGAGTGGCTCATAAGGACACCACCCAGTAGTGCTCTCTCTGAGCAAGGAGAAAATGCTCCCAGGGGACGAAAAAAGAGATCAGACCTCTTCCCCAGAAGAGGCAAAAGTGCTTAACAAAGTGCAGCTGAGCACCAGCATTTCATCCTTTATTCTCTGGTTTGCCCTTCTGCTCTGCAAGGGCAATCACTTCAAGGCAATCACTGCCAGCACTGGCCCATCTTCCTTCCCAGAGGTTCCTGCATGGAAATGAATGAGTGCCATGACAGGAGGGATGGCAAAGGATAACAGAACACTACATAGTGTTCCTTGGTCCTCCCCGTCTCCATCCCCTATCACAGCTGCTGGTGCAGGATGGGCCAGAAGGACACACACAGCACATACCCACATTGTGAACCCACCCCATCAGGTTTCAAGCCAACTGAGAGGGATGAAGGGCTGAATTAGCACCTGAATAGGCACTTCCATGCAGTGGTATTAGGTAGGCTGCTAGGTTCTCAGCAGCCCTCAGCCAGCCACACCAGGTAGCAAGTACATCTTACCTGCAAAATTAAACAATTCTCTTTCTTATATTCTGCTTATTTTCATTTCCATTTTAGAAGAGAACTGCCAAAACTGCAGGTGGATTTGCAGGCTGGGTTTAATTACACTGAGGGACTAAAGGCAGCTCTGCTCCTCTCCCTGTGCCTGCTGCTCCCAGGGGAAGGCTGCATGGCCCTGATGTCCCACTGGCTTCTTTCTGTATTCCCAAGATGAAAAACAAGGAAAAATGCAAGAGTTGCTTTTGTAATTCTCAAGGACAGCAAGTGAAGAAAGTTTCATCTTCTTCACCTCTCTGAGCAATGCTTGTGGTGTCTTGTTTTGGTTTACAAATGCTCTAAGGTGGATTGAGTTTGGCTTCACAGAGCACCAAACACACTGGGACTTTGTCCAAGGCAGAAACAATTAGGGCACAACCCAAATAAGCAGCATCTTTAATCACATACTTCCCCTGCCTGCTCCATCTTTGCCTGTAGGGAGCTGCACTTAAGCCAGGACTGGGCTGAAATGAGCAAAGGGTTATTTCTTTCGCTGTCACATAAACAAAGACCCTAACATCTCCTGTGGAAGCTATTTCAGTACATGCTCACTTGTTCCCCATCTCCCAGATCACATATTATTTTACAAGTTCACATTAAAAAGGTTAATGGAGGAAGCAGGCACTGGCAGTCATTTTCACTTTCCCAGACTGAGTCACTGCACTGGCATAATTCAGCTCGTGCAAAGCACCACATAACAATAATACCTACACCCACAATCTTTCCTTTTTTTTTCTTTCATCAAATCTTTTTTTTTTTTTCTTGACCCCTCCCTGGATGAACTTTGTCTTGGATAAACAGCAACATCTGGAATTCAGCAACACACACCATAAAGGGAATAACACGTCCACAGCAGTTTTGGCGAAAAGGGCAAACCCATTTATTACTCAAACGAAAAGTTACGATTGCTAAATGTCAGATGGAATTAGGAAAAGAAAAAAAATTGAGTCCTCTGTGTGCGTCCTTTGCATCCTTCCGTGTGTGCACAGAGCTGTCCCTCTCTTATCACTTACCGATCTCTTACGGCCAGACTCACAGAGGGGCAAGAACCCCTCAGTCCTACCAGCATAGCACAACAGAATCATTAAGGTTGGAAAAGACCTCTAAGATCATCTAGCCCAAATATCCACCTATCACCAATATTGCCCACAAAACCATGTCCCTCAGTGCCCACGTTTCTGGAATACCCCCAGGTATTCCTCCCAGCGTAGCTTTTGTCACTGCATCACTGCTCTTTCAGAGAAGTTCTTCCCAATATCCAACCTGAACCTCTGCTGGCACAACTTGAGGCCATTCCCAAGCCATTGCATTGCAAATCACCCTCAACAATGTTAATGTTAGATACTTAACCTGAATATTTTAAAATATTCATTTAAATTTTGCAGTTTAAACTGTGAAGTTTGAAAGGATTTATAAAATATATGAGAGAGAGAGAGAGAGACAAAGGAACGTGCACCTAGCTGCAAGTTCAGAGGCACTGAGAGCATTTCTGCTGTATAGAATACTCTGAGCTGGAAGTGACCCAAAAGAATGAACATTGAGTCCATATGTATCTAAGAACAGATTTGCAGAGGATAAGCTGCCAGGTCAGTGCTCCTGTCTGTTATCTGCTTTTCTTCATCTTTAACAGTGCTAGTTGCAGATGACACCCCTATGGAAAGCAGCACAAGTGCCTCTGGGTCCAACAGAAGGCAGGATGCACCCAGGGTTGTTTTCTAAAACAGAAATATAATTGCTATATGAGCCTCCATTCCAGCAGTTAAGGGGTGACAGAAAAGCCTCTCTGTTCTCTCTGACAGATGAAAGACCAACACACAAGCACTGGAGTGCTGTATGCATCTCTATTCCCCCAGCAGCACAACCCACCTTCTGCAGAATGTCTGGGGGGAACTGGCAAGAAAACTGCTTCAAATGGCCCCTCAGACCATGGGATAACTGAGCTGGGTGCTGAAGTGACAAGCTTACATAGTCCTGGGTTGTGTCAGAAGAAAGCATTGCCTTAGACCACGGGCAACAAAAACGATGCTGAATAGCATGTAGCCCTCACTGGGAGCAGGAGCTGCTTAACGGCCTGTGTAACACATCGGTTAACCACAACAATCCCATCTCCATGGAGCACGTAATATTGTGTTTGTTACCACAGCTACCCAAGGGCGTGTCCACAGCAGATAACATTTCCTGCTACCAACAGCTCTGAGGGCTCAGCAGAGGGAGCAAGGGATGGTCATGGTGCCGGCAGCATCCCCACCTGCCACCTGCCCCTGGGAACAAGTGCCTGGGAAAATCGTCAGCTCGTTTTCCTTTATTGGCAGCATGCTTTTGATAAGGAATTTCCATGGGTGTCCTTCTCCTATGGCCAGGTTCTGTCATGACAGGTTTGCTCCCATGCCACCGCATCCCTGCACCGGGCTGCAGGGAGGCTCTGAATGCTGATGTTTTCACAGCTTTTCAGCAGGGCTATTCCTGCTGCAGACTGGGAATGCTCCGTGTTTCTTGGCAGCTTTTCAGGCATGGAGGGATGTGCATATGGTACCAAGGAAATGCACGCTGTTGTAAAAGCCCCACATAAGGAGACAAGGTTTTACAACAACAGAAATGGAAATAAGGTGGCCAGCTGTTGCCTGCTCCCCTTCTCTAGTTTCAGAATTCCTTGCTAAGGAAAAAAAAAAAAAAAAAAGAGATATATTTTAGATTTAACTTTAAACCAAAATAGAGTCAGGATATAAAACAGAGAGTGGGTTACAGCTCGTGTCCTTCAGAACAACATCTATTGAATTCCAGGAGTGATGAGGCAAACCTTCAGTTCCCAATGATGAACCTATGGGCCATATAAACACATGGTGCTATCAGGACAGAGGTGCTGGAAGTTATAAATCCTTGGTGGATGACCTCAGGTACGGTGTGTGCCTGTACTCACACAGCACATCCGTCCAAGGGCTACCATAAATTGTATGAGTCTAACCATCTCTTGATCCTTTTTTCTTACCCACTGGAATGCAGCATTTACCCGTGTGCACGCAGCATTGCTATTTATAACTACGAACCCATTGGGATGAGATTTTTTTCCCCAGAATCTTGGAATAGTTTAACCAAATGATAAACAAATCATCCCTCCTTTCTTTCATGTTGTGCATTTAACTACCGAGGCTGAGAATGTGGAAACAATCCTAATAATGCTGTCTCGGATGACCCAGAGTTCCCATTAATGATTTATCTGTGGCTAGAAGGACAGCAAAGCAGTGCCCACTGCATAACCTCTAGGAAGGAAGAAAGGGCCATACCTGGCAGAAATGAATGCCTGCACTTGGCCGCTCTGCCTAAATAACACAGCAGACCTGGCAGTGCCCAAAACTGAGCAGAAAGGCACAGCCAAAAGGTCACTGATGTGCCCACGGTGAAGTCAGGCAAAGGCGTGCAGCTATAATTATCCCTCCCCTCCACCCTCCCACGTTTTCAGTTTGTTCACCTGTTACATTTGTCACTAAACAAGAGAGGAGGCTCTTTATACAAGGGACATCTGCTTTATTGCTGGAACCCAGCCCAATCTCAGGCAGAGCATGTTTTGGTAGCACTGTGGGGTAAACAGTATCTTTATACTGAGTTCCTGCCTCCCTTCCTCTTGCTCATGCAGACGTGTACATGCACACAAATACACAGCCTCTCCAGGGCTGTTAACAACACCCTGAGTTCTGAGCTAACTTCAGTAAATGTTGTAATGAGTCATAAATATTGTTGCCTCAGTAAAAGTGATGCTGGTTTATGTGCGTACCAGAAACAGGTGCTGGAGAGACACCACCAGATCTGGGCATGCACAGAGCCCCTGCCCTCAATCACCACGGATTTCCCTTCAAGGGGGAGGGCATTTGGCACATCAGGTTTATTTTTGCAGCTGGGGGGGTGTGTTCTATGATTTGCTTGGGCATAGATGAGGTACAGATCAGGTCTAAATCCTGGAGGTAGAAGGATGCAGATAGCTGGAAAGTGCTGAAGGCTTGTGGGAAAGACATCGTGGTAAGGGGAGGCACTAGAAATTCAAGCTGGGATAGCCAAATTACAGTAGACAGAAGAGTCATAGCCATGGAGCATTGGATGGTGAGATGGCAAAGGCCGCTCATAACCTGAGGGAAATCACATATGTTCCTCACCACTGGTAAATGAATGGGCTCAAGCCATACAAGGATGTGTAACCAAAATGCCAGTGGTGTTTTCACATGCCATGAGGTCCCACGGAAAGTTTCACCCACTGGTGGATCACAATCTTCCCAGCTGCACAGCATGGGTCCTGCTGTACCTGTATCATCCAGAGCATGAGATGTAGACCCCCTGGGTCCTCTCATCACCCCTCTAGCTCCTCCCTCAAAGAATCAGTCAGGTGAGAATGTCCCAGCTTGATGCAAAGGAATCAGGCAGCTACATCCCCCTAGTCTTGGACTCATCAGCTGGCATGGTCAATGCCAATGCCAATCCCATCACATCAAAGAGAAACTTCACCATTCTTGATCATAGAAGCATAGACTGGCTTAGGTTGGAGGGGACCTTGAAGATCATGTAGTTTCTAATCCCCTGCCATGGGCCTGCCATGTCGCCACCCCCCAGCTGATGCTGCCCAGGCCCACCCAACACGGCCTTGAATGCCTCCAGAGATGGGACATTCACAGCTTCTCTGGGCAGCCCATTTCCAGCATCTCACCACCCTCAGAGTAAAGAATTTCTTCTTAACATCTAATCTAAATTTCCTCTCATTTAGTTTAAAGCTATTCCCCCTTGTCCTATCAAAGGAGATGAGGTAGGACCTGGTAGAATCTACTCCAGTTGAAACAGATATGAAGGGACTCCAGCAGTTAGTAGTTAGTTAGTAGTTTAAGGTAGCTATATGAGGACACTGTCATCTCACTGGGAAGGGAAGGTTGACCAGAAACGAGGTCACTTTCTCACTGTATCAGAGCATAAACTAGGATTTTTCTTCTTCCTTCTTCCTGTGTGTAACATTTTCTATACCATAGGAAGCTGTAAGAATATCCGTAAGAATAGAATTCTCATAGAGCCCCCTTTGCCTTGTGTGTTTTCCAGTCTAGGGAGAACAAATTAATTTTAGAAGTCCAAGAAGATCCTCCTTTATCAGTTAAAACATCCCCAGTGTTGTGAGATAAGGATTTATTTCAGCAGTTTCAAATATTTCTTACTGCTACTCCCCAGTGTGGGAGTTGCTGAACTCAAAGATTTGGTCATAAATTGTGCAAATGCTCCCAGCATTTTTAATTAATGTGAAATTTGCATTTTAATGAAGGGGTTGATGGAGCCCTCCAGCAACAGAAGCAATTACATATTGACCTGACGAAATAGCAGTAGTAGGATTGTTACAGCAAATGTGTTCTGCATGGTTTGCAATGGATTCAGCGTTCTCCTGGGCGTTTCAGCTCTGCCCACAGTTAATGAGCAGAGGTGCAATGCCCTGGAGCAAATACTGGGAGAAACGGAAGCTCCTGGGAGTCCTGCTGATCTGGGCACCTGGTGTCAGAATCTTTACCCACTTTTTGGTTAGATTTGCTCATGGGTCAGAGAGCAGAAGCAGGAAGCAGCTGAGACTTCTTTTCTTCCTAGTCACTAGTACTAGGTCCTGGTTGCACTCCGGGGTCATCCTCTGGTGTACCTTCCCTAGTACCTGAAGCAAGAGAGAAGACATTGTGCACGATTCCATGCTTTTCCAAATTTGCTGCCCTAGACAGGGACAAATGGTAACTTAGCTCAGTTTTTTAAATCAACAAGGAGCACAGAAAATTGTTTTCACCATTTATGCAATTCCTCCCTCCAGTAAAGAGATCACTACACTTTTTTTAGGTGAAAATAATCTGCATAGCTGCATTTTTGCTTTTTTTTTTTTTAACGTCTTGGTAGGCAACATGGACAGCAGGATGGAGTACACTCTCAGCAAGTCTGCAGACAGCACCAAGCTGTGTGGTGTAGTTGACATGCTAGATGAAAAGGATGCCATCCTGAGGGACCTGAACAAGCTTGAGAGGTGGGCCCATGCCAACCCTATGAGTTAAACACAGCCAAATGCAAGATCCTGCACCTGGGTCAGGGCAATCTGAAGAATAGATACAAGTTGGGCAGAGAATGGCTTGAGAGCAGCTCTGAGAAGGATTTGGGGGTATTGATCGATGAGAGATTCAACAGGAGCTGGCAATGTGTACTTGCAGCCCAAAAGGCCAACTGTATGCTGGGTTGCAGCAAGTGAAGTGTGACCAGCAGGTCAAGGGAGGAGATTCTGCCCCTCTACTCTGCTCTTGTGAGAGCCCCCTGAATTGCTGCATCCAGTTGTGGAGCCCCCAACACGAGAAGGACATGGTGTTGTTGGAGCAAGTCCAGAGAAGGGCATGAAGATGATCAGAGGTCTGGAGCACCTCTTCTAGAGAGACAGGATGAGTCAGCTGGGGCTCTTCAGCATGGAGAAGAGGAGACCTCATAGCTGCCTTCCAGTACATGAAGGGGCCTACAGGAAAGTTGGGGAGGAACTTTTAATAATGGCAGGTAGTGACAGGATGAGGGAAAATGATTTTAAGAAGGAAGAGGGTAGATTTAGACTAGATATCAGGAAGAAATTCTTTACTGTGAGGGTGGTGAGACACTGAAACAGATTGCCCAGTGAGGTTGTGGATGCCTTCTCTCTGGAATTATTCAAGGCCAGGCTGGATGGGACTGTGAGCAACCTGGTCTAGCAGGAGGGTTGGAAGTACATGATCTTAAAGGTCCTTTCTAACCCATACCATTCTATGATTCTATGATTCTATGATTCTATGATTTTAATATGCAGGACTTTCTTCAGAATCATTGAAACCACAACAAATGTGGCAATGGACCAAAAGAACCGTCATTTGGCTGCTGTATGTTCTAGAAGCTAACTCACCATGCAATCCTGAGAACAGAGCTAAAGCACTAGAACATTTTTTGCATCCACAAGTTACTTATAAAGCCCAGAGGAAAAACAACAGGAAACACGAAGACTTTCCAGTTTGATGAACAGAGAACACACTTTGGTTTCCCAGCAGCTCTTGATGGCTCACAAGGTGTTCCATACATTCCCTCTCCTCCAAACAAACAAATAATGTGGTCTTCTTCATTCAAGCAGAGACAAGTAGAATCTCAGCTGAGCTGAGAACAGATTTCAGATAATCTCAGTCCAAACTCAGTCTCGATTCACTTTCTTCACCACATCTACTCCATGTCAGCACGAGCTCTAATTATGGCCAAGCCCTTAAAAACAACAGAGAAGACGCAGAGACAATATGAGTGGCTCTGGCTCAATTTGTTCCACAGTACATGTCATATAACAAAGTGGAAGACTGAGAATCAGTTCTCTCCAAATGCTCATTCATCTACAAACTGTTGACTGCTGGAATGAAAGGAGACAGAATTGGCAAAGGCAGAGAGAGCAGGACCACTTTTCTATATGTCACCACGGAAAATCTTTTAGTAAACCTTCTAAAAAAAAATGAGTTTTATACTGTTCTATCTAGAAGTGAATCAGACAGAAACCACAATAATATGGTTTTCATAGCCTAACCTCTGAGAAGACTTTAAAGTCCCAATGGCACCATATTTATTAACAGCTCCTGTTAGCAGCAGCCACTCTCCTCTCCCCTCATTTCTGTGGCCCTGACCTCTGAGCACTTAAATTGGTATTATCTGATAAATTCCTCTCCAGTTCCAATGCCTCCCTGGCTCACTCACCCTTTGTTCCCACTATAGGTACAGAGGTATATTACATTCTGTTGTTATTATGCTATCAGGTGCCATCTTAAGCAAACCCGTTACCACAAATAATCTGTATCTCAACAATCCTTCCTAAATGGTGATTTGCACAGCAAGTGAGAGCATGCAATGAAGACAGTGTGGGAGCACACAGATAAAAGAGCATTCCTGAGCACTAACCAGCTCAGTACAGAAGAAGTGGCAGTAGGGATAGGGCTTTTTTTTGCTGAAGTCCCACATTAGATGCTCTAGTGCAGGGACACTGACTTGGTCCTCACTTTCTCATTCTTCTTTTTCTATTCCTGGGGCAAAAAGATTTTTGCCACTTTATCTGCTGGATCAAACTCATCTCGTCTCTCACCAGTTCTCATTTTATATCTCCCATTCCCTGGATCTGATACAGCTGTCTTTATTTGTCAGTCTTTTTTTTCCTTAATCTCACTAATTGTCTAATTAATCCTCACATTGCCCTTTCCTGCATATTTTCTCCTATGGAACAGCATTTCTGAGTGGTGACTAGAAGGACTCCATCTCTTCCACTCCAGACACTAGGCTCCTCAGTCCAGATTACTTTGTTTCTTTAATTATCAAAATTCATTCTTGGCAGCCCTGGCAAATAATCTACTTCTGTTTATCCATCATGCAGTAAATTGAATCCAGTCACAGTCACACAAGCTGAGGCCATTTCCTACAGTCTGTTCTCTCTCACAGCAAGAGCATGACTAATGGTAGATGATGGAAATCAGAAGAGCCAGTATCTCCAATCTCGTCATTAATCAATTAAATCTAGAGCAGTCACCGAGTAAAAAGACAGATCTCTAAGTCCTGCTTTATCTCCTGTAATTGTAATAAAAAGAAAGGTGGGTTATGAATCCTTACCTTGCCCCCTGAGAATCAGCAGGTGCTCTGGAGCATGAAAGCCAGTTCTCCATCGTTTAACCTGCAGAATTATACATTTCAGTGAGTCTAATATTATACCATTCACTACTTGACCCTGCTACTTCCCATCAGCCTCAAATGCCAGGTGCCTCTGAAGTGGAGAAATACTTCTGATTTCAATTGATGTTATGTAAAGGGGCCCTTGAGTCTCTCCTGCCCTCACAGTTATAGAACGAAAGCACAACAGTTTATCACTGCCCATTTCTTGACAACGGGAGGTCTTTTGAAATCTTACAGGGGGTTTTTCAGTTCTGCAGCTCAATGAGCAGGGTAAATTATTCCTTATAGCAGACAAAAATACTATTAATAATAATTAAAAATGTGAAAATAGCTAGTTGCTGCTGGTTGTTTCCCCAAACTTGCGCTTGGGTAATTGAAGGATCATAGAACCATAATACTGTAGAGTCATTAAGGTTAGAAAAGACCTCTAAGATTATCTAGTCCAACTGTTAACCTACAACAATATTGCCAATAAACCATGTCCCTAGTCCCCATAAATGATAATCAAAGGCACATGAGAAGACTAAGAAAAACAAGAAGACGTTTAAAGATGCCAAGTGCTCTGGTTGGAGAAGAAAGGCCAGCCTTCAAAAGTGCTATCAGTATGTTTGCTTTTCATGTATGAAATCTGAGCTTGAAGAAGACATCCTGTAATTGCCACTAGTTCTGGAAGGGCTGCTGTGCAAAAGACAACGTGATCTCATTTTCCCATGCATAACCCATCATTTCAACTTGCTAAAAATGTGCTACACTTAGAACTGCAACCCCACACAGGAGATGAAAGTTATCTTCTAATTTGTGAACCACCACTATCAATAAAGCTTCCTACGGTTGATCTTCTAATTTAATATTCTTCCTGGTGAAACTTTGCTGAAGGGCAATGCCCAGCTGCAGAACTATTGACATTTGTGTGGGCTTCTTATTACTACTGTTTGATACTCTTCTCTTTTGTATAACTGACTGAAAACTCCTTAATACAGAATTGCAATTCATCTTCTACCTATTAAGTAACACTTCCATTGCAAAAGGCCCTTTCTCATTTGTTGATGGCTTGGTCCAACAGATTGCACTACCCCTCTCATCAGTGTGCTGTAGAGCTCCACTGTCCCTATGGTGAAAGCATTTTTCCTCTTGTCAAGTTTGAACATCCCATGTTCATCTTTCAATCACTTACTTTTCTTCTTACTGCCATGCATCTCCAAAAGGAGCCTGTCTCCATCTCCTCTGGCAGGCAGTTGCAGATTGCCACCCAAAAACATCTCTTGCCAAGCTTAAATAAAATAAATAAGTAGATAGATACATAGATAAAAAAGAGGTTCCTCAATTTCTCCTTAAAGGGTCAGTGCTCCAAATGTGCTTCCCTACTGGTGGAGCACGGCCAAGCTCTTCAAGACCTTGTCAGAAAGCCTCAAACACATTTTTCCTGAAAATTAAGACTTTTTTTCCACAGGCAGGATACTAAAATATTCATGTGTTATGACTAAATCATACAGTATTGAGACTATCTGTGGCCTGAGAGCTGTTTCTGTGGGTAGGTGGCAATAATAGGATAAGTTGGCATACCTCACTGTGAAATCTTCTGAGCAGAAGAAAATATGTTTTCAATGGTTTAAATGCCTTTCTGGGAGAAAAAAATAAAAAGATCGCTTTGCTTGTTCCAAAATTAAAATCTGGAAGTGAACAAAAATTTCAAACAAACATTGGAAGAAATTTGCAGCCAAAATAATAGTAAGAATCAACTTTCAATTGCCATTAATGTAGGATCTTTGCATTCCCCAATGAACAGCAAATTTTCTTGAGGAAAGAAAAATTCTATTGCACTTCTATGATCACTACACATTAAATAAAGTTTTTCTGTTCTTAACCAGCTCTCACAGAAGACATGATCACTCCCACTTCATGTCATAAATTTGCACAGTGGAGCACTCATGACAGTCTTCTGATGGGACCATTTTTTAAACTATAATAGGTAGATCTCCTCTGCCTTTCTCCAGTCTTGTCATAAATCTATCACACCAGCCTTTCCACTTCAGCCTACACACACCTGCCTTATCCCCTTATACTTTCTCTAACATGCTTTGATGGTTCATAACAGCTTTTCTCCCAAGGGTCTCACTGCTCGGATGCACAGCATCATCTCTGCCCTGCCCATCTCCAAGTATTGCCTTTCAACTTGGCTTCCCCTGGAGCAGGATGGAAAGTGCTGTCGAAGTTGTACTGGCCTCCATTTGTGCATTGCACCAAAAGCCCTTCTTTGGGTGAGGTCCCCATGGCAGGGAAGTTGGCTTGGAAGAAGGAGAAGTTGTCAAAGCGCTTGGTATTCCTAAACCAGAAATCAGGACCAAGATCAGAACTTTGTATAGATCTGACAAGAATATCAGTATTTTCTTTCCACCATTGCTGACTGCTAGATCAAGCACCAAATCAGCTCACCCAGCCTGGCCTTGAACACCTCCAGGAGCAGATCTTGAACACTTCCAGATACAAGTGTCCAAATTGAGCTGATGACCCTCAGGACGGAATCATGATCTTGTACTTATTTTGACCATCATCTCTTATTTGGGACATAGCCAAAATTCTTCCCATCAGAACTCATGTCTAGATTTTTTTGTTTTCTGAGAATCCCCCTAATGCCTTCAGCACAGCTGGTATCACAGTCTCATGTAATTCTCACCTTCCTACTCCATCTCTGTCACATCTCAGTTTGCCTAGTTCCTGCAACCACAGCACTACATGGAGCTCACACTAGCATCCTTAGCTCCCCCAGAATTTCTCCAGTGGATTCAAGACCCAGAAAGCCACAGCATCTACTTCTTCAGGTTCCCATTCCCTAGTCTGTCCAGCTCTCTGTAGTCCAATCTGCTGGCTCCATTAAGCTGAAGCACCACAGAGTCTCCAAACCATGTCTCAAGCATGGCCAAACGCCATAGCCACAGCTGTGAAGGCTGGGAACTGTCTGCTGTGACATCCCATGTACTGAGTGACTTTGGAATGATGTAGCATCCCCCAGCCAGCTGCATATGGAAACAAAAGCAACTTCATAGAAAACATCCTAGCACTGAAAATAATGGTGTGTAGGCTTCCCAGCACATAAGGGGAAGAGTTGAATATGGACAGCTGTCTCTTGCCACAGTCTTTGCCCAGCCATCCCTCTGAGCATATCCACGCCTCTGTACGAATGACCTCAAAAAGGTGCCCAGGTTTGTCACAAACCCAGTGTGCTGATCCTGTAGAAGAAAACTAACAAAAAACCCAAAGACTGCTCAAACTTTATGTTCTCACTGACCGTCTCAGTGTGGGAGTTATTCCCCTACTCTGCAACAGAAGCAGTTCCTCTGCCCTGAGTCAGGCTCCCACTGCACCACGGGATGAATCAGATCCTTACAGTCTGTTTATCTCTGCTGACTTCATGGAGAGCCCCAGACAGCTGGCTCAGATTCAGGCACAGACCCCACAGATGTCCACACTCAGACACTTGGATCCCCCATTCTGAGTCAACTGCTGGTGATAAACAAAACTCTGTTCCTTCCATCCCTCAGCACGATAACTGAAGGGAGTTGCTGAAGCTTTTCTCCAGAGATGAGGCATCCTGGAACAGGCTCCAGCTCTGCGCTAAGCCCTCCACAGCCAGTTTTTCCCACCATCTTCTGTTGCCCAGGCAAATGGTGGGGCAAGCAAAAACAACACTTCTCTGGTTCATAGAATCATAGTATCATTAAGGTTGGAAAGCCCTCTAAGATCATCTAGTCCAACATCAAGTACCACCATCATGTCCACTAAACCACATCCCTGTGTTCCCTCAGTGACATATCTATCCTTTTCTTGAGTACTCCACCACTTCCCTGGGTTACCTGTTCCTGGGCAGCTTGACTAGGGGGCACCCGTTAGAGATGGAGTCAGCACACAGCTTAGAAAACCTTTCTAAATTATACCTAAGGCTCAGTAGCCTTAGGATTGAGGAGAAGGTGAAAAAGAGAGCTTCCACCCATCCTCCTCACATCTCCCAGATCCCCATGTTCATGAGGCCCAACTGAACGCTAAGACCCTGATTTTTTACCCGGGAACATTAGCATATTTGTAATAAAACCATTTTCCACAGAATTTATTTAATATTCTGTTCATAAAGCACCCAGCTTAGGTCATCTGTGGCACAGGCATAGCTCAGCATGGCACCATGCTGGCAGACGGGGGGATAGCCTCCCCTAATCCCTTTCCACACCACCCTTTTTGAATCCATCCTCTCTAAGCATGTGTTTCTCATATTGCATTCCCTCCGTCCCTAAACGTTCATTGGAACAGACAGCTGCAGCTGGGGATTTTTGTCTGTACAGACCTCCAACAGCTGCTTGCTTTATGTTGGCCTGGCAGGGCTGCAAAATGGCAGCCCTCCACTGGGAGACACCAGCTGATGAGATATGTGGTTTGAATGTGGGCTGCACTGAAGGTTGCTGTTGAAAGACAGGGCTCTTTACGACATGCATGGAAAGGGAGCCTGGCTGAGGGAAGGTTGACTGCATGGGATGCAGTTTTGCACACTGAGGCCTCCTCTCGTATGAGTATGTCATGCCTCTGGCAGCATGGCTGGGAGGTGCTCACAGTACTGAGGTGTGCTCATGGCAATTATAATTATGTGCTGAGCACGGATGATGCATTGCAAGAGCAAGTTTTACCTCTTGAAGTGGAAATGTTCCAGGAGACCACCGCTCGGGTGGAGCTCTTTCACCTTTCCATCTTATGGCCTCCTCATCTCTCCTCACCATTTTTACTACTGACCCTGAGCAAAACTGAGAGTTTTGTGAAATTACTTTGATGCTCTGGCTGGAAATGAAGAATTTGGTTGTTTGGGTTTTTTTTAATTATTTTTTTCAAGCTGATCTGAGATACTAAGCAAGCACAAGGGCACCAAGGGAGCAGTCTAAAACACATGAAAAGGCACCAGTTTTGTGCAAAGAAGGCCAAAGAGCTGATGAGTCCATCTTGGTATGAGCACAACTCTGATACAACTTTTTTCCACACAGTATGTCAGTATGGTGATGATGATAGTAGAAGTTCACTAACAGGCAGGAGGAGACCTCCACTCAAATGATCATCTCCCAGGCAAATCTTCACATGGAACTGATTGCTCTTTCTGTAGAAACATGAAATCTGAATTTCTCTGAATAGTAGGAGAAAACAATCTAGACTTCTTGCAAAAAAAAATAATAATAATAAAGTGATTCCAGACACACCAAGATTTTTTCCATCTCTTTGGCTTTAAGGAGAGGGCTACATCTTCAGATGGATGTTTGGAAAAAACACTTCTCCAAAAAAGTGATTGGCAATGGAGCAATCTGCCCAGGGAGGCAGACAAGTCACCTCAGCCTTAATGATTCTGTGACAATACGATCCATCCATCAATGGAGTGAGCCGTTGTTCAGATGTTGCCCTCGCTGGGGAAGAAATCAACCAAGATCTTAACTCACACGTGCCAACAGACCTTCACACTGACATGCACCCAGGATCAAAATCTTATATTTTAAGGGATATGATTATTTAATATTTTTTTCCCATTAGTTACAGATGATTCCCAAATGTGCTTTCACCACAGTAATACTCTCTCAAAACCATTGTTTTGGTAAGATTTCAGTTTTAAATTCTAAGCTGTAAAATGGTATATTGCTGTGAAGAAAAAAAAAAAAAGAATTAAAAAAGCCCACTTCAAAACTAAAAGAAAAAGGTGTTTTATTCTGCAATTATGCTGAAACTGCGCACATCAACATCGTGAGTTTCAGCATCCATTGCTGACTGGATGTTGTGTTGAGGGACATGATGTAGTGGGAGCTATTGATAATAGGTGAATGGTTGGACTGGATGATCTTTTAGGTCTTTTCCAGCCTTGGTGATTCTATGATTCTATGATTCTATGAGAACTGCCTTTTCTTTTGAAGTAAAATTTCAGACTCAATGAAGGTGGCTTTGCAAAGCATTTTCATTGTATGGAACACTTTTTACTAATGGAAAATAATTTCTCAGTAACTTACACCCCAAAATGTAGGAAATCCAGACTAGGAGCAAACTGTGAGTGTGCCTGCCCAGGCTCATGGCTAATGGGGATGGATGGGGCCTTTGCCATGGGTTGGAGGCTGCTCAGAGGTGGGGCAGTGAGGTGCTGTCTTTGGTGAGATTAGGAAATCTCTTACTTTATTTTCTTTCCTGGTACCACAGACAACAGAAATCTGCAGAATCACAGAATCACAGAATTGTAGGGGTTGGAAGGGACCTCCAGAGATCATCGAGTCCAACCCCCCTGCCAAAGCAGGTTCCCTACACCAGGGATCACAGAATGTGATCTTATAAAAGCTTTCAGTCTGAGCTGGAGCTTTGCATTCCAGCTGTCAAGTTTTCACTTGTTTACCTTGGAGCCTGGCTTCAAGGGATACAGTAGAAAAGGCAATCAGAGCGGAGTGGCTGCCAGTAAGTGGGAAAAATGCTTCAATGAAAAGCATTTCATTATGCTAAAGATACTTGTGTGAACAAATGGAACCCTTGGGTATGAGGCAGAAATAATCCTGAGCATTCCTCTCCCTTTGTCTCCCCACTTTCCTCATCTGAAATAAGTTCTGTACCACACACGGCATCACTGTACACAGATTGCTGTCAGTGTCTCAGTGCCTCCCCACCATGGACCGCAGGAGTTTTAGGGCCATGCTGCTCCAGGGGCACAGCAAACGGGCTGAAGTTAACAGCTGGAGCTGTGCAAGGTCCTGGGCATCCCCCCACCCAGACCTGACACCAGCCCGGCCAGCAGCTCCTGGATGCTTACTGGAGTGATTTGTCTTACACGGAGATAAGAACAAACCCTGAAACTCAAACAGGACCTCACACTTTGAACTCCATTTCCCTCTGCTGCAGCCACCCAAATCTGGTTTTTACTGGAGACAAAAGGTCTGCAGGGCTGTCCAGTCCCAACCCTTGAAAACACGCTCATGACCAAGTAACCTCTTTCTGTATTATTAGCACATCTCTAAACAAAGCCTCCTGCAGGAAGCGCTGTGTTTATGTGCTGAGCCTGCCATGCTTTCTGCTCCAGCGAGCCAGGAATGCTAAGTCTGACTGCAACAACAACTTTGTCCAAAAAAACAAGTCAAGGCCACACAAATGGCTTGTGTTAAACCTCTGCCTCCCTTAGCAGCTAGGCCTCTGATTTGGGTGAAATGTTTTATCTGCCTCATTCAAACCCCCTAGTCAGTTTCGTAATGAATTACTTAAGTCACTTCATGCATGAGAACCCCTTGGGTTCACATTTGGGTTGTTGTCACCAAATGGAGCCTACACACCAGATAAGCCAGCTCGTGAGTATCGTGTCCCACTACCACGGTGGAAAACAGGATGCTAAGAGCTCAGCAAGTGAAGAGAAGCAGATACACTGCTGGGCTATGTGGGCCCTCCTCAGTGACCACGGAACGAGACAAAACTGCTTCTGCCTGGTTCATCATCTCCACATCTTTGCTTTCTCTCTGAAGTTATGT
Source organism: Tetrao urogallus (assembly GCF_951394365.1). Taxonomy (NCBI): domain Eukaryota; kingdom Metazoa; phylum Chordata; class Aves; order Galliformes; family Phasianidae; genus Tetrao; species Tetrao urogallus. The sequence goes on along the minus strand of NC_136814.1, from coordinate 100,637,594 downwards.
TAGCTTGTGAAGTTAAACCCTCCAGGTTCCTGTTTGAACGTGACTGTCTGTATGTTAGTGTCTTCATTAGTAAATTCACGTATCAATCTTTACATCTTTTATACCAATCCTTCTTACCTGGTCCTAACAGGAAAAATGATTTATGACCTCCGTGCTATCTGTAGTACTGCATCCAGATGTGGAGTCCTCAGTGCAGGAGAGACATGGATCTGTTGGACTGTGTCCAGAGGACGGCTAAAAATGATCCAAGGGATGGAACACCTCTCCTACGAGGACAGGCTGAGAGAGGTGGGGCTGTGCAGCATGGAGAAGGGAAGGTTCCAGGGGGACCTGAGAGCGGCCTGTCAGTGTCAAAAGGGGGGCTGTAAGAAGGAAGGGGACAGATTCTTTAGCAGGGTTTGTTGCAATAGGACAAGGGGAAATGCTTTCAAACTAAAAGAGGGGAGATTTAGAGTGTAAGTAAGGATGAGGTTATTTACAACAAGGGTGGTGAGGCATTGGCACAGGTTGTCTAGAGAGCTGGTGGATGTTCCATCCCTGCAGACACTCAAGGTCAGGCTGGATGGAATTCTGAGCCCTGACGGAGCTGTGGGCTCGTTGCAGAGTTGGACTAGATGATCCCTAAGGGTCTCTTCCAACTCAAATAATTCTGTGATTCTATGTCTTCAACTGATAAATGCCTTTAACACAGGCTATGCAAAGATCAGGGGAACATGCAGGCCAGTGCATTTTACTGTGTGCCACAAAGCATGACAAAATGAACCAGATTCTTCTTTTTCACTGAGCAACAACAAATTCCTTAATTAGAATCTTTGATTTGCTATTTCTTCCTTGGCAGCAAGAAATTAAAAAAAAAAAAAGAAGCCACTGAACACAAATGGTGACTGTAAATTTGCTCTTGCTTAATGTTACTGTTCTTTTCCATCCACATATTTAATTGCTGAACACATCCTGTACAGGATTTCCACCAGACCTCATACATGTACTTGTCACAGCGTGCAGTTGTTTCAATCCGTCACTTAATACAGATGCTTATACAGAGCTAATCTGATTTTTTAATGCATGTAGTGCTGCAGCAAAGGCACATCTGAGTAATCCTGACACAGCTGTTCAGCCGAAGCTGAAATATTTCAGAAAAAAAAAATTGTAAATTCTGTTCTGTTTTAGCTTTTAATATTCAACAGACAGACTGGCTCTGGTAGCACATGTGGGAATCCTGAAGTGACTTCTCACCATGCAGCTGTGATTTCTCTGGGCAGGGTGGTTGCATCCACAGTGGGAGAGGGTGAAAAAGACAAAAAAAAAAAAAAAAAAAGAGTGAAAGCTTGGAAGAATGTAAAATTTCTCCAGTTAAGCATTCCTTCAAAGTCAAGCTCAGTGTGAGGCATTCACAGAAAGCATTCCAAATAAGCAGAGAATGAGCAGTTAAAGTTAGAATAGCCTTTCTCCAGGTAACCACAACAATAAAACATCTAGCAGAACTGGCTCATCTCAAGCAGACCCAGCAGGAAAATCAAGAAAGCAGAGAACTGAATTTACAGCCCTGGTGACAGCCCCCAGCCCCAGGCTGGAGAAGGATGGGAAGGGACGTACCATGGGGCTAGCAATGGCAAAGTGGTGTGTGAGAGAGCCTCATCATCTCGCTGCTCATCAGAATCCCACAGACAGAGCCATGAAACAGCAGAACAGCAAGGAGGAAAGCTCAGCCCTACTTTAATCAGAGGTAAAATTAACAATTAAATAAATTGTTGGCTGGGCCTAAAGGGCTGACAAGAGATGTCCCCAGGGATGGGTCACTTCTCATTGACTGGGATTGTCCTTGTGTAAATCCCACCAAGCAGAGGGCATTCCTGAACAGAGTCAGGGGGTCTGACATAGGGAAAATAACAGCAAAAGCTGACTGCTTCTAGGGAAGAGAGAAGAAAGACATAAGTCCAGAAAGACACAAAGGCTTGAGCAGGGTGGCTCACTCTTTTTTAAGTGCTGCATGATCAGATCACAAAGAAGTAGTGCTAATAAATGGGAGAGATGTTAGTAGAGGACAAAGGAAAAGGCCTACTGGTTTAAACTGGTGAATGAGGGCAATGGAGATTTTGAGGCAATATTCCTGGCAATGGACCTTGATGCTGAGTATGTGCAGCCCCAAGGGCTGACCTCTTCAGAGGCCCCTTCTGAACTGTCTAGGATGGTGAAGTGCTGGCACAGGCTGCCCAGAGCAGTTGTGGAAGCCCCATGTGTGGAGATGTTCAAGACCAGGATGGATGGGGCCCTGGGCAGCCTAATCTGTGGGTAGCAACCAGCCCATGGCAGGGGGTTTGGAAATACATGATCTTCAAGGTCCACTCCAACCTAAGCCAGTCTGTGATCCCATGATTCTGTCCCATGACTCCATGAACACGTTCCAAATGTCCTTGGAAGCTTTCTGAACTTTCTTGAAGAAACTGTCAGAATGAAAAACATGCCATAAGGATAAGACACACTTGCCATATCTACGAGGTAACACCCTGTGCTGTGGCAGAATATCTCAGTTCAGTTGCTGGCATTGCCATTTTTGCGGTCAGCTGAAGAAGTATCTACAATATCCAAACTACGTTCCCTGGAAAGCCATCTAAACCCAATCAGTAGAGCTGTGTCCCTCTTGCACGCAGCTGTGGGTGAAAGCCAACCAAACCAACAGTCTGGCCAAAAGTTCTAGGAATTCTTTCCAGAGAGCAGTGATACATATATATATACATACATGTATTGTTGTATCCCTGCCTATGGCAGGGGGGTTAGACCAGAAGATCTTTCCGGTTCTTTCCAACCTGGAACATTCTATGACTCTGATTCTATATGTAAGTAAATACATATTTAAGCATATTAACACATTTTGTTTGGATCTGAGGTCTCGCACCAGTCAAATACCTGCCCTAAGGAGTCTTCTACGTAACCAGGAATCCACGTGAGTGTAGTTTTCATGACCCCATAAACAGTGCTAAGGATTCAGTCTGCAAGAATCCACATGTGGGCAAATGGGGCCAGAGACACCAACAGCAGAGCTCCTTGCAATAGGATAGGTGACGTGCCTGATTTTTGCCCACTGCAGATGATTATTTATAATGTAGAGGCAAATGTCATCAAAGAGACAGTAAGATCATTCATCATTGATCACTGACGGCACAAGGCTGAAGGAGGGGTGTCTCCCTTGTCATTTTCCAAATGTCTGAGCTGAAAGCACTCCTGTCTCAGCAGCAGATTTCTTCCAAAGCTAGCTAGTGCTGTCAGTGCCTTTTGCCAATAGCAGCTATAATTACATTAAATGGTTGATTTGCTGAAGCAGGAGGAGAACAACATGTGCAGAGCAATGTTACACAACATCGCAAAGAGTTTGCACACTTCTGCCTCTCCAGTAAGCCACTTACAATGACAGCCACGCTCCTATTTTCTCCCTGTATTTGGGAGGTAGACCTGTTCTGGATTCTTCTGCAGAATTATCTGATGCACTGTAGCCATTAGAGGGGAGCTGGATGACCCCTGAAACAATTCCCTGCTATGAATAGCCATTGTAAGAAGGCACAAACAATAGCACACAATGCCATGCCTCTTTCCCTGTTCTTCTGAGAAGGATGCTCAGGAACTTAAAAATAAAACAGCTTCGTTTCCATGGAATGGAAGTGACCCTGAGGTGTGTGCTGCCTCTTCTCTGGGGAACACACCAGTGTTTGGGCATGTACTTTTTGTCTCCAAGTGCTGCCTTCTCTCCTCAACCCTGTGCTGTAATTATAATTCTACCCTTAATTCTGAGCGCACTTTGAAGGCTTAATTAGGCAACCAACAGCAGTAATGGCAGCAATTACAAATAAGCTTAGTGTTCAGAACGAAAGGAAAAATACACAAAAGATGAAGAATGCCATCGCTCAAGGACTTTTCGGAAACAGGGCAGGCAAAAACGGGCAGGTTTTGCAAAGGTTATAAATATCGCATGCACAGAGCTTATATTATTTAGGGCACTTGTGAGATGAACGTTCCTCCAAAAGACTCTGGGCAGTGTTAAATCACGAGAGCGCAAGTGATCTGGGTAACATCAAAATATTACTATCTGCTAAAGAGACACACAGCTTTTCTTCAGGGCTTGCAAAAATATACTTGAGATTCCAGATGAACTCTACTGCAGGAATGCAAACGGTGATCGTGTGGGCAAGTATTGCTAAAGAAGCTGGCGAAGGATCAGCAGAAGCAGTTTGGTAACAAGTTATTTTAATGGCATTGTATATCCTGTCCTGAGTGTCAAGGTGGAAAGTCTTAGGGAACAGTCTGTAACAACCACCCTACAGTCATCCCAAATGTATCGCCAGAATCCAAAACACATGTGAAGGGGACACAAGACAAATAAGTAGGGATCTTGGTTGTCACAACGATTTCTCCATCTCCTTCAGAGAAATTCTGCCGGAGTTTGGCAATATCCTGAACACAGAGTGTTCCCAAAAAGCCATCAAGAGAGCTGGAGTACTGTTTTCCCGTCTGCCCTGCAAAGGGCAAAAGGACAAACCGAGTGTATCTAAACAACAAATTGTTGTGTTGCCTTCTTTTTTTATTACTATTTCTCATTTACCAGTACCCATAAAGTGCTTTTCCCAACAGCCCCTCTCAGACACCAACTGACCCCATAACACAACTAGAAAGCAGAGGCCTGCTCTTATTCCCAATTTCACTTTAAAAGAGACAAGGATTTCTCTTAAGATTTTTTTCACTTCAAGCTTCTCCTTTCTCCACCCATCAAGCAACATGCACACGAACTGTGCGCTGGGGAGGAATCTTATTCCAAGAACTTGGTCCCAGAACATGTCATAACATGAATACCATGAGGGTTGGCTTCTTCTCCCATGTAACTAGAGATAGAATGAGAGGGAATGGCCTCAAGTTGTATCAGGGAAGGTGCAGATTGGGTGTTTGGAAGAACTTCTCCAAAAGAGGCTGCCCAAGGAGCTTGTGAAGTCACTGTCACTGGAGATGTTCACGAAGTGTGTACATGTGGTGCTCAGAGACATGGCTTAGTGGGCAATACTGGTGGTAGGTGGATGGTTGGACTGGATTATCTTGGAGGTCTTTTTCCATCCTTAACGATTTTATGACTCTAAGAACATGCTGTTTTGGGACCTCTGAAGTTCTTTGTTGTGTGGACTCCTCCTGGAGCTGCTCACTCATCTATGGTGCTCCAGACTGTTGGGAGGAGGAGGTGATGTGTTTCTCCTGGCACTGGCTGTGTTCCCGAGCTCCCACATCTCTGCTGGTTGGGAAATTGAAGTCCTCAGCTGAGAACACAAGAAATGGAGCTGGAGGTTGATGCGGTTAGGACAAAACCTTGTGCTACAAAGCCAGGCAGAAATCTCCATGGAGATCTCTACATTGGATCCTCCAGAATTAAACATTTCCTGCATCCTGGTGTACTTCCCCAGTGCTGTTAGCACCTTGGGTGTTGATGTTAGTGATAAGAGAAGGAGCTCTCATGGCACACATTTTCATGAAGTTCAGAGTGGGAACACTAAAAATGTATCATTTTGTAGCCAGGCTCTGCACACTGGAAATGCTGTTTTCAAGCTGCAGATCTGAGACTCCAGATCTCGGTTGGGCTCTCCTAACCCAAGCAAACACTGCAGAACCTGTATGGCATCTCACATAGCACAGGGTGCCTGTGCTTCAGCTAGAAAACTGGCCCAACTGTGGTCATATCCCTGTTGTTTTTTAAATTATCAGCATCAACAAAACAAGCCCAGATTATAAAACGTAGTGCCTGTCAGCTTGTTAATGTATGCAAGACCCAGTGCATGTGGATGGGGATATAAATACACACTAAAGCTTGTGCAGACTCTCTACCCAGAGAGCAACAGCTCAGATGTGCTTGCCTACTCACTGGTAGCTGCTGAAACTCAGTGTCTAAATATACTTCTCTTGATTCACAGGGGAGAACAGTGCTTGGCACCCCACAAGAGGAAGCACAGATGTTTGGCTGCTGTCCGCAGGAATTTCTTGAACTTCTATGGACAAAAGGGGAAAGGCCAGAGGTCTGGGAGTGCAGTTGGTTCCACCCAGTTTCAAAGTTATTGTTCAAAATCACCCAGCAGACAAAGCATGAGCACGTGCCAGCAGTGGTTCCCTGCAATGGTTTCCTGAATAACAGCTTGGGGTGATATAAATCTCCTTGGTTGATGTCCCTGGCACCATTGCTGTTCCAATAATGGTGGGAAACACTGCAAGTGATGGTTCATCTCTCCAGCCTCACCTTGCAGCTCCATAAACTGGAACTAATCACATGGAAACAACTCCGTTTCATTCACTTACATGTTCTCTGCTGATTCAGTGTCTCATAGAAGTTGTTTCTGAGGGACTTAAAGTGGTGACTTTCCACACTGCTCCTCTCCCTCTCTGCTGCCCTTCTCCTAGGAGGCTGAATAAGGCCAACTCCCTTGACTTTTCTACATAAGAGAGGTGCTCCTTCCTGTGCTGGGGGCGCCATGGCTGGTCATAGTAAATATATGGTGATTAAGTATTTACTTGTCTCAGCTTTGCGGGACTCAAATCTCACCCATGTCCAGCAGTTTGCGCTTGTCAGATCAGACTTGGTGTCACCCAGGCTGAGGCAGACAGCAAGACCTGTGCCTTGCATGACCCTAAAGAAGTCTAAAATCTGTAGCAGTACTTGTGTCCTATTGCACCTGTGTATGGGATTGCAAGATCACTTTCATGTGATGCTCTAGAGGTTAAAAGAGTAACACGAACTCCTTGTTTCATGTGCTGAGGAATTCTGTCCAGACAGGATGAAGTGACGACATGCTAGACTGAGCTGCATGCAATCTCTGATGGGGCTATGATGGAAGGAGCAAAGCACGCATCCTTGAGGCAGAAACATGAATGTGGCTGAGTTGGTTTTTGGTTTTATTTTTTTCTGCAGTAAAATCATTTTAAGCCCAGATAAAGATGTGTAGATGTACATGGATCACATGAAAATGATGAGCCTTGAGGAGTCAGAAAGAGCAGCCAACACTTAGATAATCCCAACTGCTGTAAATGCAACAGGAAAATGAGAGGGAGGGGCAGGCTGCACCAGTGGGAGAGGGGCAGAGCTGAAAATACTCTCAGGGCCCACAGCTTGACCCTTCAATGAGTCAAATCTTTGATCTCTAAGGAGCACTCTCACAAGCTTTGCAAGTACAGCCAAGCATCAGCCACACAAGTCCCCACCCACAGATGTGCACACAGCTGCCTCCTCCACTTTCCCACGCGGGAATAGCCCTGTGAGGCACATCTTCACAGCTCCTTCCTTCACGGTCAGTTCTTACTGTTTGTTTGTTAAATAGACTGCTTTCTAATATAGAATCATAGAACCTCTGAAGTCAGAAAAGACTGCTAAGATCACCAAGTTCATCCCCATCATACCCCTAAACCATGTCACTCAGTTTCACATCTCCATGCTTCTTGAACACCTCCAGGGACAGTGACTCCACCACCTCCCTGGGCAGCTGTGTCAGTACATCACCACTCTTTGAAGAAAGAATTTTTCCTAATATCCAGCCTGAACCTCCCCTGGTGCAATTTAAGGCTATCACCTCTCATGCTACTGCTGCCACCTGTGAGAAGATCCCAACCTTGCCACAACCTCTTTTCATGGCCCATACAAAAGATTCACCAGTGCTAGTTTTTTCTATTAATGATACAATAAATGTGTTCATATGTATATATGTGTAATCATATGTTCATATCTGGAGCCCAGAAATGTGGGTTCTACTAGACACAAAGGACTGAAGGTGACTCCATCCTTCCAGCAGCCAGGCAGAGGTGCTGGCCTCCCTGCACACTGCAGGGTGGTATCAATCTGGTGAATCTAAACACTTCATCATCTTCTCTTGGCAAGCCTTCGTCTCCTGGCTTCTTTATTTTTTTAAATTTGTTTCACCAACAATTGCATTTGGCTTGGAATCGATTTGTTCTGTCATAGCACTTATGCCATCCATACCTAACCTGCAGTCAGACTCTCGCAACATCTTTAACAGCAATCCATCTGCCTTCCCTCCTGTCTGCCCTACCAACACTGCTGTATGAAAAGAAATCACTGCAGTGTCTTGAATGTGTTCCAGGGAAGGGCCAGACAGTGCACTGGGAAAAAAAAATGTCACAGTCTGCACAAGGAAGAAGACAATCTTTGTTTAATCTCTGCCTCACTCTGAGCACTGTGTCCTGGCTCTGAGAAACATGAGCTCAAGCTGAGTCCATTTCCTTGCGAGTTGAGTAATGGGCAGCCTGGCTGCCTTGCCAGGAAGAGTAGCCCAGGGCTGTGCAGTGCACCGCTTCCAAGAAGAGAAGGACTTATTTGTAAACAGAAAGCAACAGCTCTTGTTTATGTGAAGTTTCCCTTTGACAGGTGCCAAAACAAAGCCACCAGTCTCCCATTACAGGGAATGAGAATGTTCAAGCATGACAGTCTGTATTGGAGAATTGAAAGGACACATATGTGCTCCTGCCATTATGCTGCATACAGGACTGGTGAATATTTCATGATTGAGGAAACTGGTTCATAGGTATCCTGATAATATTGGCACTATGGGTTCAGGAGAAGAAAGCACATATACAAATTCAAATGCAAGTCTCACTCAGCAGTAAAACACGCTGCTGTATTTACATTCCAATAATCATCAGACAAACAGTTATCTTTCTTTTCCCAGAAAGCTCTATCCTGAATTTGTTCTCAGAGAGGAAGTGGCTCATGGCCTCTCACACTCCCCTCTTTAATGCCTGCTATTTTAGGATCGCTCTTCTCCTTCCTTGCCCCTCTTCCTATAAATCTGGAATCACTTTCGTGCATGAGGTTATTTCATAAAGCCACCTTCTCAGCATTTGAATCCAATTTTAGATTTTTACACTTAAAAATAAACACCCAACCGAAAAAAAAGAAAAAAAAAGAAAAAAAAAAAAGGTGATCTGCATATAGAGGGAAGAAGAAAAAAAGAAAACTCCAATCACTGTTTCAGCCTTTGCAGTCTCAACCATATTCAGCAGAGTCCCATTTATTTGCTGTGGGGGATGTGTAGTATGTGGATGGATCTGCTTAGTGAAGATTTAGTGCTGAATGGGTGATGCTGAAAGAAAAGGACACCAGTTGTGGTGTGGTGCTTGGGGATGACTGCTCAGTATGCTGCCCAAAATAAGCACTGTACGCATGCAAATGAAAAAGCTCTTAAAATTCCACCTCTTACATAGTAATGGGCCAGCTCTCAGAGAAGCTGCTCTGTAAAATAAGTTATTGGTGGACGATTGCATTTTACTTTTATACTTTCTCTTAAGGACATAGAAATGTATTATTGGCCATTTGTAATGGGCAATGTTTGCAATAGATCCGTTCAGTCATCAGCTGTAGTCAGATGTATAGACATCATTCTAACACAGGCTGAGACTGCAGGCTGTCAGCAGGAGCTGGAGGACAAAATAAGAAACCCAGCGTATACTGAAGCCGTCCTCTACATGGGAAATTATTTTATCCATCCTAATAGGTTGATGATTGATGATCTCAGAGACCTTTTCCAATCTAAAAGGTTCTATGGTTTTTGACTCTATAATAGTTATCTTCTCCCCTCAAATCAAGTCTCTTCAAAGAGAAAAGGGTTTGTATTCAAGGTAAGTGTCCAAGCTTCAAACAGCTGTGATGGCATGTCTCAAAGGCAGGGAAAATGTCCAACTGAAGCGTTGGTCCCCATGTATTATCCCTGTGACACCACTTGGGGGTTGGGGGTTTCATTTCTTCCCTTCATGCTGTGGGGCTGCAAAGCCAGCCTTTCCCATCCCAGCCTTTTTGTGAGATCCTCCAACCCCCATCTGGGCAATTGCATTTTGTAAAATTATTACTGGAAACGTGCCCAAAGGATGCTAGCGATGCTCAGACAATAGTGACATTGTGATTTGGTTTAAATAAAAGAATATCCATCTTAACTGTTACAAAATGAAAACTCCTGGAGGCTTAACACTCACAGAAATAAGTTTTGTTATTTTTTAATCCTCCCTAATTGCTGTAAACTTGACCACTCCTCTTCAAATTCTACATAATTGGGCTGTTCTCACAGCACCCAACAGAGAGCAGCAATACACAAACACTAACAAGAGTTAATTCCTTATCAGACCTGATTCCTTCTTCCTTGAGGAAGTTACAGATTGGGCTGAGAGTACGCAGCGGTCTTGTGACACAGCGCAGGTGGATTTGCAGAGGATGGGACTGGTCAGGTGCTGGATCCATTTTCAGGGCATGAGTGTTGGCTGTTGGGAACAGACACCAACTCATGCCTCCCTGCATTATAACCTTTTCCTCAACACAGAATCACATCTTACCAAGGAAGGAGAAAGGGTTTTTCTGGTTGAATCTCCCTCAAGAGAGCCTTGGAGAACCTGAACTACTGTAAAGTGGGACAAATACAGCCCCACTTCTTACACTCAAACCCCTGTCCACAGGTGCCAAAATTAAGATATTTCACTGCAAGCTTAAGTGGGTTGGTTTGGCTGAAATTGATCATTATTTTTCAAAATGACTTATGATCCAGAGAGAAGTGCCTGTGAAGCTGCAGAACACATTTACTTTGATTGACAGTTCATTTTTTTCCCTACTTTTCTTTCTGGTTGTGCAATCAAAAACAAAAAGCTATTCAAAACAAATTATGAGTACAGAACTTCCTTACCTTCCTTTGGATGTGGTGTTACCAGCATACATCCTTAGGCTTTCCAAACTATCTGTGATTCATGCCTGGTGGCACGCTACCAGTGGTGGAACATTTAGGACTCACAATAAACACTGGGAGACCAGGGACAAATTTACTACAATTGGCAGCAAATTCAGAAATCGTGTCCCTTGGCTTTCTTGTGGTTTACATCCATCGTATGATGATGCTTTGTGTTCTTGGCAAATTGTTTATGGCAAAGTGTTTGAGAAATGAATGCCCAGCAGTAATCCCCAAGTCAGTCTGTAAGGACAACAATAAATGGGTTGGTCTTCAAATGTATTCAATGGCCTCTCTTTCAGAGGGTGCTATTGAGTGCTCAGTGCTTTAAAAATCTCTGGATTACTCCTGTGACCAACTTTCAATAAAAATACGCATTCTGATGTTCAGATATGCAAGACTGCTGTAATCCTCAGGGCATCTCAGTGCAAAGTGCCGTTGCTTCTTCAATTGTTCTGGGATGGTTTTAGAGGTATTCAAGGAATAAAATGGGAGTGCTAATTGGGATATTTTTCAAATACTGCAAGAAATAAGATTCATATGACAGTTGAGAATTGGTTCTTATCACCTTTATCAATGGTTTATCAGTGAAAGATGTAGCACAATATCACTGCTCCCCATGCCCATAGCTTTCTACGTTATTTGCAGTACAACAAAAATCTCTTTGCAGCCACGTGTTTATTTGTCTTGCTTGGTGTCCTTTGTGTTACTCCCACACATTGGACTTGAAAGCTTTCTTTTACAGTTTTAATATCTTTCATTTCTGCTGCCCTGAAGGGCCTTGATTTTGCAGCCTGATACACGGAGCTGATGGCAAAGCTCTCTTTGTTTCCTCCAAGGGAAGACCTTGAAGGCCCCTGAAGTTGCTCAGCAACGTTTCTCTTCCTTTTAAGGGCAAGCTGAGGGAGACAGCCTGCCTTCATCTGTCCGTTTTACCAGCGGAGAGGGAGGCAGGCACTGAGAATAGGAAATGATGACCAGCACTCGAGTCCTGCAACTCAAGAATCATAGAATCAAAGAACCATTAAGGTTGGAAAGACCACTAAGATCATCCAGGCCAACCGTGACTGCTCTAGACCATGAACCTCAGTGCCACATCCACCCTTTTATCAAACACCTCCAGGGACAGTGACTCAACCACCTCCCTGAGCACCCAGCCTTCTGCCTCAGCCTCTCCTCTGCACCTTCTGGTGGGCTGCTCTGCAAGGCCGAGCATCACTGAGCACAGAGCCCAGCAACAGATCCACATGCATGAGAAAGTAAAGCTTTTCCCAACAACATTTGCCATTGCCTTTTCCCTAATGGGATCACTGCCATGCCTTATTTATTTACAAAGATCCCTTCTTTACAAGCAGAGAAGATTTAAAACTGTATTTAAAGGAGGGCACATTCAGATGCTTGTCTTGCTCAAAAAATCTTTAGTGATTTTGTATTGTACAAAGTCTTCTTTTTGCAGGCATAAATGCTGAGCATGGAAATTACAGCCACTACTAAAAGATGGACAAACTATTTCAAAAATATCAGCATCTACCTCAAGTGCAAGACTGTTCAATGCTTAGGATTAATCATAGCACCATTAGACTCCACTGTAACAGCAAACTGTGTCAAGTTATCACTTACAGCCGATGAAGTGAATGCATATACTGCAACACTAAAAATAAATCAGTGTCTAGCAACAAACAGCCATCATGTTTCCCACTGGAGGCAAGAAGCAAAAGAAAAAAGCAAGGAACAGTGTGAGAGAGGGAAGGGATAGGGAAACTGTTCTGAAAAAGCTGTCGATGCAAAATCCTGTTCCTGGGCACAGACCCATCACTTACCTGCCCGTGCAGACCTGTGCTTTCCAGGGTCTCCTTCTACAGTATGCCATGTTTGTATGACTGGAAGGAAACTGCAGCACAACGTTGCAAGGCATCGACTGCATATTACCTCCCCAAAGCTCTGCCTGAACTCCACGACCTCCTTCAGCTTTGTCTCCCAGCTGTGCCTTGTTTCCCACAGGTTCTCTCACATGCTATTTCCCACCTCTGGATTCTCCATTAAAAACATGAACCAGGATTACCCACCTCCCACAGCCAAGTCATCTTTGCTCTCTCTGCCTTTAAATGACATTTGCTGCTGACAAAATTGCCTTCATCTCCCTCCTCAGCTCTGCAAAAACACCAAATCAAGCTGTTCCTACAAACCGCGGGCAAAACCTCAACCCACCTCCCCAGTCAGGGCCTCCAGCAATCATCAAAGCTGGATTTTAAAGCTTTTTGCTCAAATCAATCTTGTTTTGAAATGGCAAAGATAACAGCTTGCAAAGTACGTACATTTACATACCTCACTTCATTCAAATTAACTGGGAAAGATAAGAATCTCCAGCAAATTAATTCTGCTAATGTTTTAAACTGTGAATTTCCATCAAAGCTGAAAACCAAACCAATTCAGCTAAATTGCTGACTCTTGTTACACTTTAAGTGATCTAAAAGCATGCATCAATAAGCAAAGCGAGTTTGCTTTGTGCAGCTGAGCTCCAGACTGATTTGCTGCTTTCCAGGTTTGTCTGATAAAAAAAGCCACAGTCAGCTCATAAGAAAAACTCAATTCGGAGCCAAAGAGCAATAAAAATGTGGTAGTGAGTTCAGAACATTTTGTCACAGCTAAAATTGGTTTCCTATGAACCATCTGAAATAATACGTGCTGCAAAGCTTTGCAGCTAGCAGCCATTGAGATAGCAAATGCCTGGTTTAATAACTGTTCCAGAAACGAGGGAGAAAATCTACTTTTTGTCCCAGGGTGAGGGACAGGGCTGAGGTGAGGAGTTGAAGTGTTATGCAAGGAGTTTGGAAGCGAATTAAGCATGCAGTGCCCCTGGGTACTTGAAACCACATCTGCTCTGGCTGAGCTGGAGGAGCCTTGTTGGACACACTCAGCACATCTGTGCATCTTCCCGCTGAACTCCAACCTGCAGAAATGACTTCCCAGTACTGCCAGGCCTTTGTCTCACTTGCTGTCTCTGCAAGACACTTCTACCTGCAGAACAATCACACCTCCGTTGCCCCCAGTGCTTATGCAGACTGGAAACCCCAGGTGCAAGGCAGTGGGTTAGCAGAATGGTTGCCTTATTCTGCTTTTGCTGGAATGTCCTGTGTGCTGCTGTGAGATACTTGTAAACAATAAGCCACGGGCATCAGTCTGCTGAACTCTGCACAAACTATCAGCACTTATGCATGAATTACAATGCAATTAGCAGCAGCAAGATCACAGAAGTATTTGATCTCCAGTAGACAAGAAAGCAACAGATGAAGCTGACAGAAGGTCATATAGCAAGAGAAGGCGCTTGTGCCTCTGCTGTCCAACATCCACACACAGCTCTGTACCATAGAAGTAGATATGGAAGAAGTTCTTGTTTTGCTTTTCTATTACAGAACCATTAAGATTGAAAAACATCACTAAGACCATCAAGTCCACAACCATCAACCCATCCCCACCATGCCCACTAGCCATGTCCATCAGTGGCACATCTCCATGTTTCTTGAACACCTCCAGGGATGGCGATGCCACCACCTCCCTGGGCAGCCTGTGCCAATGCATCACTGCTCCTTCTGAGAAGAAGCTTTTCCTAATTTCCAAGCTGAACCTCCTCTTGAGCAACTTAAGGCCATTTCCTCTCATCCCTTACCTGGGAGAAGAGGTCGACCCCCCTCAACACTACCTCCTTTCAGATAGTTGTAGAGAGCAATAAGGTCTCCCCTGAGCCTCCTCTTCTCCAGACTGAACAATCCCAGCTTCCACAGCTGCTCCTCACAAGGTTTGTGCTTCAGATCCCTCACATCTCCATTGCTGTTCTCTGAACATGCACTGGGGCCTCAATGTCTTTATTGTAGTGAGGGGCACAAAGCTGAACACAGTGCTCTCTGATCAAGCAATTCGGGCAGACAAAATTCTACCTTTGTGGAAAGTTTCTGACCAAAGGTTTGGGAAAATAATAAACACAGAGTTATAGAATGGTTTAAGTTAGAAGTGACTTCTGGAGATCACTTGGTTCAACCCCTGCTTCAGCAGGGACACCCAGAGCGGGGCGCCCAGCACTATATCCAGTGGTTCTTAGAGATCTCCAAGGAGGAGACCCCACAAACTCTGGACAGCCAGCACAGCACAGAAATGCTCCTGTTCATCAGAGGGAACCTCCTGTGCTCCAGTTTCTCACTGAGAAACAAGTCACTGCCTCTTGTCCTGGCACGGCTGGACATATCATGGATCCTGGGAACTGCACTCAGCCAGCCCCCACAGCCCCAAGCTGGAGTGAGGAGAGAAACGTTTCTGAGTTCTGGCTTGTGTTGGAATGTTTGCTTCATGCACAGCTGACAGTGTTTTGTAACACATAAACACACTGCTGCTAAAACCTAAATGGTGTAATTGCCAGTCTTTGAAAATTCTAATTATATGGAGTATTAGGAAATAACTCAAGAATTTGGATGAGATCAGGGGATTTGGATGAGCTGTCAGTGACGCAACCTCTGTGCCTCCAACTCCCTGCAAATTAATCATTTTCCACACTTAATGTGTATATCCCCCTTGTAACACGACGGCTTCACATGGTGCCCTGCATCCCTCCCTGCTGCACCACAGCCGCCTTGGTCCTGCTCAGCCCCACCACCCAGGCTGTTCTCCTGCTTTCACATCCTCTCACATCCCATTATTTTCAAGTTTTTCTGTTTATTTCTGCCTCGTGGAAGGTGGATTTTCACCTTCATAACGTCAGTCTTGCGGCTTTCCTACCACTGTTTATGTTTTCATATTTTTAAGGTTTCAGGTGCTTCATAATCAGCTCTGCGTGATGACAAGATACAGAGCTGCAGAGAACCAGAGCTACAAATCCAGCTGACAGTGAAAGGTTTGTTTGCTCACTTTTGCCTTAGATGGGTTCTTGCTGTTCCCGTTAAGCATTAGGGGATGAAACCAGGAATACGTTAATGGGTACTGTGAGAAATCTGCTTGTCACTTTGTAATAACACTTGGTCTAAAATGTTACTCTGCTCCTTATCAAACTGTTGCCTCTTTGTACTAGAAGGTATGAAGATGCTGTTCTCAGACTGGGGCAGTACATACTGAATTCTACCTGTTTTGCACCCTTTGAACACCATGAGCATGTACTGTAAATAAACCCCAAAGTGTAACTGGAATAACTTTTACTTTGAGATTGACCAAAATCTGTTGTAAACAAAGGGATTATTGCTCGGAGGCACAGTTTCTGTCTCATGTTGGGTAACTACAGGCTTCTATTCTCTTCTTCAGATAAAAGAAATGTTAACATTTAAATATTTTGCTCAAGTTGTCTCCGTGGAATTAACTGAAGAAGCCCGTTGTGACCAGCAACTATTAACTTATACTAAATGATAACTATTTGCTTATAACAAATTTGTTTTAACACACACTGAACAGATCTGTTGTTATCCCAATCCTTCATGCTCCACGTCGAGCACCAAAATGATTGCTGTGATTTAAGCTGGTAGGCAGCTCCCAGTTGGATAGAGAATTGGGGAAAAAAAAACATAAAACCCAAGGGTTGAGATAAAGGTAGCTTAGAATCCCAAGCCATCCCCACTATGTCTGCTAACCACATCCCTCACTGCCATATTTCCACATTTCTTGAACACTTCTAAGGACAGTGACTCCACCATATCCCTGGGCAGTCTTGAACTTCCCCTGATGTAATTTAAGGCCATTTCCTCTCATCTTATCACTGACCTGGGAGAAAAGTCTGACCCTCACCTACTACACCCTACAACCTCATTGCATTGTCCTTATTGACCAGTAGTTTAATAGGGCAGAAAAGGAAGGGAAACTAATAATAATACAAAACAATTGATGCACAATGGAATTGCTCACCACTGGTGAGTGATGTGCAGCCAGTCCCTCATCAGTGCCTGCCTCCCTGGCCAACTCCTCTAGTTTCACTGTTCAGCACAATGTGAAATGGTATGGAAGATTCCTTTGGTGAGTTTAGGCCAACTGTGCTGGTTCTGTCCCACCCAGCTCCTTGTGCACATCCAGCCCCTCACTGACAGTGCAGCTCAGGAAGCTGAAATGTCCTTGGCTCTGTGCAGCCACTGCTCAGCAACAACTAAAACATTGGTGTGTTATCAACATTATTCTCATCCTAAATCCAAAACACAGCACCATACTAGATAATAGGAAGAAAACCAACTCTATCTCAGCCAAAATGAAGACAATACTCACTCCTTCTTCTATACATCAATGTCACGCTCGGGTCTTACACTTTGCAATACATCCTCACTAATCACCACCATAAACAGGATAAATGAAACATGGAGAAAGATGTGCATGAAAAACTGAGAGCACATGCCATGAATACACAGCATCAATACTCCTGTTTAATACGGTGTAAAAACAGATCAAAAAGGCTGGCTTTCATCCCACGTGAATTGCAGTTCCTGTCATTGCAGCCCTTGCACAGTATGCTTTCAAGCAACTGAAAAGATTTTCATTTTCAAAAACATTACATAAATAATTCTGGGATTTGAAATGTTCTTTGAAACTTTAAGACTGAAAACTGAATAATCCTCCCCTTTCGAGGATTACTCATTCTTCAGCCTTACACAAAACACAGAAGTGCATTAGCTAAAGAACATTCGGGATAAAGCTAGTGGTATTATTAAGCAGCGACTAGTTTTTATTTAAAACTTTGTCAGGATTATCAGTGATCAAATAAGTCATAATGGATAATTTAAGGTAAATGTCTTAGTTTAGCCTTCCAACAGCTTGAGTATAATGTTTCTATTCAAGAAGATAAATTTGTTTCTTCAGTTTTTAATTAGATGATCGTCATTATGTCTAAGTGTTGGTGACAAAACCGGACAAGTAATTCATTGGTAGTAATTATCTCAAGTAATTTAGCCATTGTTCTGCTTGCTTATTGTAATATTTTCTCCTTTATGCCATCTCTGAACATATTCATGAGACCAGCTTTTCCCATTATGATTTGCTGGCAGTCCCAGTCTCGATCCAGCTGGGGCAAGGCACCAGGCACATTTGGCAATAGCCAAAGAAGAGTGAACATATAGATGAGGACCCCTTATCTCAGAGAAAAAAAAAAAAAGAGAGAAAGGGTATTCATTAAATCTGTGAGCCAGAAACTACACGATATCAAAGAAAAGGCCTCAAAAAACATTGCAATGTTGGAACCGACTACACAAGATGTTACCAGCGCCAAGAGCTTAGCAGAATTCAAAAGAGGATTAGACATTTATATGGATATGGGAATAACGGATCTTAGAGTATGATTTTAAAAGCAATGTAAGCCCTTTTGTTTCAAGGTGCGAGCAAGACTTGTAAGGTCAATTCCTTACAAGTGCTTGTATTTGAAATGCAGAGTAAGAATGTCTCAGACTACCGCAGTCATAGGACACAGTTCTCCTGGTGTGTTCCTGTTTCTTGCTAGGATGGGTGAAAGGGTGATCAGGCACTGGAATGGCTGCCCAGGGAGGTGGTGGAGTCACTGTCCCTGGCAGTGTTCAAGAGGTGTCTGGATGAGGAGCTGCAAGATACGGTTTAGTAGCTCAGTGGTAGTAATGGAGACAGGAGGACAGTTGGACTAGGTGATCTTTTAGGTCCTTTCCAAACTTGTGATTCTATGATTCTATGAAATGACATGGGCAGAGGGATTGAGTGCATGCACAGCAGCTTGTGGATAACACCAAGACTGTGCAGTGCAGTCAATACACCCGAGGTATCAGATGTTGTTCAGAGAGACCTAGACAGGCTGAGCAGTGGGCTCACAGGAACCTCATGTGGTTCAACAAAGCCAAGTTCAAGGTCATACGGCTGGGTCACGGCAAACCCCCTACCGATGCAAGCTGGGGAGTGAAAGGATTGTCCACTTGTGCACTGGCTGCAGAAAGTCACGTTCCCACTGCTTAAATTGGCTGTCAGTGTATTCAGTAACACCTTTGTTCATATCTGGTAGCCAGGGTTTGGCCACTACCAATAAAAATGCCACAGAATGACAGCACGGCTGAGGTTGGCAGAGACCTGGGTCATAGAATCATAGAATCACAAGGTTGGAAACAACCTGTAAGATCTAGTCCAACCGTCTCCTCATCACCATTGCCACCACAAGCACTAAACCATATCATGCAGCACGTCATCCGGATGCCTCTTGAACACTGCCAGGGATGGCAACTCCACCACCTCTCTGTGCAGCCATTCCAGTGCCTGACCACTCTCTGAGAGAAAAAGTTCTTCCTTATGTCCAACCCAAACCTCCTCTGGTATAACTTGCAGTCCATCTGGACCAACCCAATCTGAAGCAGGTACAGCCAGAGCAGGGTGCCCAGCACCACGATCAGCCAGCTTTTGGCTCTCTCTATTGAATAGCTAAACTGAATCTTAATTATAGGTGAGGAAGCTTGAAATCTTTTCCAGATCTCCTTTTGTACCCTTACAAGCCAGCATTCAGATTCCAAACTTCCAATGCACCCTCCCTGTGAAATTTTCCCTGGAAAAAAAAGGTCAGTTTGTGATTCAAGGCAGGCATTTAATCAGCTTAGACATTCAATGGTCTCTGACACACAAACCTGGACAATGCTTGTGCAGTTTCAGACCCCTCCAGACTCACTATGGAAAATCATTTTATTCTTCATAATGAGAACAGTAAATTGCAAGCACATGGGGTAAAAAAGCTGTGGATCTGTCACCCTCCCTGGTGAGATCTCCACTAATTAGAAAGGGGTTAATTACTGTTCCTGGAGCAGAGCCAAGCTGGAAAAAGTTAAGGACCAAGGCTGAATGACTCTGATGAGCAACTGGATAACATATGGGAGGGAAAAGTGACACTCTGAAGTTTACTATTTTCTCTGGGGCAAAAAAGCAGTTTGTTCTGGTTTGTTACTAAAAAAAGTGGAACTGACTACATGATTTAGGGGGCTGTGGTTTTCCAGTCTGCTCATCACACCATATCCCTGCCAGTTCATCCTATAGGAGGCTATCAGACACTTTGTTCTCACATGTTGTATCTCACATGACATCCACCTATGGGAGCTGAAACACATCTCCATGAGATTAACCCAACGTCTGACCATCACACAGAGCATCGAGCTACTGACAGGGAGCAAACATCCTTCCTGGTAGCAAGAGATAACATTCATTTTCTGCATTAGTCTCTAGGCACAGAATTGCTGTCTGTCACCAGGAACTGATCACAAAGGGTATCCTAGACAGCAAGGAAGTTTTGGGAATATCCAAACAAATATCACTCCTATATTGTCTCTTTTTTTTACCTTTTGAACAGGATTTGGTACAACAAATTTTCTTCTTTCCCATTTTAAATAAAATCGTTGTATTCTGTGAAGTGCATCTTCTGCTAGGTCTGCTGGCAGGGTGAGAAAGGCAAACAACCCAACAGTAACATTATTAGGAAGATGGCTACAGGCAGTGAAGCAATCCAGGCGGGGTGGTGCTGGAAGCAATGGCTCCAGAACAGGACAGACAGCAATGTGGGACTGTCTCACACAAATATTACAGCAGCTAATGGTTAATGGCCCAGCCCTGCACCGTGGAAGCACTATAGGAGGTGGTAAGGATGAGCCATGCCAGTTCTTTCTGATAGCTATCAAACCCCAGTGGTGTGTGTGCACTGGGGAGAGGGGGAAAAGCTCATTTTAAGGTATCTCTGAAGAGACCTGTGTCCTATTACCAAAGTGCCCTCAGCAGTGACAAATCCTAACTGTTCAGATTGAGACAAACCAATCAATCTGGCTTGGTTCCATCAGTGTCTGTCAACAGCAAAATCGGGGCCAAGCTAAAATAAAAGGTTTTTATCTTATAGCAAACAGCTCACAGCCTGCACACTCCATGCATGCAAACAAATACAATGTAAAATCATGGATATCTTGACAGGAATGCTTTCTGCAGTTAAAAAATTTGTGCTATGAGTCACACATACATCCTTAGTTCTATAAATGAGGACACACGGAGTTGGTTTATCTCAGGTTTGCTGTCAAGGGTGATAAAGAATGCGAGAAGGGACAAGGGGAAATTGTTTCAAACTAAAAGAGGGGAGATTTAGATTGGATACAGGGAAGTTTTTTCACAATAAAGGTGGTGAGGCACGTGAACAGGTTGCCCAGATAGGTGAATGTCCTGTCCCTGGAAAAACTCAAGGTCAGATTGGACAGGGCTCAGAGCACTCTGATGTAGCTGTAGGTGTCTCTGTTCATTGCAGGGGAGTTGGGCTAGATGGCCTTTAAGGGTCTCTTTCAATTCAAATGATTCTATGATTCTATGAACATTTTATTTATCAGTCCAGCAGCCAGCCTCTCTACTGAATGCCAACACTCCAACAGCTCAATGATCCACTCTACTGTAGCGCCGCTATTTTTTTGCAGATGAAGCATGCCCTCCTTGGACAGGTCCTGTATCCAAAAATTCCTACCTGACACTTCCAGTGGGTTGCAAACACTGCTGGTGCATCAATCATCCCTCCATGGCAGTCAACCCATTACCTGCAGGGGTGAAAGAGAAAGCAACAGCAAAGGACCACAATCCTTAGATGTATCTACAGTCACAGTTCCTTACCTTCCTTTGCTGAAGTGCTTTGGAAAAGCTGCTTAAATGCCTTGGAGGAACATGGCTTCAATTACTTCTCTCATCTGTATTCCTTCCATTTGCCTTGTTCACTGCTATAATCAGAGGGGATGCAGTCAAATATCTCCCCATCTCCTGTACATCCCCAGGCAATAATTCATGGCAGACAATAGCAGCGTATCTGCTCATCACAGCTGGCATCGCGTCCTAGAAAAATGGATGATGAGGAAAATAAAGGAGCTTCTTGCACATGAATATGTGTATACACAGACTCGACAGAACACCAAATCTTCAGGGAAGAGCACAGAGAAGCTTTTTTGTTCCTACATTTGCTTTAAGAGCTCAAAATGTAAAGGAGAGGGTTTTTCATTTTCTTCCTCATTCAGAAGTGTCTGCTCCATAGAGCCTAATTAAAGTCACTCTGTTTCCAGATCAGTGAAAGTGCAAGCTGTATATAAGCCCTTTCTCTATGAACCAAAAAGCCAGAATTATGTTCTTTATTTTTACTTTAGAAAGAAGCACATTTTTAAACCTGGAGCAGCCTCAGAAATAATATCTAGCTGTAAAACAAAGCAGTGCAAAAAACGTAGCTTAGACATAACATAGCCCTGCCTGTCTTCCAAACAGGCCTATTTATGGATGGTAAGATAGAATGCACTTCAATCCCAGCTGAGTAACTTACCTCAAAAGTTTTGAAAGAAATAGACATCTATTTTGAAAATATATTTCCTTCTGTATGCATAAAATAGGTTCAATTTATATTTTTCAAATGTGTCATATTTTATGAGCAGAAAAGCACTTTAAAAGGTGAAAGAAGAAGTCTGCAAACTCACAACATTCTTCCCCAAGAATATATATTTTGCATCCTAACAAACATAAATCAAGGCAGCATCTGAGCAAATTAAAAGTTTAGGAGAAGTGTAGAGGAAAATATGACAGCAGTAAAACAGCATATCAAGCACTGTTTATGTACCACTTGGATTTTGTGGCTGTTTAGGGCTTTGCAATATCATGTGCTCAAGTAATTCAATCCAAAGTATGATGTACAGCTGGCAGACCACAGAAAGCATGCCTAAAGAGTGCATCTCTGCTGCATACCTCCTGTCATGATGGGTGCAATCATTTTTGCCCACTTCAGGACACTCATTTGTGGGTCAGCATAAATGAGCAGAGCAATACAAGTTCAACTGAATTTACCAAATTCTGTTCAAACAGTAGGAGCCGTGGGCCTGATCAAGAAAAAGAGATGTCCATGTGGTGGGACCAGCAGAAGACAACATAGCCAGGAAGAATATCCCGGCTTTCTCCTGACTCTAGTCATGGTACCTGACCCCACCACAGTGTGATTTGCCCACAGTCTGCCAGTGACCCCTGCAGAGTCATCTTCTTCCCAAGCTGCTTTAGATGCGTGTTGAGACCTGTTGAGAAGCAGAACAACCACAAAACCTAACAGCTTGGTCACAGTCAGCTCCTGAGAGGAAATATTCTCAAGTATTTGGCAAAGTAAGCATGAGAACAAATGACTTTTGGAGAGCAAATAGGTTGAATAAAGCTTGCATCTATCTGCAAGCAGAATGGGAGAGAGAATCCCATTCAGCCATTCATCCATTCATCCACTCATCCATCCACTCATCCATCCATTAAACCACCCACCCTCCTATCTATCTATCTATCTATCTATCTATCTATCTATCTATCTATCTATCTATCTATCTATCTATCCATCTATCCATCCATCCATCCATCCATCCATCCATCCATCCATCCATCCATCCACCCATCTATCCATCCTTTCTTCTACCTTTATACCCACCCTTCCATTCATGCCCTCCCTGCTCCCCCAAGGATACATCACATCTCCCTGCACCATCAGCTCCCCTCAGGAGCCACAACTTCGCTGGCTCTGTGCTGGTCTCCAGCTTGCAAATCACCTGAGCATGGGGAAGCCTGAACCATTTTTGTAAATTTAGCTCTTAATCATACTGAGGCTCCTTTCCCTGTTTGCAAAATGAGCATATTAATTCTTCCTTTATCCCAGTGTTTATTGGCCTCGAGTCACAAGATTGTAAACTCTTCACGGC
Source organism: Tetrao urogallus (assembly GCF_951394365.1). NCBI lineage: Eukaryota > Metazoa > Chordata > Aves > Galliformes > Phasianidae > Tetrao > Tetrao urogallus. Next base: position 100,614,187 of record NC_136814.1, on the reverse strand, counting down.
AGGGCTGTCTGTTAAATGCATCCTTGCAGTACTGGGTTCAACAGAGCCTTGAAACCCTCCAGAGTCTCTAAATGCTGATGTTCATATGTAATCATATCACTCACTGTGATGAATTTCTGGGTTGCATCTTTAAACAAAGATTGCTATTTCCTGAAACTTAACTCCAGAGTCTACAATCTAAATTTATCCCCACTGTCATGCCTTTAAGTTACACTACTGTTAATAATTCCTCACTCTGAATGCATTGGCACTGCTTTCCCATTTTGTACTTCTTTTGCAAGTGATAAAGGACTGCTTGAAGGCATTTTCATTGCAAAAGAAATCGATTTCCTGCTATTTGGGGCAGACAGCAGGTCCATATAAGGTGATGAATAAGAGCACTTTCATATATCTGAATGCTAGCTTTTCAAGTGCAGGGGTTGATCTATCAAACACTGCAAAACAACCAAACAAAATAATCTAAAAACTGCAAAATAATCTGACTCTTATCCCCTGGTGATGGATAGTGGGTGTTTGATGGGGCCTGCTAATCACCAGCCTTATGCCATGAGAAAACTTGCTGCTGACTGTAATTATTTACAGCACACAGCACACAGCTGAGACTCTGATATTTCAATGACAGGTGGTGATACTTGAGGGATATTTAACAGTGTCTATATTACACACAGAAATGAGATGGCATGAACATTCAGACTGCGGAGTCAGGATCTCTGAAGTTAGGAAGTGCCAGAAATAAGGTTGCTAATGTGTCCTTCATTCAGCATGCCTTTGCGTGTGCACTTGATAAGGTGTTTAATTACATGATCTCATGCTTACAGCGCTCCCATAAAACAAGCAGGCAATGATGGGTGAAGCCATGTGGCAAATTCAGTCACGGTTTTGGCTAACTTCTGAGGTCTTGGGGTGAGCCAGGTGAGGCATTTTTAGAGCAGCACTTGTGTTCATAAAATGTGCGTTTGCCGAATCTGTTTTGTTTCCAGCCCCATTCTGCCTTCCAGTGCTTTTCAGGTGCTGACTGAAGCCAATAGCTGCACTGGAAGAGCAATCAGAAGCCACGTGTGAATTAAGCAGCCTACGGGCTGAACGAGCTTTCAGCTAATTGATGAGCCAAGGCGATTTCTGTGATTGAAAGTCTATACTAAAGATAAAGGACCATATTGTTATCAGCTTTGATTTTTGGCTAATTATTGCACTAACTCTGGGAGAGGCAGGGACGTATTTATCCCACATAAGGCAAAGAAAACCAAAGTGCATGCTCGGCAAAGTCAGGCTGTATTTGTCTGGGCTGAAAAACAGGACGTATCTGCTGGCAGACAACTATCCAGGGAGGTATTTTTCCCTCACTGCACTGTTTCTCTTGGCAGCACAATGTGCTAACTTTAGAAGTGTCTGAATGCCTTTGCTAAGCTATTAGCACAAAATAAGCTCCTTTGTGCTTTTTACCCATTCATGCATTTTAATTTATGTTCTGGCATCACCTTCCTTGTATTGTGCAGGATCAGGACAAGCTCTCAACGTCAGCACTACAGCTGCTTCTTAGACCCTGCTGCGCATCTTGCTTGCAATCCACTCCACACATGCTTACTTGCAAACCTTGCTCACAAAGCAGCAGTGCCCCTTGCCCTGCATCAGAGTTGATGATAGAGATGGGAGCAGTGCCCGGGACCAGAGCCGCAATCCTGCAGACTTGGTCTAGATTTCCCCTCTGCCCCATGCTGGGGAGCCAGGGGCCACCGTGAAGTCCATCCACAGAGCCAAAGCATCCCTAAAGTAGAACAATCCCATTCCTTTTGATTTGTCTCAGTGTTACAGCAAAGTGTTTTACTGTCTGGGAATGAGACAGTAAAAAAAGAAATCTACAGCAATAAATATTATGAAAAAGGATATTCCAGAACAATAATCTGAAGCAGTTCCTGAAGTGGGGCCTTTCCCTTTAAAACACTGGATACTGCAAGTTCCCTGGGGCATCAAAACCCATTATTTCATGTCCTTTACAGAGCCAAGAGAATTGCTGCTGCTCAGTTTATCTAGAAAACATGTTTTATGAAGGGTGATACCAAGCCAAGAATTCTAATGCAAGGAAGCTTGGCTGAGTGACACCCTTTGCAGTAGCAGCTGCAGACCAAGAATTTGAAAATTTCACTTCTCCAAACCCAGAGTGTTCAACATCTTCCTATTGAAAAGAACAGGGAAGCAGAAGTGCTTTGGGGACACGTACTGCTGGGGCAGAGGGCAGATGCAAAGCTAACTCCATCCCAGGGCGCTGCAAGCAGAGAGGACCTGGACAAACTCCAGGAAAATATATGACACAAGGGGATTGATGAGACAAGGAGAAATGGCTTTAAACTAAAAGAGAGGAGATTTAGGAAGTTAGGAAGAAATTATTTACTCGAGAGGATGGTGAAATTCTGGCACAGGCTGCCCAGAGAAGATGCAGGTGCCCCATCCCTGGAGATGTTCAAAACCAGGTTGGATGGGGCCCAGGGCAGCCTGATCTGGTGGGTGGCAACCAGCCCATGGCAGGGATATTGGAACTGGGTGGTCTTTAAGGTCCCCTCCAACCTAAGCCATTTTATGATTCCATGATACGATTCGATGAAAATTGGCCTTTGTACATGAGTAGCAAAATGAGCAAAAGCCCACTGGAGCTGTGCCTCAGCGTCCCCTCCTCTATCGTCAGGCCTTTGGGAAATGGCTTTTGGCCATCCTGGGAGCCTTTCACCTCCACACATTGACCCATCCTTTTCATGAGCAAGGAGCACTGATGTGGGAGGTCAGTGGGGGCCCATGGAATTTGTACTGGGGCCATCTCTCCTTTCTGCCCTACAAGTCTTGTTTTATCCTAGCTGCACACAAGCTGCACACACTAAGACACAGTGATGGCAACACTGCTAGGTGAAAGTTAAATAATGGCACCTGCCAACTGCAGGGGGAAAGTGATGCTAAGCACAGCACATGGAGTGGTCCAAAGGAAAACAGTCATCTACATTATCTCTTCTGAACTGCTTATACCTGGGGCCTCGTCAAACTTCTATTTAGGTCAATGAAAAGATTCCAGATGTCCAGGGCTGGAATTGGGTTTGGCTCACTGCTTTGGTTCCATTGCCTCATTCAGGGATGATAAGAAAGATGTTTCATGGTGTAAGGGCTTGAAGCACCACCACGGCCTCTCTGCTGTATTAGAAGAAGGAGCTGGAGAGCAGCCTGGGGGAGAAAGGCAGCTCTGTGCTGCAGAAACACGACTCCTAATTCAGATGCAAAGCCTCTAATTTATGCAGGCAGACATACAGTACACATACAAACACGCCAGTTTAACACTACCAGCCTGTTGATGAGTGGGCTAATAAAAAAGATGACAGAACTTTGTCTTCCACACATGCACTCACCTACACAAACCCATGCTAAAAATATTTTGTAAAGGCAGCATTCAAGTACACTGAGCAGGGAACAGCAGAATTAACACTGCCTGTTCATTCTGATGCAGTTTCGAGGATTAAAGTTAAGCAGCAGTAGTATTGTTTTCAGTTTTAAGCTAACAATTCCCTCTCTGTTCGTTCTGAGAGAACACAGCTTGCATTAAAAATATCTTTTTCTTTTTTTTTTTTTTTCTTCCCTATCTTAAGTCTTAGGGAAGGAAACCACAAAGAAAGAAAGAAAAAGGAGAAAAAGCAAAACCACAGAGATTAGGAAATGGATGTCAGAGTTACAGATGCCCAAATGCAGCCCATCTCCAAGAAAGTGAGCTAAAACTGCACAGCTTTTGAGTGGCCAACTCAGCAGCCCCTGGAACAGCCCTCTAAAGAATATTTGTGTGTTTAAATTGAGGAGGGATGCTTGCTGCTTTGCTGACAAGCAAGGTGAACACCACCCCTCATGACTCCAGGCTGAGCACCATGCATGCTAGCAGTGCTGGAGGCTCCATCTGAAGAACAGTCCGAGAGTCTCTGCTGAGTTTGTGAAAATCACATTTTTTCCTAAAAATTATTCAACAGTGACATTTTTTGCCTCTCTTTCGCTTCTCTTCATTGAGACTTCTGCCATGCCTTGTAAGCCTGAGGTAACTCAATTCTCCCAAAGGGCAAAGGAATGATGGATAAATGTACGCAGAGCAATGTATCCACAGCCAGTTCACCTGCTCAGGCTCCCCTGAGCTCATTCCTAAAATAATTATTTTTTAATTCATCAACTCTGGAAATTCAAGTTCAACTTGACATAATCTCTGTCTTCGTTTGGAAGGGATCACATGGGAAACTTATCCAAAAATAGGCGGAAAAAAAAGCCTCTGTGTCAGAGTCTACAGGAAATCCAGGTCTCTGTTTCAAGTCGCATCTGGGAGATAAAAACCATGAGAACTTCAAAGACAGCACTGAGGTTTCCAAAGCTGCCTTCCTACACTGATTTTACCACCTGGACCTGAAGAGCTTGAACAACGTGTTTTGGTTATTAGAGAGAACTTCACCAAAACAGACAGGTATTGGCATGATTTTAGGGCTGTAAATGAAGTTCTCAGAGGAAAAAGTTTTCTTCATTTGCCAGTCTGTCTCCCCAGATTATTTCTGGAGCCATAACTGAGGAAGTTGATTACATACAGATGCTGAAATGCAACCAGTGAAGCTAAGCAATGCAGATTGGTTGACAGGGAATGCAAACGAAGGAGGTGGGTGTAAGGGGATTTCAGTTGATATGTGATAAATTTTGAGGTCTAGCAAAGCACAGAATTAGAATCTTAACTATGAATTTTCTGACTTCTTATAATTTTGAATCTTAACCCCATAGTCCTACAACCCTGTACCATTTTTTCTCAGGTCATCCACAGACTGTAGATAAACAAAATTTCTACTGTTGACGCATCATTTGCCTTACGTTATACGCTTGCAGCTACAAGTGAATACATGACAAGTCTGGGTGGCCATACTCATGCCTGAGATTTCCCAAGATAAAATATTTGTCCACATGTCCAGGAAGTCTGCAGCTACTATGGTGGGAAAGTCCAACCTGCTCCCACCAGCCAGTCTTACCCATCCAACACATGTCACACTGATTGTGCACATCAAACAGATACAGTCACGTTGTGCAAGAGTGCAAGCTGGTGACTCAACATCTGGAAACCATGAACACATACAGGGAATGCTCAGAACTCTCTGGGTAAGTCTTCGAGTTTAAAAAAAATAAAATAAAAAAAGGAAAAATTCCAAAACACTGTGATTCAAATTACAATTTGGCAGTAGGATGCACTGGTATTGTCTGTCCATGCCCAGACCACTGGCTGCCAGATTGAACTGGTGGGCAAGAAAGCAGTTATGCAGTTTGCAAAGCAGTTTTTAATTATTTGTAGAGAAATGCTTATTTGATTGTCTGTCATCAGTGCAACAGGATTATTTGTGCTCAGTCTTTTGACTATAACTTCTGTTACATCTATAGGAAAGCATCCTTTTAACTAAGTACGTGACTGTTGGACATATTTGATGACAATATATTTCAAAATGATCAAAGTCAGCCGTCAGAGAAATATTATTCATTATTAGTCTTCAATAGTTCCCATGAGAACCTTAAACAGTTCGTGGTTCTTCTTAAAAGATTAGAGTAAGCTGTGTAGTGATGAAAGAAGCAAAGACTTGTAATAGAGGGCAGACTGTTGTCGTTGTTTCTGAAAGCAGTTTTCTATCTAATCCAGGCTTTTAATTGTACTGAATACAGAAAACATTGGAAATGGGCCTATATCTTTCCACAAAATGTTAAAAATGGCATTTTGAATTGATTTGTCTGCAAACAATCTGGTTCCTATTGGCTAGCGTCAACGCCAACAGATATTCTTATTTCCACATCATTTTCCCTCGCCCTCTTCAATTCTTACTAATGGCAAGATGAGAAATGATGCTGATAAGCAATCTCAAGTCTAATTATTACACATGGAATCCTACAGTCCTATCAGTGAAGCAGAAAGGAATTGGCAATATATTAACAATGACCTAGAGTACAGGTAGAGAGTTTAAAAGCAAATTCAGATGGGATTTTAACCATTACAACTGCTGGCTTGCAGTATAACAAAAAACCAATCCACATCAACTGCTTTATTCCATCCACAGCTAGAAACTTCTATAATGTGAAAAACAGTGTGTGTAAAAATGGAAATCCTATAAATTCAAATAATAAAGGATATCACTTAAGTAATATGTAATGCAACGAGGCATTCAGATAATCTGTAATATCTGTGAACAATGTTTTCTTCAAAGAGTAGCCAAGATTTCTCTTTGAAATGCCTTGTTTGAAGTCTCTTTGCATGGCCATAAAACAAAAGACTCTCTGTTTAAAGGATTACATTAAAGGAGGTTTTTTTTTTTCTGCATTTGTATGTTGGAAAATGCTGATGAGGGAGAGACCCCCAAACTCTGTATTATGACTGTCATTTCAAAGAAGACTCCTAAATTCTTTAGATCTTGCTCCAACTATGAGATAATCAGGCATCTTTGTCCTTTCATTATGGTTTCTAGTCCAAAATTTATCAAAGAACATAATTTTATGTAATTTTTATATCTTTGCTATCAATGCTTTCTTTTTTTCTTCGCTTTTCATTTGCTGTACACCCCTGAAGCACATGCCTCAGATAACACAAAAGGATTTAAACCTTTAAGTAAAAAACAGCATGTCATTTATGAAAAATTAGGTATCTGTTGACTAAGTTTTCTTTCTCCTTTCTTGTGCAATTGGGATACAGGTCATTTTTCTTTACACGTTAAAAATGATAATGCAAACATAACGTCCCAGCCATGTGCTAAGCTGTGCGGCTTTTGGCTCCGTGAGGTTCCGTGGCAGCAGTTATTTGCCTGGTTTCCTTGCTCCATGCAGTTCCTTCACGAGTCCTTGCAGCTAAAGATTTGTAAGGACATAAATGTCACCCGTGAGCATTTGTCTGGCTGTCAGTGGCACGCAGGCCATGGAAATCTGCTCCTGAGTTCCCACTGTAAACCCAACAGGACTGAGTCAAAACAAAGCATTGGTTTGAATCTTCCTGAGCTCACACAACTGCCAGTTTCCCATAGGAATGGCAGGCTCTCGGTAGTGAATTCAAGTTTCCCAACCAGCCGTTTGCTTTTTTTCAGTTTTCTCCCACAAATTCTCTTACAGGGTCTCTGTGGGTGTCTCAGCTACACCAGCAGAAGGAAACGGATGAGAACTGTGGTGCTGGCCCACACTCACAGCACATGACTTTCAGGCTCCAGTTTGGTCAGCCCCTCCAGATAGTGCCGAAGCTTTGCTTGGGAGAAAGCCTGAGCAGAGCCACTCCCAGCTGGACAAGCCTTCCCTGTTTGGGAGGGAAAGGAGACGGATTCTGGCCAGATGGACACAAATCAGACAATGTTTCTTGCCCCCATGGCCAGCAGTCCTTGTAATTCAGGGACTTCCCGAGTCAGAGCTGGAATATTTCGTGGTGTTTAATGCTTTTCAACTATTTTTTCTTCTGTGAATTTGTCCAGATCATTTTCGGGCCCAGGGAAAGCTTTAGCATCCACAACATCCTTTGGCAAGTTGTTCCACTGCTATTAATACTGTGCTGAAACGTGATAGTAAATACTTCACATCTTGGCAAACTCTTCCAGGGGGTTGATGGTTTTAATAACTATTCCAAAAGATTTCCTTTGCTTTCTGTCTACATCTAGCTTGAACATCCAGCCATTTGTTTCCTGTTAATGCCATGTGCATTCGCTAGGAAAAAAAAAAAAACCTTACTACAAAATCTATGCTCTGGGCAAACTGTAATCAAGTCACTCCTTCACTTTCTCTTTATAAACTAAATTAACTGAGTTCCTAAAAACTCTCGTAATGAGACAAGCTTTCAAAACTCAAATAATTATCCTAAATATGTCTATGTTTAGACATAATTTTCATTTCTCTGCTGCATAAAATAAACTTTGACAGGAATAAATAACATTTACTCCTTCTTTGAGTTTCCTGAATATGGTAGAGAAAAATCTTTGGTCTCCATGGAGAAATCTTTTAATTGTAAAATAAACTATTTCACAATGAGCAGCCCAGAATATCTCCTTATGTGCAGACATGTTCCAAAATAAAAGTAGACTTTAGTCCAAAAATGTTAGTCTGAGTTGGAAGCATGCAAATTATTACAGAACATAAACAGCTTATTCAGCACTGTTTGCTTCAGGAAATTCTTCCATGTAAACGAATTCGTTCTGAAGAAAAGAATGGCATTAATTTGTCCATATGCATACAATTAACTTAATTCCAATGGTTTCCTCAGATGGAAGTCAGAAGATGAGAAGGGATCCTAATGATAATTGATTCACACCATCACATGCAAAACAGCATATCTTCCTGCAAGATACATGTTGGCAAAGGAAGGAAAAGTAATGTCAACATAATTCTGTTGATCTAGCAGCAGCAAAGTCAGTGTTTTGAGTAGCATTTGGGTTCCAGGTCTGTTTTCCTCACAACCATTTATTGTTCTGTCCTATATGACTCATGTTAAAAGATGTTTAAGACAAATGATGTTTATGACTGTAAGTTGTGCCAGAAGAGGTTGGGGTTGGATATTAGGAAGAATTTATTCTCAGAAAGAACAGTGAGGCATTGGCACAGGCTGCCCAGGGAGGTGGGGGAGTCACCGTCCCTGGATGTGTTCAAGGAAAGGGTGGATGTCACACTGAGGACATTCTGTAGGGCAGACAAAGATACGAGCTGATGGCTGGACTACATGATCTTATTTGTCCTTCCAACCTTAACTGATTGATACAACAATTGATTCTATAATATTCTCCTGCTTGAATAAAATTGTAAAAAAACTAAGGATCAGGATTTGTTTTGCGGGCATCGTACTGCGGTGACAGCCAAACAATTACTGCCTCTTCAAATCCTGATTTTTACACTCAAACAGCTCAGACTTCCAGGTGTACCCTGTAGATTTTCAACTTCTATGGAAAGGATGAATGTCCCTGAATGTTAATCTTCCATTTTACACATCCACCGTGCTAAAATCTTACGACTCAATTTATTCTGCAGAGATTTCATTTTCTTTAGAGCTGACGCTGGAAGCACTTGATGCACAGAGCTGTAAATCACACCCAGACACTCTGTAATCCTGTATCACCGCTGAGGATCAAACAAGTGCCTGTTGCACAGAAATTGGTCACAGAGCAAGCAAAATCTCCACAGAGAACTTTTACTCCATATGTGAAAGTATATTTTCCAGCTCTCCTGAGTGCCTCTGCAGTACCAGGCGCGGTGCAAGTGAAGTCAGTGGCATCTGAAACTTTGCAGAAAAGGGCTGGAAGCACTCAGCAAGGCAAGCTGTAGTCTGATTCCACTCCCCTCCACATATTTTTCTCACTGGTTTCTCTCGTCATCAGCTCCTCTCTTCCTTAAAAGAAGTTTTCTATTTAATTTTGCTTTCTGTCTCTAACACTTCAATTAAAAAAAAAAAAAAAAAAAAAGATAGATGATCATATTGTCTTACAGATTGCAAAAACAAAAGGAAGCCTTTTAATCTTTCCTGTGTTTTTCTCTGGAGGCCAAATTTATTTTAATCACTTTCCTGAGCATAATCTAGCACATGTAATTATACCCCAAAACAAAAGCAAAATAAAGTGAATCACGTAAAGCAATGTTTTGATTTCAGGAAATACTAAAAATAGTCAGTGAGAGGATTTGTGACTACCTTTTTGATGCAGTGCTAACTGCCAAAGTGCTGCTCAGGGGAGAATCAGTGAGGAGGTGCAGTGCCTGCTGCAGAACCATCCTGTGGAATAGCTGTCCTTCCTTCCTACTGACTCCTGTTTTACAATATCTTGGTGCCTCCTCAGTGCCCTAAGTTGATCAATGAGAAGCCACTTTGCTCTGACGTCCCTCACAGAAGCCGCAATCCCTCGCACTGGTGATTCATCATGCTGACTTGGCAGCACCTTCATTCATTAACACTCTTCATCAATTTATTTTACAGTCCCCATCCCCAGCTATGCTCCAGCCCCTGTGCTCGCCCCAAGGTGGGCTGTACAAGTGGCTGGGGAGCGGTGGTACAGGCTGCTCAGGGAGATGTGGGAGTCACCATCCCCGAAGGTGTTCAAGAAATGTAGAGATGTGAAACTGGTTGGCGTGGTGGGGCTGGGTTGATGGTTGGAAGAGGTTATCTTAGAAGCCTTTTCCTTGAACACCTTCACAGATGGTGACTCCCCCAGGTGTGCACCCATCGCTCACAGCAACCACACAGCAGTGTCTATCAATGCTGTCTGGGCTGCAACCAGGGCACAGGGAGGGTGATGTGCAGTGCCAACTACAGTGATGGCAAATATCATATGCATTTTGATATACTGGTTAAACATAATCCTGTGAACAGCATGAAACAGCATGCCTGCTGTTTCAATAATGGAATCTGAGAATTGGTTTCAAGATTGAAAAAAATCATCAGTATTTTGGTATAGTTTCTACCGTACTTTCAGTCAGTATAAAAACATGACCTGTGAATGCATAGAGTTGAAATGAGATAGATATTGGACTCAAAAATCTGACCATGTCTCTGTACCAGGCTTTTATAAGCCCTGTCTTACCAGAGAAAGGTACCCCACACATCACAATCATTGTTCATTGTCATCACTTTTTGGCAGTACGCACATTTGTGAGCAACTGTTGTCAAGAATGAAACATGGAAAGGGAAAAACGTCATCAAAAATCTCTGACAAACACCCCAAGATCTGCACCCTCTACAGATTCTGTTTTAATAAAAAAAATATAGGTTAAGAAAGTTTTGTTGCTTATATACATTAACTATATTACACATGATGGCTGCTCCAAAAGTAATGCCTCCTGTTTTGTTATGCCAGGTCATGAGGCATGGCAGCAGAGATCCAACCTTCCCACCAATACCCCATTACACGCTGTTGCTGTGTGACAGATGGCAGCAGAGGAGCAGTCTGACAGAATGGCATCTGACATGGAAGTACAGATAAAGCAAAGTAGTCACTCAATTTCTCCATGTGGAAAACATGGCACCCACTGATATTCGTTGACACCTGCTCAGCACTTACAGAGACCAAACAGTGGATATGAGCACAGTGAGGTGCTGGGTGGTGTGTTTCAGCAGTGGCAACAGCAACAGTGGATCACATCCACTGGTGCAGGTTTTTTACAAGCTCAGCATGTAGGCTGTCATTCATTGCTGGTGAAAATGCACAGCTAATGGTGGCTACTGTGTGGAATAATAGTGTTTTGTAGCTGAGAATTTGCTCTATCAAATAGTGTTATTGTGCTCTTTCTGTCTGTTGCAGTTTCCATGGAAATAAATAGGAGAGATTACGTTCAGAGCAGCCTACATACTGTACTTGTGGTCCAAGACAATTCATTTTTACTCAGTACAGAGTAGGCAAGCCAAAAGGTTGGGCACTCATGGTTTATACTCTGATAAAATGAAGTAAAATATAACCCGGATTAACAGCACTATCATATAACTATGAATACTGATGAAATTGAGGTGGTTGGAGAGGGCAAAGTAAATTGCATCTGAAGCACATCTGCAGGAAACACAAGGTGCTGCCAACCAGTGCCTGTGCTCCCAGTCATTCACAACCACACAGCCACAGCATTCTCTTCATATACCCCTCACTGCAAGGCTGGAAGGACCACTAAGATCATCACGACCAACCATCAACCTATGACTGCTCTAGAATATGTCACTGAGCACAACATCCACCCTTCTCTTTAATGCCTCCAAGAACAGTGACTCCTCTACTTCCCTGGGCAGCTCATTCCAATGCCTCATCATTCTTTCTGAGAACAAATTCTTCCTAACATCCAACCTGTACCTCCCCTGGAGCAACTTAAAGCTGTTACCTCTTGTTCTATCTGTCTTGGTTTAGGAAGTCAGAAACGAGGAAGGGATTTTGCACTGAGTTCCTATTTTCTATATTTTGCATGTATGGTCAGGCATAGAAGAACTGACATTGCCAGAGGTGCTGGAGGAGAACTAAGTCACATTAAGGATTTTTGGAGCCTACTTCCTCTTTTCCAAGGAGAGGTGGGCACCTGGGACATGGCATCACATCACTTAGATGCATAACAGCCTGTTTCCAGGCACTGGCTGTCTCCTTAAGCACAGCTGAGCTGGGCAGCATCCACAGCCCCATGAGACGGAGGCTTCATTGCAGCAGGAAGGATGCTCTGGCAGCCTGCAGCCACCCAGGTGAGCTCTGCTCCTCTCAGCAGCCACTCCAGCACCCATCCACTTTACTGCTCGCTGCTGGCATATGGTAACAAAAAGGGAAAACGGCTTCTTTGAACTTTGCTGGCAGTTTTCATTCCCTGAGCTGTATTTGATGTGCTCTCCAAGTCACACAGAATGCGGAATTATAAATGTGACAGGTGGTTTTGTTGTCTGCTTTTTGACAGCTTTTGGAAAAGAAACTTATCTTCTGGCTTTTTGCCAGGAAGATTGTATTCTGTTCCACTACAGGAAAAAAAAAAATGCATTTTTCATAGGCAAGTATTTTACATTGCAAACTCTGGGCTCCTTTTCCAGACAGATAGACTATTTTTAATAAAGCTTGCTGCAGGATCTCAGCTGGCTTTCAAGTTCACAACTGTTAACCTAGAAATACTGTACTTAGAGAATTGCACACAAAGGTGTATTCATCAGGTCTGGGTCTGTTCTCACGCTGAAAAAACCTTTTAGAAGTTAAAAAAAAATTACAATACATTCATAGAAGTGAACCCACTTGGGTATAACATGCAATTATAGAGAGCCCATATGCAGTCTCAGACTGTGATTATGGCTGGGGAGGAAATGCTTTTCCTGTCTTGCAAATATTCCTGGGATTTGAGAAATGCTTGCCATTTCCATATGAAGAAAAAGAGTTATTTTACAGTTTTCCTTTAAATGAAAGAGCAGAGAGACAGGCAGACAACCCACAGGGCTGTGGTTAGGACTCACCTAGGATGAAAGAGATTTAAGATCAGATTAGCTGTGCTTTCTTTGATTTGCAAAGGGGACTGGGGCCCAGGCTCTCTGGGGCACTCTGCATTCATTAGGCTGCTGGCTTTCTCAGCCCTTCTGGATGGAGATTTTCAGTTTTGTACAGATAATTAACTGTTCACCAGATCAGGGACTTGAACCTAATTAATCGCTAGGGGAGGTTGATGCCAAAACCATCTGCTTTAGGCAACTAGGCAGGTTGGGCATGACAAGTTGGATGGGTAAAGCTTCATGAGACATCTCAGCTCACCCAGATCATCATTTAGACTCACTCCTGGACTGACCTGGTGTTTCAGAGGTCATCTGGTGCACCCACACCAGGAGCTACCTCTACGTCCCATTGTGGGCAATTCTTGAAGAGTAATTCCATGAGCAGTGACATACCATGAGCCAACAGACGGGAATTGGGCCAGACTGCTGCTTGTCTGACACCTTCAAGCAGCAGGTACCTTTTCCAGTTCAGAAAGCCAAGCTTGCTTTGGTGGCTGGCACCTACCTCTCCTGCAGGACAGTGTAAGAGCTGGAATTCTCATCCATGCTCTAGCCTTCAAGGTATAAACTGGGCCAAAATGCAGGTTTATTCCATCTTTCATTTAGAAGGCAAGTCACTGCGATGGAAAAACTCACAGAGTTGAAGAGACAACCCATGCTGGATGCAAGATATTCTGTAAAAGAGGACACTGTAGCACCCTCTTACACCCAGTAGTGTCTATGCTCCTAGTCAATGGTGACAAACCGAACATAGTCTTCAGTCTCTTTACTCCTTTCTCATCTGCTCTTTGCTTACCTATATCATGCTCACAGGGCCAAAGGAATCAAAAAATCACAGAATGGTTGAGGTTGAAAGGGACTTCTGGAGGTCATCTGGTCCAGACCTCTGAAAACCTATAGGTTTCTTCATATCCAGAAGTTGCTCTTCTTAGAAAGATTTTGGAAAGGTGTTTGTAGGTTCCCATGGGAAGCTAGGCCAGAAGGATATCTCACTTGATCTCCTGCATAGTGTAGGAAATTAAGTATCATACAAATTCCCTAGTATGTGAGCCCAAGTCAGAGGAATAAGACTCTTCATTTCAGTTTTTTTCATTTCTCTTCTTTGCTCTTCTTTGCTTAATCATAGAACTGTAGAATGGCATGGCATGGAACCTCAAGGATCATCAAGTTCCAGTCTGTCTGCCACAATTAGAACAACTAGATCAGATTGCCCAGGGCCCCATCCAACCTGGCTTTGAACACCTCCAGGGATGGAGGATCCACAGCCTCCCTGAGCAACCTGTTCCAGCACCTCACCACTCTCAGTAAAAAACTTCCCTCTGACATCTAATCTCTATCTCTCCTCCTTTCATTTAAAATCATTCCCCCTTGTCCTCAGCTTCCATGAGATACCAAATGTTGTCACCCAGAACCTCAAGAGAAGCTATGCATAACTGAGTGCTAAATTATTTTTCCTTTTTTCTAGTAGCTACTCTAAATTCTCTCCATAAATATGTCCAATGACAGGCTGGCCTTAGATGTACATCCAAGAGTGATTGCTCTTAAGGTAATAGCTTAATGAAATTTTCAATGTCTGTCACTAAAGAAATCAGCACTTCTTGTTGAATGTTAGAGGAACATCCTTAGGATGAGTTACAACATATGGCAAGCAAGGGTGTGTTTGAATGCACAGATTTTCGGATCCTCCTTTGACTCAGTGCTGACTCCAGCTGCTTACTGCGAAACCATCCTTGTGTATCTTGCTTATTGTGTTTTCTTTAAAGACATTATTGACTGGTTTGACTTTATACTATTTGGAGAAAAGCGATTAATATCTTCAAGAGCTCAGAGACTACAGATGAAGGGAAGATATCCTGGACATACAGTGGAAGGATGAGATCTGTACCAACAGGACCTTTCCATGGACCCAGATCTTGCATGAGTCTGGGATGGTCAGCAGCATCTTTGACCTTCTCTCCTGCATCTGGCATCTGGTTCATTTGTGACCGCATTGATTTAAGGACCTTTGTTATCTGAGTTTTCAGAAGTGATTTACATCAGTGCATAATACACTTAGGTGAACAGACTCAAAGTGAACTGGAAGAACTACAGGTTAGCCTAGTGACGACAACTCCAATAGTCTCCATAATAATGGAAACTGCTGCAAATTATGTCTTGGTTAGGTTCATTTCTAAAATCTTTGATTATACGTCGGTCTTGAAATCTCATCCCTTTCAGAAAGTCTTGGCCAAGACAATTTGCAGAGATGTATAAAATGAGATACATAGCACTCAAATACATATATGTGTGATCCATTATGTCTTGGATTTCATCAGCAGTCACCCAGTACAGGGCACGGATGCTGACAGGACACTCAGCACCCATGTATAGCTTTCCCTTATTTATATTATTTCAGGCAGTACTTCTGTGATGTCCACTGTATGGCAGTGTGCTGCACTATGCTTTTCAGAGCAGCATTTCGGGGAGATGAAGAAGGCTGTGAGGGTTCTCAGGGTGCCCCACAAGGCAAGTTCCTGGTCCTAGGAAGCCACAAGATTGCAGCCTTGCACAGCTCCATCTGCATCTTGATATCCCTGCTGTCTAAGACAGTCTCCTTAGGTGCAATGGCACATGCAACCTGTACACAAAACGCAGATGGAGAAAAATGTCATTTCTAAAGTGGATGAAGTAAGCCTCACATTCCATTCCATTAACTCCTCTGCTTCTCCCATTCTTCAGGCAGCAAGACATTAAAAAGGATCTTTATGAAATGGTGGACAAGGACCAAGTTTCTAAGTTTCTTGGAAAAAAACTCCTGGAAGGTTCAACCTAGGGTACAGTAGCTGCAGCTGCTATAGAACAATTCTTGCTTGAATACTGATATAGCACTGTGTATGTTGGCACAAAATTTTCCTTAATATTTTCAGACAGGATACTGTAGCTGAGTATAATCAGGGCAAAGAAGAAGGGCTTTTTGTTTCTGCTTTATGCTTTTAATTATATCTTGCTATTCATTCTGTTGCCAGCTTTTGCACAATCAGTAGATGGAGGACAGACTGCATGCATACCCAGAAATACACACACAGAGACAGAAAATGAGCAGTTGCTCAAATCCACTCTACATATTGTTCAAATAGACAACATTATTATCTTTTATCTTATTATCTCCTCCAGTTATGAAGCACACCATCAGACCAATTATAAGGCCAGTCCTCCAGTACTCCCTCAACTTCAGTGCTGCACAGAGCTAGAAAAAGCAAGCAGATGAAACACAGATGCTTTTTCAAGAAAATAAAAGGCATTTTTACTTCCCTCGTTTTCCATGTATGCTGCTGCTATAGAGCAGAGGTACTATAAAGAAGGAAACATGACTCGCAGAATTCAGAGTGAACCTTAGTTCTCTTGACCTGCGTTTTGGGCTCTTGCATGATTTTGAGAATTGTTCTGTAACGAAGGTAGTGAACTCTGATGCTGTAATTCCAACATAAAGCTATTTGTCAAGCCTTCATTTTAGTCATCTCTGTAGGCAAAAGCATCCCATTATGATGGCCTCTCAACATGCATCCCAATATCCCAGTCCACAAATCATGGAATGATAGAATGGTTTGGAAGAGACATTTTAGATCACCTGGTTCCAACCCCCTGCTATAGACAGAGACACCTTCTTCTGGACCAGATTGCTCACAGCCCCATCCAGCCTGGCCTTGAATGCCTCCAGAGAGGAGGGGACTTTTACTAGATGTTTGGGTTTCCATAGTTTTGGAAGTGCTTTGCAAATGAATGAACTATTATAAATTACTTAACTTTTTGGTTTTTTTTAATCGTTCGTACAATGAGTTATAACTGTGCATCTCAAAATAACTGCTGACCTTTCATCAAAATCTCGATTGTTGGGCACTGCTGCCACTCTCAAGAAAAGAAAATGAGAATAGATTAAACACAGAGGACACAGGGACCACTCTGTCAGAATATCATTTCATAATAAGTGAAGTCAGTTCTCAGTGATGTCCCTGGAGATGCATCTAGTCTCTCTCACTCTCTGAGCTCCTTCTCAATACAAATCGAGCAGAACCAGTGCCTTGGCTTATGCTCAGTTCTGCTAAGACCCCACAGCAAACACCCTTACTCACAACACCTGAAGATCGGTTTAAATGCCATCCCAGTAAACTAATGTTCAAAGGAAATGAAATGCATGCTATGCAGAGTCAAATTACCATTGCCTAAAAGGAACAAACACCTCCTGGCAGTGTAGAAAGCTGTAAAAGATGTGCAAATTGGAGACATAATAATTGAGCAAGGAAAGGATGAGAAGTGAAAGGAGCAATTGACTGAGATATGAAAATCCCAGATTTCTCCGAGATGTGCTCTCCAGTACTTTATTAAATCTCACAAAAGAAAAAGACTTTTCTTCTGACTAATGATGTTTCATCACTAAGACTGTGTTCCCACATTCAGCAAAAGGTTTTGCTCCATTTCCATTGACTTCTCTTGCATCAGATCTGTCCCTGGACTCTCACATCAGTCTGGCTGTGGACACAGCTGTAAAATCAAGCCTTTTGCTAGTCAATTGAAGGCAAAATATTTATTTTCATAGTGCCGGGTAGGCCAATTTCATTCATAATTGAATCAGCAGTTTGTTTCTAGGTCTTTTCACTGACTATCCATTCATCACATCCAGCCACAGAGTTCAAAGGGCTGCTGGAAGGCATGTCTTAAAAATCTGATCAAAAACAGCACAAGGAGAATGCCCAACCCCAGGGGCAAGATATTAACCACCTGAGGTAGGCACGCTCTGCCAGCAGGCTTTCAGCCTGAATTACAACCCTGCAAAGCTACACTAGGACACATCAACAAAGATTTCTACAGTAACAAGCATTTGGGGTCATATGTTCAATGGCAATAAAAAAAAGTCGTAGTTTAGCCAAGGAAAGCCCAACCCACACATCATTCCTGTCTGGCTGTGTCTTCTTGGAGTTGTGCTGACAGAACTATATGGGTGCTGTGATCTTCACAGCCGTGTGCTTAGGATCACAGCAGCGTAGAAGGACTTGGGCTGGAAAGGGCCTCAATGATCATCCAATTGCAACTCCCCTGCCGTGGGCAGGGCTGCCACCCACCAGCTCAGGCTGCCCGGGGCCCCATCAAACCTCACCTTGAACACCTTCAGGAATGGGGCATCCACAGCTTTTCCAGGCAGCTTGTGTCAGTGCCTCACCATCCTTTGAGTAGAAAATTTTTTACTAACCTCTAATCTAAATCTCTTCTCTTTTAGTTTAAGGCTATTCCCCTTCCTCCTATCACTATCTGGTGGTGTAAAAAGTTGTTCTCCCTCCCTTCTCCCTCATTAAGTACTGGAAGTCAGCAATGAGATCTCCCCAGAGCCTGCTCCAGGCTGAACAAGCCCAGCTCTCTCAACCTTTCTTCATAGGAGAGTTGCTCCAGATCTCTGATTATCTTCATGGCCTCTGGACCTGCTCCAACAGCTCTATGCCTTCCTTGTGCTGGGGGCCCCAGGCCTGGACACAGCACTCCAGACGGGGCCTCACAAGGGCAGAGCAGAGGGAAATGCTCCTGTCTCTCTCCCTGCTGGCTGCCCCTCTTTTGTTGCAGCCCAGGACACCGCTGGCCTTCTGGGCTGCAGAAGCACTGCTGGTGTGTGTCCAGCTCTTCATCCACCAGAACCCCCGCGTCCTTCTCCTCAGCACTGCTCTCAATGAGTTCTTCTCTCAGTCTGTACTCAGACCTGGGATTGCTCTGATCCGAGTGCAGCACCTTGCACTTGGCCTTGTTCAACCTCATTATGTTCACACGGGCCCACTTTTCAAACCCATCCAGGTCCCTCTGGATGCCATCCCTTCCTGCTGTTTTATCAGCTGCATCACTCTGCTTGGTGTCTTCATCAAACATAAGGAGGATAGTCTCGATCCCACTGCCTTGGTCTGATAAAGGTGCTGAAGGGCACCATCCAAGATGGACCCCAGAGGGACATCTCTCATCACTGGACTCTCCCTAGACAGAGACACTGACAATAACTCTGGCTACAACTGTACATTCAATCAATTACATATCCACCACACAGTCCAGCTTTCAATTTTTTCTCTCTCCAATTTAGAGATAAGGACGTGCTGAAGGACCACGTCAGTAGTCCTGCACAAGTCCAGACAGATGACATCAGTTGATCTTTCTTTGTATCCTGATGTCAGCACTCCGTCGTAGAAGGCCAACAGATTGGTCAGGCATGATATGCCCTTGGTGAAGCTGTGCTGGCTGTCTTCAGTCACCTCGTTGTCTTGCATGTGCCTTATCATAGCATCTAAGAGGACTCTTTCCGTGATCTTCCCAGGCACAGACGTGAGGCTCACCAATCTGTTGTTCCCCGGGTCTTTCTTTCTCCCTTTCTTAAAAATGGCCCATCTTAAAAGATGTTCCCCTTTTTCCTGTCACTGAGGACTTCACCTGACAGCCATGATTTTTTTTGAATATTGATGGAGAGTGACTTGGCATCTGCATCATCCAATCCCTTCAGGATCCTGGGATGTCCTTGGGCCCCATATTGTACACATTCAGTCTCATCAGGCAGTCTTGAATTTGCTCTTCACTTAAAGTCTACACACAGTTGATCACAGATGTACATTTAGCTCATGTATCACTTTTGTTCATTATTTGGTACAAGGACAGAGGAAATTGTCCCCTTGTGCTTTCTTTAGCTATTATTATTTCACATCTCCTGTCCTCCAGAC
The DNA here is from genome assembly GCF_951394365.1 of Tetrao urogallus. Lineage (NCBI taxonomy): Eukaryota > Metazoa > Chordata > Aves > Galliformes > Phasianidae > Tetrao > Tetrao urogallus. The sequence goes on along the minus strand of NC_136814.1, from coordinate 100,594,504 downwards.
AAGAATTTCTCCCTTGCACCACTGTGCAGAGCCACAGAAACACAAGCACAGAAAGATTTTCTAGTTCTGCTCAACTGCACTTAGCCTCACACGCATTGTAACAGATGAGATCTGTAGAAGATTTAAGGCTAAGGGGTTGACAGTAATGTTTCAGACCAGTAACGTATCTCAAGCATATCTTGCAGCAACAAGATCCCATGTGTGCAAAATGAAGCCAGCTTTGCATTTGGAGCAAAGAGCTGAGAGCAGACATCAGTCTCTGCAAGCCCCAAATCGCAGTAGGCAGCCAGTTTGACACTGACCAAGCAGAATGACTTACTCTGTTGCACCTCCTGTCCCAGTCCTTCTCAGAATGACCCAGAGCTGCATGCATATTAAATACATTTTTCAGCTTTTCCTGTACGCCACCTTCTTGTAGCCACAGGTTGGCATTTCCAAAATGGTTAAGTCATCTGCAAAGTAAGGATCATTAATCTTCAGACTGTATGATTTAAATGTCAGTGAAAGGACACTAAGCTTATCTCCACTTTCGCTGTAAATTTTTCTCATCTTAACTGGACAAACAGCTGTCTGGAGAATTTGGGCTATCTCAGTAATTGTGATGGCAATGTAAAGGTGAATGCAGTTTTTTTGCAAGAAGAAAAATTTCACAGCGACCTGACTGTAGTTGCCCTTTTCTGTTCCACATCTTGCAAATATTTTGATCAACTTTCCAGTCTCTCCTCCAGCAACTCCTCTACTTCTGTTCAACATAACATTTAGTGGAGTCAGACTCTTTGATACATTAAAAACTTGTATTGTGCCTATTGCTAAAACCAGCTGGAACACGATTTGAAGAATGAGGACATTAATCAAAGAGTAAATTCATGATTTTCGTGCAAACCACACAGGAATCAGTGACTACTACTGGCTTATACAAATCCTCCATTCCACTGACCAGTAAAGTCTGAGGACCTTTTCTCTGTAGAATTATACTGAAAATCTTCTGATATTCTTGCTCTCAGAGAAGAAGCCTTAGCTAGGCAGTATTTTAGCTGAAAAATTAATTATCTTATAGCAACTTATCGGATGGAAAAAGAACCTAAAAGCTCAACAGAAGAAGTGGTATGATTTCCACATTAGTAACATATTGATCAAGATAAGACATAATTAATTGTACAATTACTCTGAAATATTATACAAACAGAGAAAATGTGTCTATCTGAAAACCCAGAAGTATGTGTTTTGGAATAAATCCAGATGCACCCAATGCCTATATTTAAACTCAGTGACTCATGAAAAGAGAACTGCAGTGATTAGTTACAGCAGCTTTAAGTGTTAAATAAACATAAACTAAGAATGACTCTGCCTGGATCTGTTCAAGCTGACCTCCAGAGTTGAGAGGTGACCTTTGGCCTTCAGGAGGACTTTGTGGGTGGAAGGGAGAGATCTGCTTGGAAGAGCAGAGCCTGAGAAGCACAAGACGATGTGATTTCCAGAGAACTCTTAGAAACACATCATGTTCTCAAAAAGCACAAAAGCCTTTGGTGTCTCACTGTAAAACTTGCCATTTAGTGACAGTAATCTACAGAGGGGAGCAATCCCACACAAGATAATGACCTGCAGCTCTATGGGAACAGGCAGTTGTGATGATTAGGAGTAGGCACCCAAGCCCTACATACAGTGCTCTGACTTCTACCATATGTGGGTGGGTCTGCTGCAAGAGACACAAAACCCTTTTTACTCAGCCACTTGGCAGCCGTTGAGCAGTCTGCGGTCAGGTCATACATATCTCATTCACAGAGTCCCATGGCCACTGCTGCTCTCAGCTGTCCAGCTCTCCAAAACACCCATTGCCTCATTCCCACTCCACCCTCATGCCTGACGACATTGATACTCTACTCTCTTCCAGATATGCAGACGCAACCACACCCATGGACAAGAAATGCAAGAAATTGCAAGAAATGCATCTACACTGTGAGACCAATCCAGCTAAACCCTCTTTTTCTCTCTTGGGTAAAGGTAAGTGTGAATCAGAGTCCTGAACTAATCAACAACAACTTTTCAGTAATTCAAAGGGCAGACAGTCATAAGGCAGTATGTTGCTAAATGTTTTGCACAAGGCTCTCAACGTGTATTTTATCAGATCACAATTACACACACACTAATGAATTCAGTGAAACAAATGGCACTGCAGTTACTGTCTGTGCATTATACAGTAATTGTCAGACAAAGGATGGCAACAAAGCAGAGACTCACATAAAATTAGATTAAAAACTTTAACTCTTAGTGCATCATGCGCACTGTTTCCATGGATCTGTAATGACCCAGGGAAAGAATTTGCAGTGGAAAGCAAAGAGGCTTTCTCTGCAGCATGCAGTTCAGTGCTGTTCAGGCTACAAGCACTAGCTATAGATAGCTGATGTCTTCTGAGCACACATCATCCCTGAACTCTGATTTATGTGCAAAGGCTTAAGAAGGATTTATCTTCAGAGCAAGCTCAAGGAGCATTATGTGAAAGGGGAATGAATAAAGCAAGAAAGCCATAAATTTCTCTTTCAGTACAAAAAGCTGGACACTGAGTAACCATGCAGCTGTTGAGGACTGCACAGATCTCGCCAGGACGAGGCCTGCTCTGTGTTAAAAAAGCTTTTAAAACTCCCCATTAGCATTTCTTGATATTAAATAATGCCAGCACAAGACGGGGAGGAAGGTGCAGGCATCTATGTATCAGGCAAGTACATTGATTTTTAAGTCATCAATGATTTTAAATCACTTCCTCACTCATTGTCCAGCAAGCAGAGAAAGAAGTCAGGATCTGGGGAGAGAGGCACCTGTTTTCCCTTACACCAGGCTCATGGCACACACCAGAATCACAGAAGCACAGAATCACAGAGGTTGGAAGGGACCTATGCAGATCATTGAGTCCAACCTGCTGCTAAAGCAGGTTTCCTGCAGTAGGTTGAGCAGGAAAGCACCCAGGAACACCAACCTGAAGTAATTCTGCTTTCCACTGGCATAAAAGGGATTCAAAATAACTTATTGTTTTAAATGTGTTGCTGCCAGCAACAGAGAGGTATTAAAAGTAGTCAAAACAGCTTTTTTACTCTGAAGAACATAAGTAAACTATCAGAAATTAATGGACAAACATCTAACCTACAGAATGCTGCCCTAATTATGTTTCCTATTTAAGTTTCATTTCCTGATAATAAGTTATTAACTCGCTCAATCTTGCCCCACATTGCTTTCCCTGTTCTTCAGTAGCATGTTAAAAAAGGCAGTCTGAAAACAAACCTGGTTATCAACTTTAGTGCAAACCCCCTCCCCTCCGAAAAAAAAAACAAAACAGATAGCAATCCTTCAGCAACACACAGACAGCAAATTCCATCAAAAGAAAGGAAGTGTAAGAGGAAAGCACAGGGGATGCTCTATCTACAGAAACTGTAAATTGAGTATTCTTCTAAATGTCATCGCTCCTTTGTAGGACAGAAAAGGTAACAAATAAGGAAAACTCAACTCAGAGGGCAGAAGGCAGAGCAGTCTTCCACTGTATGGTGGATGACATAGGAACTCCACACTTAAATAGCAGAACTATGAGTGCTGAAAAATCAGCTTATTACCCAGATAGCCCACATGTTAATCTCTCATTACTAAAGCTAAACAAGAGCACACAGATTTATTTAGACTGAATAACAGTTCTTGTTGAACATAGCAAGCGATGAAGAAATGTCACCTGGGAGAGAAGTAGAAAAGCGAAGGAAATGCCTATGCTAGA